>NC_140933.1:116450815-116843315 GCF_014529385.1 Adiantum capillus-veneris
AATCCCAAAGGGCCCCTAGAGGGTTCATATTTTCCTAATGCTCATCAATAATTTGCTTCATTCCCAAGTCTATAATCCTTGAGCTTCCATTAATGAAACCATCTGCAAAATAGTCCCACTGTGTGGGGTATGTTTTTTCTAGCTCTCGAACTTGATCTTTGAATAGGGAACCTACATCTTCATCAAAAGCTGCGACCATTAGACCTTCTGGAACCCCTCGACTCTTAATCTCTACTTCATAGAGTGCAAGGAAGCCTTCTGGATTGTGCCCTTGAAAAACACCACATTGTTCACATCGGATGTCAAGTGCCATCTCTACCGCATCATCAATCTGATATTTTGTCTTCGTGGATTCCACTTTGAGTAGATGTCCTTGGGCCAATTCAAGCATCTTTGAAAAATCTGGAACTACTAGCTTTTTATCATATCCTTTTGAAGTTAATGTTTCCAATGTAACATTTAATGGCCTAAAAACTTGTATGTAGCGGAAATTAGCATGAACATAGTGGGAATTTCATTAGAATAGATTCCTAATGAGATTTACAAGAGTGCTTGGGTGGAGAGAGCAACAAAAAGCATAACACCTAGTTAGATAGCACGGACAATACTTTCAAAAGAGAGAGAAATTAAGCTATTGTCAACAGTTGAGGACCGGATTTTCATGGAGCCAGTCCCCCCTCCAAAAGGCTTTGTATTATGGTTTCTCCCATCAAAAGAGACATTGTACAATACAATTCTTTGTGTTCCTTCAAGACTAGCTAGTGCAATGAAGATGAAAGCTTCATGCACTAAGCAAAACACTTATCAAACACAACATCAATTATCCCCAGTCTCAGACCCAAGACCTCACACACCTGCGAAGATGGTGAGAGCTAGCAGGGTATGAGAGTAGATTGAGAGGAAGTAGGATTATTCTTACGAGAAAGATGTACATCTCCTCACATAATCACTCATATTAGCATAGCTTAGCTTAGTAAGTAGCATGGTAGAGGAGGTGAGCATGCATTGAAGGTTGGCTCTTGGTTGGATTTGCATCACAAAGACAAAAGTTGTTGGTGTAGGCCTCCCTACTCACAAGCTTGGAGTAGGTGATGAGCTTTCCATTAAAGCTTGAGAAGGAGAGAGAGAGTCTTCTTTACTTCACACATGAGATTGTGTGAGTGTGTGGTGATAATGCCTTGCAAAACTCATCCCCCTGTCTCTCTTGGGCGACCCCTCTTGCTATTTGCTCTTGCTATCCTCTCATTGGACCTCCCTAGGGCTAGCCAATGACAATTAAGCAGCATAAGTGATAGCCTTCTGACATGTGTCCCCCTTTTCCCTTTTGTGAGAGATTTAGATAATTTAATAATTCAACTAAACTCTCATTGGAACCCTTTTCCTCGTGGCCAATAGGAATCAGGCAAGCCATTGGGCTGTTGAATGCTCATTGGACCCCTTGGGAGACTATCCAATAGTCTTCTAGAGAACTTAATTCTCATTGGTTCTTTTATTAAGTGTTTTTAAATTAATTAAACTAGACTTACTCTAGCCTAATTCTCATCGGTCCACCTCCAAGGCCATCCAATAGGAATTGGGTACACCTTGTGGTCATCTGGCCTAGGGAGCTGACATATGTCCCTCATTTCCTTTGTGTAAAGGGAGCTTGTGTGTGTGTGTGTGGCTTTCTCTCTCATCCCCTACAAGCAAGGCTCGCCCCCTCCTAAGTAGGGATTTGTAAAGACTTTTTTGACACACATAAAGCATCCAATTCCCCCATGGTTGACCTTTGGACACAACCTTTGAATTTCGGAACCTTAGCATTTTGGAAGTCTTAATGGGCTGAACCTTAGGGTCGTTTTAGCCCATTGTTGCACATGGATCTTTTGCAGATTGCCCCCCCTTTGGATCCCTATTTTCCCTCCTTTGGATCCCTACTATGGCCGGTCTGCTAGCTTAACCAATATTATAGATTTTTCTCCCCTAGGACTTCCCCGTATTAAATGATCAGTTTAACATGAGAAAATCATTTAGGAGAATTAGATATTGATTATTATGACATTACCTCTCTCTTGAAATCTTAGTCGTCCTCGAATATGGTGTAGAGAAGATAAAGCATATTAATGAGTCCTTTTCTTAGCGGGGTAGAGGATCCCTATGTTACCCTACGACATCATTCCACAATGGATGACTAGTCCATTTGGCGCTTGAGAGCCTGAGGTTTCCGCAAACATGTCTGCACATTAGTCCTATCAATCTTTCATAGTAGAGTGACAAGCTCTACTTGGTGCTTGGGAAACGTCGTCTTCGCAAACTTGATCTAAGCATGCATACTACTTCATTTTTGTGCATAGTAAAGAAAAAGAGATTCGTATAAGACAAAAACTTTGTTCATTTTGTACATTTTCTTACTCTTGGGAAGCATTGTAAGCATTGACAAGGTTTAGGTTATCCTTTAATTGTATACCTTGCATCCATCTAGCATCTTCAAAAGGATAATTCTTAAACTTAATAAGATATCGTCGGATAGTCTTACCGCCTATTAGTACCTTGTCTTCATGTCGGAGAATGGACTCGGGCTGCAGTACCTCTTCTTGGTCCTCGATCTCCGGTGGGTCTTCAATAGTTGGTTCTTGAGGTGGCTCTCCTTTGTAAGGCTTTAATAGGCTCACATGGAAAGCATTGTGTATGAGCCAATGATTGGGCAACATGAGTTGATAGGCCATCTCATTGATTGGCCTAAGAATTTGGAAGGGACCGTAGTACCTTTTTGCTAGTTTAGCATAGTACTTTTGGTGTCCCGTAGGATTCTTGCCCGCCGTGTGCCTTAATCGAGCCTTGGGAAACTTTAATAAGACCCAATCATTTTCTTTAAAGGCTTGGGCTCTTCTATGCTTGTCAGTAGTAGCAGCCTTTTGCCTTTGTTGTGAGATAGAGATAGCATCCTTAATCTTTTGAAAAGATTCTTGTAGGTCTCGGCTATACTCATCTATAGCGAAGATCTTCCCATGTAACTTAAGTAGCAAGGGACTTTTTGATCTTCCCTCAATTACCTCGAAAGGTGATTTTCTCGTGGAAGTATGTACAGTGTTATTGTAAGCATACTCCACTAAGGGTAAGTACTTCTCCCATTGGGATCTTTGATCTACTTCCGTTACATAGGCTTTTAGTAGATCGAGAATTGTTAGGTTAGCTATTTCACTTTGGCCATCCGTTTGTGGATGATAGGCCAAAGAGAAGTTTAGCCTTGTCCCTAAATTCTCAAAGAGACCCTTCCAGAAATTACTGGTCATTCTAGGATCTCTATCCGACACTATGGACATTGGCAAGCCATGGTACTTGAAAATTTGTGAAATGAAGAGGTTTACCATTTGATGGGCTTTGATAGTCTTTTTGACAGGTATAAAATGAGCTTGTTTATTGAACCTGTCTACTATCGTCCATATTCTCGTATTCCCATGGATAGACTTAGGCAATCCAAAGATAAAATCCATGGATATGCTCTCCCATGGTGAATTAGGGATTGGCAAGGGTTGAAACAATCCGAGTTGCTTCCCTCTATCAAATTTTGTCTTTTGGAATACCACACATTTAGAAACATAATCTTGTATGTTCACTTTCATGGTAGGCCAATAGAAATATGTTTGAATTCCCTTTATGGTAGACTGAATCCCTCTATGCCCCGCATAAGGTGGAGCATGAGATTCATACATTACTTTCTCACGTAGTGAGTTAGTAACACATAGTCTATTGCCGTAGAGAAGATAACCATCTTGTAAAGTAAATGGTTCTTCTTTCTTTCCTAATGCAAGGGCTGAAATCACATCTCTAAAATCGGGATCAATAGCATACTCATCTATCATTGAAGATAGATCATTGTGAGTTGCTATGGAAACCGCATTCACTCTCGGTCGTCTTGAGAGTGCATCAGCTACTTGATTATGCTTGCGAAAAATGTGAGCAATATGAAAATGAAATTGCAAAAGGAAATTTTCCCACCTCATTTGTTTTTCGGAGAGCTTGGTCTGCGTCATGAAGTACTTAAGACTTCGGTGATCCGTTCGTAGAATGAAAGGAGTCCCCAATAAATAGTGCTTCCATGAGTCTAAGGCATGTAGAACTGCAAGGAGTTTCTTTTCGTATATGCCTAGAGCTTGCTCAATAGGCTCAAGCCTTCGACTTTCATATGGCGTGCCCTTCTTGAAGCAAAACAGCTCCAAGGCAATCACCACAAGCATCACATTGGACCTCAAATGGTTTTGAGAGATCCGGTAGTGTAGGCAGAGGTTGAGAGATAAGCTTTTCGAAAAAATTGTTCTCCTTAGCAGACCATGTATACCTAATGCTTTTCTTTGTTAGGTCATGTAATGGTCCCGCAATTTGTGAGAACTTTTCTATGAAGTGTCTATAGTATGCACACATACCTATAAAGCTTCTTAGTTCATAAAGATTCTTTGGTTTAGGCCATCCTTTTATTACCTCTAACTTTGATGGATCCATTTGGATGCCATCTTGAGAGATAATGTGACCTAAATATTGAAGCTCTTGCAAGAAAAATTCACTTTTCTTTCGATTAACATAAAGTTTATTCTCTCTTAAAACTTGAAATATTACTTGGAGATGTTTCTTGTGTTCGTCTAATGAATTAGATTAGATGACAATATCATCAAAGAACACTCTAGTGAAGGTTCAATGAGGCCTGAAGAGCTGCTCCATCAAGCGGTTGAATGTGGCTGGTGCATTGGTCAAGCCAAAAGGCATGACAATGTATTCGTAAAGACCAAATGTGGTGCAAAATGCGGTCTTTACAATGTCTTGATCAACTATCCTTATTTGATGATAGCCACTTTTTAGGTCAATCCTACTGAAGTAGGTTGATCCTTGTAGCTTATCAAATAGGTCTTCTACCCATGGAACGGGAAACCTATTCTTGACAATGATCCTATTTAGTGCTCTATAGTCGACACACATACGATATGTGTCTCTTTCTTTTGCACTAATAGCACAGGTGAGCAAAATGGAGATGAGCGAGGCCTAACCATGCCCTTCTCAGCTAACTCATGCACTTGCCACATAATCTCCTCTTGTTGAGCTTGAGAAACTCTATAAGGAGGTTTGTTAGGCGGTGAACTTCTTGGAAGAAGTTCAATTGCATGGTCATCATTACCTCGTTTAGGAGGTAACTCACAAGGGATGTCGTCAATAAAAACATCTTGAAATCCCTTGAGAAAACTGGATAACTCTAATTCCTTTTGGTTGCTTTTATTTTCTTTTGCTAAAGCATTAGGTTCATTTTGAGAATCTTTAACAAAAATCATGTACACGGAAATAGAGCTCTGTATTGACTTGTTGAAAGCTGGTGTATGTACAATGGGGATAGTGTTAACCATTTCCTTAGCATCTATATACATCTATATGTACAATGGGGTCAAAGAGAATAAAAGCATCATGTTCTCTTACCTTTCCCCAAGCATGGCATAGAGGAGATCCTTTGTGGTGATTTTGGTGAGTCTCCTCCTCTTGGATTTCAACCAAGGTAGCTCTAGGAGGATCTTGGCGGTTGTTCTTTTGGGGACAAGCGCGGTACACATGCCCTTGTTCGCCGCACTTGAAACACTAGTTATCCTTGCGATAACGCTCAAGCTCTTCAGGAGAGAGTTTTTTTTTACCTTTGTAAACTCCCTTCTCTTTAGCTTTGTTGGAGTTTCCCTTATGAGACTTTTGGACATTGTCCTTCCCCTTAGGCTCGTTGGAACCCTTGTTTTCCGTGGGCTTATTATTTCTTTTAGCCCCCATTTGGAAATTGATTCGAGAGGCCACCATAGTATGGTGTATTACCACCGATATGGTACGTGGCCTTTGGGAGTTGACATACACCGCCATTTCTTCGGTTAAGCCCGCACAAAATTGTTGCTTTTGTCTCCAAAATCCAACTTTTTGAAGACAGTGGCTTTGAGTTGTAGGTCCCAAAACTTGTCTACATATTTGTGGATGGATTCATAGGGAGAGAGCATTAAGCTTCGCCATTCGGTGAGTACTTTGTCTTTGGAATCGGTGGCCAAAAACCGCTTCATAATGGAAGCTCTTAAAGCTTTCCATGTTTGCGGAGCTTCACCGTTGGCTCGTAGGCTAGACCACCATTGCCTAGCGGACTTTTGAAAGTGCATAGCTACATGGCGTAGCTTAGAGGACTCCGTGAAGCCCTCATCTCCAAACGCCGCATCAAACTGTTGGATAAAGGCCAAGACTTTGTCCATAGCACCAAAGGTGCCATCATAGGTAAGGAAAGAGATGCTCTTCCCTCCCTCTTTGAACTTCTTCAGCTTGGACGACCTCTTCCATGCGGCATAGGATTTCCTATGGCCTCTTCTTTTGATGGTTCAAAGGTTGCACCATCACTTTCTTCAGAAGGTGAAGAATTTGAAGAAGGTGGAGAAGAGGGTGACCTCTTTCTTGCCTTTTTCTTGTCTTGATATTCGTCGTCTTCATCATCACTTTCATAAGAGGAAGAGGATGAAGAAGATGGAGAAGAGGGTGTCCTCTTTCTTGCTTTTTTCTTCTCTTGCCTTTTATCATCCCTCTTTGAATTATGGAGTGGAGAAGGGTGCGATGGTCTTCTCCGCTTTGGTGGTGATGGAGAGAATTTAGCCCACCATCTTCATGGAGCCATCTCCGCCGAGGTGGCAGGAGACTCACTTCTTTCTCGTTCCTTCGGTGGAGGCTCTTGAGTTCTCCTTTGGGAAGGAGATGCATCATCAAGAAGTAAACTCTTGAGCCCTTCGTATGGATTCTCTTCTTCTTCCCGAATCGGAGAGAGACCTCTTTTGGAAGTCTCACAAGGAGGCTTCCTAGGTGTTCTCTTGTCATGGCGGTGAGCTTGGAGAATCCCATGAGCACGGAGCTGCCATTGCACTTCACTTTGAGAGATGGATTGCCCATGGCTTGTTAAAGGCTAGAAACAAGATAGTTAACAAGCATCGGAGCATCATTAGTAGCTTGCTCATTAGCAAAATCAAAGTTATCAACATTAGTTTCACTGTCTTTACTATTGTCAGCCATTCTAACAACTTTTATGTGTAAACTTTTTAGGTGTACTTTGGCAATTCAAGCCCTAGTTGCTACTCCTCTTTACCCCTTTAGGAAAAGCACTCAAGCTACTGTACCCATGGCTTGAATACCATTAATTGCAAGGAATAGAAGAGAGGGTCGTTCAACACCAAAACAGCACCGGCTCCTGTCAAGCTTCTAATAGATCAATAGTGGTTAAGCCGTAGGCAAGCCCCGTAGGACTCCACTATTAAAACCATAGCGCTCGACAGTGATGCCCCGTTAACTGCACAAAGGCAGGCGCACTACAAGGCTGAAAAATTCCTATTCTACTTACTCCCAGGCAATTAATAATACCAACCATTTATAGCTAGCTTGAGGACCTCCCTTCTTGAGCAAGAAAAGAGAAACCTTGTGCTCTGATACCAATGTAACATTTAATGGCCTAAAAACTTGTATGTAGTGGAAATTACCATGAACATAGTGGGCATTTCATTAGAATAGATTCGTAATGAGAATTATAAGAGTGCTTGGGTGGAGAGAGTTACAAAAAGCATAACACCTAGTTAGATAGCATGAACAATACTTTCAAAAGAGAGAGAAATTAAGCTATTCACAACATTTGAGGACCGGATTGTCATGGAGCCGGTCCCCCCTCCAAAAGGCTTTGTATTATGGCTTCTCCCATCAAGAGAGACACTGTACAATACAATTCTTTGTGTTCCTTCAACACTAGCTAGTGCAATGAAGATGAAAGATTCAAGCACTAAGCAAAACACTTATCAAACACAACATCAAGTATCCTCGGTCTCAGACCCAACACCTCACACACCTTCGAAGATGGTGAGAGCTAGCAGGGTATGAGAGTAGATTGAGAGGAAGTAGGAGTATTCTTACGAGAAAGATGTACATCTCCTCACATAATCACTCATATTAGCATAGCTTAGCTTCGTAATTGGCATGGTAGAGGAGATGAGCATGCATTGAAGGTTGGATCTTGGTTGGATTTGCATCACAAAGCCAAGAGTTGTTGGTGTAGGCCTCCCTTCTCACAAGATTGGAGTAGGTGATAAGCTTTCCATTAAATCTTGAGAAGGAGAGAGAGTCTTCTTTACTTCACACATGAGATTGTGTGAGTGTGTGTGTGATAATGCCTTGAAAAAATGAGCCCCCTCTCTCTCTCTTGGGCGACCCCTCTTGCTATTTGCTCTTGCTATCCTCTCATTGGACCTCCCTAGGGATAGCCGATGACAATTAAGAAGCATAAGTGATAGCCTTCTGACATGTGTCCCCCTTTCCCCTTTTGTCAGAGCTTTAGGTAATTTAATAATTCAATTAAACTCTCATTGGACCCCTTTGCCTCGTGGCCAATAGGAATCAGGCAAGCCATTGGGCTGTTGAATGCTCATTGGACCCCTTGGGAGACTATCCAATAGTCTTCTAGAGAACTTAATTCTCATTGGTTCTTTTATTAAGTGTTTTTAAATTAATTAAACTAGATTTACTCTAGCCTAATTCTCATCGGTCCACCTCCAAGGCCATCCAATAGGAATTGGGTACACCTTGTGGGCATCTGGCCGAGGGAGCTGACATATGTCCCTCATTTCCTTTGTGTAAAGGGAGCTTGTGTGTGTGTGTGGCTTTCTCTCTCATCCCCTACAAGCAAGGCTCGCCCCCTCCTAAGTAGGGATTTGTAAATACTTTTTTGACACACATAAAGCATCCAATTCCCCCATGGTTGACCTTTGGACACAACCTTTGAATTTTGGAACCTTAGCATTTTGGAAGTCTTAATGGGCTGAACCTTAGGGTCGTTTTAGCCCCTTGTTGCACATGGATCTTTTGCAGATTGCCCCCCCCTTTGGATCCCTATTTTCCCTCCTTTGGATCCCTACTATGGCCGGTCTTCTAGCTTAACCAATATTATAGCTTTTTCTCCCCTGGCACTTCCCCATATTAAATCATCAGTTGAACATGAGAAAATCATTTAGGAGAATTAGATATTGATTATTATGACATTTTCATAAGCTTTATCATCAGCTTTGAATCCTCTATCTGCACCTCCTACCCCGGCTCACTTTGCGTTGAGTTCACCAAAGATGTTGGGGGATATGGGTTCGCAAGGTGAGCCGCGAAGGCACAAGGCCTCTAGCTGTGATAGATGGAAAACAATAGAAACACATAGATGAAAGAACCCAAAATGAGCACTATATCATTAGAATTGGAACAAATTGTATACGATGTGGTCTAATGGACCTCTTACAATCACCTAGATGATCAAAAGCTTTGGGTAAAGTCACTAGATCCTGCATTAAACTCAAGCTGAAACCACTGCTTCACTTCCAATCAAATCATAATCTTGAAGTCCTCCCAATACATGTCCAAGCCTTCATAGCCACATGTTCTTGGGCTCCTCAATGAACGTAGATGGATCTGGCACCACACAGTGGCAATCACTTAGCTGCTGGACGATCTGGCTCTTCTTTTCCAAAGCCTTTGAACACATAACACCCCTTAGTTTGCTTTGTTACATGGTACTTCCTTCAGTCATGAGGGAACCCTTCTTTATCGAGGATGAGTGAGCAAGAGAGAGCTTCTTCCCATGCTTTCCTTTCCTCTTGTTCACCAATTTTCTGCTTGATATACCCCTTGTGAGAAGGTGAGAGCTCAAAGCATTGCTTACCTTTTGCAAGCTCGCTCCGTGCATAGAAAACTTCTCATCCTCAAAGCTTAAAGAAAGAAAAGGTGCTACTCTTCATCTTTAAAAACCTAGGCCTGAGCATAGAAAAGCCTTCCAAACCTTTCTTTTTCTTTCCAAAGCTAAGCCCAAGCATGAGTTCCTTTCTCTTCCCAAAGCTAACCCAAGCCTGAGTGCTTTTTCTTACCAAATCTAACCCCAAGCTCTAAGCACCTGCTTTTCTCTTCGAAGTCCCCTTTCTTCTTTCCCTCTTTTGACTAATAAAAATCCTTCTATGTTGGGGACAGTCGGGGCGCCGTGACTGTCGCTAGGCTTATCTCTTTCAATTGCATGGGTTCACACCCATATTAAAAGAAATTCCACCCGAGTTTTAGTTCCCGTGTGTGAAATCATCCAAGCAAGGGACCCATGGGATCATTGTTGTGACGGACACTATTGCACACACCAAACAACGTTGTTGTGTCTATCATGAACGGCACAATAGTGCACCTCAATTGGCATGGTTATTGATCAAAGTGCCTTAAGCACCACATTAAGCTTACATATTGTCCACACTAGCACTGAGCACATTATGCCGAAAAAAGAATCACTAAATCACCACATTAGACATATATCTTGACCATCGTAGTATCAAGCACAAGTTCACGTGCATACCCCGCTATCATTGCTCTTCAAGAGATGAGATTCTAGAAAAGACGCTCATCAAGCACTTATTTCCCTCTAAAGTAAACCATATTTTGCATGAATAGTCAACATATGACATACATATCAACCACGGCAGTCCAATAAGACCTGGCAACAATATTTTTGAAAGATGCTAACACCCATATAGTGGTATCTTCCTCGAGTTTCCTCCTTTGGATGCACAACATCACGATACCAATAGCGCCGACGCTATTTCCTAGCAAGGGGGGGCCTTCCACGAGTCGTGGAGCTCAAGATAGCCAAGAGTAGCAACCAAAAGAGTGTCTCAAGCCTCACATGCAAAATGGGGGAAAAGTGAAAATCGACAAAAAATAGTGGACCAACTCGTCGATAAGGGTGCCACATTTTTGTCAATGGGGAGGGTCTTGGATTGTTTTTTTAGGGCAAGGGAAAGAAGAAGAGAGTTCAACATGAAGCAACCAAGATTTCCATCGTTGTCTCCACGATCATCGTCCAAACACTGTCCTAGCTGCAATCGGAGGACCGTACAACATATATAATAATCGACAATGGGTTTGATACTGGCCCAGACTTGTTTTCTGATGCAATCTTCAACAAGATGGAATCGGATTTCCAAGCAAGAGATGAGATCAAGTGGAGGGAAGAGAACCATCATAGCTAAAGGAAGGCTAAGGAAGAAGCTGAAAGCCATGAGAGTGAAAGTCTCAAAAGATAAAGATTAGAGAAGCATCAACAACTTGAAGTAGAAAGGCTAATGTATGAACTAGAGGCTCAACAAAGATAGAAGCACAAGCACACTAGTTACTACAAGTACAAGCACCATGGGCACCACACGCGTTTTCAAGAGTAGGAGACTCTTTGCATACTTGTAAGATTGTGTACTATGATGAAAAGTTGTAATATCATGATGAGGTTTCCTTTTCAATGTTCATACTTATTCTGACTTTCATTTTAGATAGTAAGGATTGGATGCATACACCTTCTTTCTCCTTGGGATGTGCTCCATAGGTATTTTGATACATTGCACTAGATGTGAAACTAGATGGATGATGGGCTGCTTGTGGTCTAGCTTGAAGGTGTATGCATCCAATTGCTTGTAATACAGTCCTTGCACAACATATGAGCCTCTATCAATTACATCCTCCATTCATCAATGTACCCCTTCTCCACCTTCTCCTTTGCTGTAACACACTTAACTAGGTAGAAATCCACATCCTCGGCATTGGTTGAAGCATGTGGATTTACAAAAAATGTGTCGCCAACACATAGAGATCTACTCAACAGATAATGATGACCTTCATACATGAAGTCATCATAGCCAACAACTTCCTTTGTCGGAACTTCGTTTGTTGGCTCTGAATCTGTCAGAACCTCATCAGGCGCAATGGCAATAGAATATGGTAATTTCAAGCCTACACGTGAGATTTATTGATGCAACAATTTCACCTTTCATGCATGCATACATCATAGAAGCATGTCAAGATTCTTGTTGCAAGGGTAGTTGGATCCTGCAGGTTGTGACCTTAGAAAGAATATAGAGAGAAATATTTTTCCACAATGGCACAATTCCACTTCTTGTTCACATCTCCTTGTTAACCTCCCAAAACACGTGTCCACATTCCATTTCTTTTAAAGGATATGATGCAGGTGCTCCCTACGATAGGTTGGTTTGGCAATAAACAACCACATCTACTCACACTGCAAAATAGCTCCATTAAGTTTTAGTTGTTTATGGATCAAGGTTCTTTTCACAAATTCTCTTGCACCATCATGATCACCCTTGCCATGCCCTGATCCAAAGAAGAACCAGCTCATCGCAATCCTTGTGAGTCCATCATATCTTTCAATTCTAACTTCTTGACTCCACATATCTTATAGTCTCCCACCACGCATTCTCTTCTATGGAAAATTGCATCTATTGGATTTGGATAGAGAATGGAGTCCCAAATTTTTGTTTCATCTTTACAACATACCCAACATGCTAGGAATGCTAACTAGCATAAACCTTGTGTTAACCAGCATGTTTAGCATGCTCAAGAACATACTAGGTATGTTAACTAGCATACCATATTGTGTTAACTAGTATACTCTATATGCTAGGTAGATTACTGGGCATGCTACGTAGCATACTCATTATACTAAACAACACACACAACATATTAGGAATGCTAAGTAGCACAAACCTTGTGTTAAAAAACATACTCAAAATGCTAGTGAGCATACTAGGTATATTAACTAGCATAAAGGCTGTTAATTAGTATACATATTGTGTTAACCAACATACTCTATATTCTAGGTAGATCAC
The DNA here is from genome assembly GCF_014529385.1 of Adiantum capillus-veneris. Lineage (NCBI taxonomy): Eukaryota > Viridiplantae > Streptophyta > Polypodiopsida > Polypodiales > Pteridaceae > Adiantum > Adiantum capillus-veneris. The sequence goes on from NC_140933.1 coordinate 116,463,511, forward strand.
TAGGCATGCTAAATAGCATACTCATTATGTTAAATAACATAACCAACATACTAGGAATGCTAACTAGTATAAACCTTGTGTTAAACCTGATACTTAGCATGCTAAACAACACACTAGGTATATTAATCAACATTCCGTATTGTGTTAACCAACATACTATGTATGCTAGGTAGATTACTACGCCTACTAAGTACCATACTCATTATGTTAAACAACATATTTAACATACTAGGAAGGCTAACTAGCATAAACCTTGTGTTAAATAGCATACTGAGCATTGTGGTGAGCATACTAGGTATGTTAACTAGTATATATTGTGGTAAATAGCATACGTCTTGTTTTGATCAACATACTCTATATGATTATTAGCATACTAGGAATGCTAAATATTATAATAAAAATGCTAACTAGCGTAAACATTGTGGTAACTACCATACACCATTGGTTAAACATCACACCTAGTATGCTTACTAGCATACTAGGCGAGCTAAGAATCTTACATAGAATGCTTACCAGCATATACAATGTGTACTAGCATACCAAATATTCTAACTATCATACTTAGCATGCTACCTATCTTACTTAGCGTGTTCACAAGCATTTTGAGTATTATGTACAATATGGCTACTAGTATAAGTCTATAGATGAGTATGCTCTTGATCATCATATATACAAGTTATTATGCACTAGAGATGCAATACATAGAATGCATAATTATTTGATCAATCACTTGAGGCTCGTCTAGGAGGCTCACATGGTGTTTTATGTAGCGTTTCCTCTCAACTCTCTTTCAACAAACATCCTTCTTATTGGGTGAAATGTGAGTCTCATCTCTCCAAAATGTGTAGACCAATTCCTTACTTTTATCTACGATAGGGCTATGATGGTGTTGGTTGTGATATGCAGCCAATGAAAACAATCGACCATCGACACTAGGCTTTGCCCATGGTAGTTTGGCCTTGGACAAGGTGTGACAACAGACTTTTAGGACCCTGGAGGATTTTGCAATGGGCATGTTGCTGTTTGAATTCAACATCATCTACAATGATTCATTATTTGAAAACAACTCCTCAATAGAACCTGGCTGCATAACGGTAGTCACTATGACGTTGCAGACATTAGAAAAAGTTGCACTCTGTACAATAGTCTCCTCCACTAAAGACTAATCATGGATGTCCCAAACAAGTCGATGTTGAGCAACAAGATTCCAGATTTTCCACTATGCTTCTATACTTAAACCTTCACTCCTACTCTTGCAATCTGTTATGATATCGGAGGAGATTTTTGTTTTCTACTTATTGTCGATTGCATGATGTCCATGATCAACTTTCATTTGTTTTCTCTCTCAATCTTTACTCTTTCTCTCTCTCTCTCTCTCTCTCTCTCTCTCTCTCTCTCTCTCTCTCTCTCTCTCTCTCTCTCTCTCTCTCTCTCTCTCTCTCTCGTATTTCTTGATAACAAAAAGAGCTGGATTGGATCCTTAGAGTTGTAATTAATTTCCTATAATGGCTCCCTTCTTCTTTGTCCTAAGGACTATAAATGTGCAGAACATATTACTTACTTGAAATCACTTAAGTGAATACCTGCCAACACTTGATACTGTAATTCCAAACCCCGGGGAGGTCACCTAATAAAAATGTGACTTATCACGTGAGTTCAACAGAAGGGTATTTGAAACTTACAGAAATATATATACAAAAGGGCCTTATTTTATTAAATTTGAAAAAAACTAAAAGATCTTAAAAGAAAAGGGTACATTATATTCCTAACAAAATTTACATAGAAGGGATTTTACAAACATGTCTTGAACGCAGGTGATATGGTATTTTTGCACATAGTTAACCCCCCGAGTTCCAAACAGGCCATCTCTAAACATGCAATGATGTGACCAACTAAACCAATGAATTCATTTGGAGTGAGTGGGCTACCCACAAGATTTTCTTACCATCATATATATTAGAGTGCGCCTCCATTTCTAGCATTGGAGCTAGTGGCAATAATGTTGTCTGATGGTTCTCCATATCTGTAGGTATGTGCTAGAGAAAGGGAAAAAGATCACTTTTTACAACTCAACTCCAGGGCAAGATGCCTAGTGCAAGGAACAAAAGAGAGAAAGAGAGAGAGAGAGAGAGAGAGAGAGAGAGAGAGAGAGAGAGAGAGAGAGAGAGAGAGAGAGAGAGAGAGTAGGAACTTAGCAAACCGCCTACTAGTCTGACAAAAAGAGAGAGGGAGTCTACACTACACACACACACACACACACACACACACAGACTCTTGAGTACCCCACATCATCTTTAGTAACTTAAAAACAGGTGCCACACCAAATGGGAGGGAATGAATAATATTTTGTATGACAATTTAAATTCAAATTGCGCTTGCTCTTTGGTTTTCAATATATGGTGACAAGCACAAGTAACTAGCATTGTCCGTGGTACAACATTTTTAGTGGTACATTAACATTCTTATATCCTATTACACTTTGGTAGGTATATGGCGTGACATGCATGTAGTTCTAGGATAGAGGAATCCAATAAGCCATTCTCCGCGTTGATCGGATTTTTGGGTGGACAAATTGATACCCTTTGACCTAGCTTTTTAATAAGTCATTTATATGATTTATTTGTTAGGTGTGGTGGATATATTTCCCTACCCAAGTAGGTTGGAAAAGAAGACTATCAGGGTGGCCTGGGCACTTTATGCGGAGTGAGTTATGGGTAGGATACAAAAGAACAAGTATACTTCAGAGAGGAAAATAAAGAGGTGGCGGATAACATATGGTCTCCTTAATCTAACTTCTTCGGATTCTAGTATGTCACAAGGAGGTGCTAGCATGGACATGGGACTGCTTGATGGTGTAAACGATGAAATGAAAATTAAGTTCCATGCAAGATATATTAGACAACATGAAATTCTTGAGCAGATAAAGATGCACATGTCAAGTGCCAGAAAAACATGTGAGGAATCAGAAATTGTAGAGAAGGGTACTTTTTCAAAGTTGCACGTGGAAAAGCAGAATATGATCCGCACATATGGTGTCAATGGTGCACATGTCAGCTTTACGGAGGACATTAGGTGATGCACATAGCAGATAAAGAAGTTCAAAACGTCGGTTGAACCTGATATGGTGGAAATTTGATTGCTTGAAGCGGAAACAACCTTGTTGGAGATCACGCTTCAAAGGTTGGCTTGCAAGGTGGAGGTTCTTGATTGGGCAGCAATAGTTACCACTGTAAAGGTAATTGTCTTCTTAACATGTGCAAGCTTTTTGAAGTAGGAAAAGTGCACTTGCATACATTGAGATTGTTTGTCTTGTCTTTGCATGTATATCATAGTGCTTGGGTTGTTTTTGTGATTGAGATTAGGGACCAAAATAATATGCACAATACTTAGGGAAATCATGGTGAACATGATTTGTAGTATAATGTCCTGCTTTGCTATATAAGGTAAGGATTTTAAGCATACAAGGACACTTTAAAGAATATAACATTCACTAAAACTTGTAGACATACAAGTACACTTTAAAGCATATAACATTCACTAAAACGTGTAGACATACATAACCTTATATGTTACATATGCTTTAAAGCATGCTCATATGCTTCCAAACATCTTGTATTTCTTTAAATCGACATGAATTTCTCAAAATGGCCATGCTTTATAGTGTCTACTAGTGATAATAGCATTGGATTTAAAGTTGTGATCATTAAGAGTGTTGATTTAAAGCTACGTGGGTATATGGGTTGAGGCAGACATCACTTTAAAGCTTTAAGACAACAGTCTTGTACTTAACCTCTATAATGGCTATTGATTTTGTTGGCCTAATTTTCTTGTTTTTGCAGGAGAGGCACAATGACTATGTGAAGCAAGTGCGTGAAGCAATGCTTCAATTGAACTTCACATCTTTGCTACATGCACAAATTGATAGCGGGAAAAGTTATGCAAAGGTGTAAACTCCCTACTAGACGAAGTCAACCACATGGGCATTCCAAGTTCTCATGTCAGGTTTTACTTGTTGTGGGGGAACCCTGATGGAGAAAGAAGTGTATGGCGTGTTTGGTTTCCATGCTCACATGAATATCATCCGTTGTGCTTTGCGTACATTTGCTCAACATACCGTGAATGTTTCAAAGATGGTTGTACTCAGATAATTCGTGAGTCAACAAAGAAAATGGTGATTTCATATGTCCTCAACATGAAGGTGTCTGGTAGGCAAAGAAATTTTTCTCCAACCTTGAATATTATACTAAGTCTAATATGCGGACCCCTGCAAAAAGTATTAGCACACCAAAAAATATGAAGTAAAGTGAGGAGCGTTTCTATAGCGCATTGGATAGCATATTATTGCCCAATAGTAGGTGTTTCTCTCATTGATCTGTGAAGGACCAGGGTTTAGAAGCTTTATTGAAGAGTGGTAAGAGGAGTAGTGAAAGTTGTGTGCTTTTTTGAAGTTTTCTATGCAACACCCCTTGAACTAACATAGGATTTCTGTGGAACACGTCTTCTTATGCACCACATCCTTTCCGATCTTCTTGTCATCTTCATTGATCCCTGACTCCACCTCCTGAAACACCTTAACACTAACTTTTAAAATATTGTCTTTTGTCACATCTCTTGTTCACACCTACAATTTATGCACACCACAATTCTTGCATTCACCCATAAGACAAGGGTATGAGCGATACTCTACTCCGTTCTTTTTGGGGCCAAGTATAGACTCTCAAATAGTATTGACACTTGTGTATGCATTAGGAAGAGAATGGGGTCTAGAAGGCCCCTTTATTTGGCAGTTTGAGGAAGTCAAACCTTTAGTTTTAAGAAAGTAATCAAAGGACAACTTTTGAATTCAAACAGGCAAAATGGCTAGTTTATTTGAATTAAAAATTTTCCCCAAAATGGAGTTTAAAATCTAGCAGGTAAAAGCATATCATGTAGCATATCTATGGAAAGAGCTCGCCGTGTAGATTTCAGATCTATGATCTCCGCTCAAATTGGAGATCATATGTGGGAGTTATGGAAGGCCAAAAATCACAAAATTGTCCACCTTATTTTTGGGGGAAAAAGTGCATCCTTTGACCACTCATACACATCTTTTACACACTCACCATTCTTGCACACATGGCGTACACCTATCTATCAAAATGTTAATCACCTTTATAAGCTCATGGCAAATAAAGAAGTCCTCCTACACCCCATCCTCTTCCCAATGGCATGTTGCATACCGCCACACATACCTGGCTCTAATGGAATATGACAAATGGGGCAAGAAAAACCACATGATGCATTGTGAAGCCCCAATCTCGGATGTTGTACAACGTTTGATGCATATTTCATAAACATCATCTGGACATGTGTTGCACAACAGCATGTATATCGATCTTTCAACTTTCGTATAAACAAGGGCTCTACACCCCCAAAGGTTCCAAGTGATAAATTTATTTTTGGATGTACTTTATGAAAGTGGTTGAAGAGCTAAATCTGTAGCAGAATAGGTTGGGATCACATTGGTCAACTATAATCTTACAACCACATTCAAAGAGTACTCTCGTTATTACTAGTAGTATGCTTTAAACAGCGGAGAAAGCTAATGTACTTTAGAGCAAGCATCTACTATTTTAAAGAACAAGTCTATAGAGAATGTACTAGTTTTAAGCATTGGGTTGAGTAATTTTAAAGCATTAAAAGATTCCAAGCTTTGCTTGAAATCTATTGCTTGTTGCTTTGGTAATTTAGGGTTGTTCTTTAAATCAACATTATGATTTAAAATAGACTACTTTCTTAGCACATAGTAATCAGTCTACTTTAAAGCATACTATTTTTTATTAAAGGCCTCATTAGTTTTCTTTAAAGCAGTGGAGAAAGCTCATGTATCAGACCAAGCATCTACTAATTTTAAGCTTCCAAGATCTTGGCATCTGCAACCTTGCTACACTCTACTACCTCCTCATGCATTGGCTTCAACAAAATAGGATTTACCTCTTCAAGATGCTCTTGGAACTCAGCATCGGTTAGCTCTTTTGCCCACTAGTTCTTTTTGATACAAGGATTATCCTTTCTGACAAGCTCTTCCATAATTGGGATAGGCACACTACAAAGTGGAAACATACAAGGAGAATAATCCATTACAAGCCTTACCTCAACAGGTTCCGCACTTTGAACAACCGGAACCACCTTTGGTTGAACCATAGAACGCTCTATTGCTGCAACAAGCACATAATTGGCATGATTTAACAAGCCCAGTTCGAGCTTCTACTTCACCTTTCTCATCTTAAATTTGGCCAAGTACACCATATCTTCATAGGTATTCACATCAAACTCCACCTTTTCTTTCATCTTTGAATGCAAACACTCTAGTAGCTTTGACAACTTTAAATATTGGTTACCTTTAACTCCCATGGCAATCTCCAACTGCTTCCAGCATGCTTCAAACTACTCATGAAAAATTGAAAACTCCTTACTTACATCTTGGCGTACCGCCTTTAGCTTTGGACTAGCCTCTTCTAGAGAAATCACCTTCCAAAACCACTTCAAAAAGTACTATACATATCTTGCCATGAGCCTCGATCACCACTTCTCAAGCCATCAAACCATGTCTTTTCCCATCGGTGCATCAACATTGGTACCATCTACAACTTTTTCACATCTTTCACCATATGCATAGACAACATCCATAACTCAAAATCTACTAGCTAGCCTTCAGGGTCTTCAACGCGCTTAAAAATGGGGCCAAACATTGGCTCCACCATCTCTACAAACTTCAAACTCAACCACCAAACAGTCTTCGACCATCCACCAACCGTCTATCATCTTAGAGCACACCCTTCAATCTTCAAATAAGACCATCCATGTGCTGCTCAATGGGGGAACATGAAGATTGAGAGGGGGAATGGGGAACACCCACACACACAAAATGACTCTCTATAGCCCATGCTATTGAAAGCACCCCTATCCACTTGGAAATAACCTTTAAACAACACACTGGCAAGGAAAATCACCATTTGTACACAAAACAACACACACCAACTCGGAAAGACTATCACATAGCACAACTTCACCCCTTTAGCTCGTTCACCACTATCAAAACACACAACACCTCAATTTCCCCACGATCTTTGCACCACACAAAGGTCCGCGGGCACACACTCAGGGCAAGAGAAAAAGAGAGAGGGGTAGGGAGAAACCGACACAAAGAAAGGGGGAATTGGAAAAATCTTTCTTCACATCTCCTTACAACCAAAGCACCATCAAAATGGAAAGCTATCACAAAAACACAGCCCCCCTCACACTCATCCTGGCTCTTATAGAGTCACCTTCTACAAAAAAGCCCCTTGGTATACGAAAAGACCCCAAAAATGGGTACAAAATGTGGTTTTATAGAGTTTTGATCTACTTTTAGCAAGTGCACCAGATCGGGACAAGTGTCTGCCTTCTTTTGCAGATATTGCATGGAGAACCTCCTCTTAGTAGGCTTTGTTGACCCTTCTCTCTCTCACTGCCTTTGTACCTCCGTGGGAAGCCCTGGCCCCATAGGGCACTACTAGCTAGTGGGAGGGCCCCCCTAGTCTTTACTTCAAAACTTTATGTCTCTTATGAGTGTGGAAAACACATCAATGAGGGCTACCAAGTCGTGACTTTGTAGAGCGCTGTCATGCATCTCCGCTTTAATGCTAAGAAAGATACCAGGAAGATGCACATCAAGCTTAATTGAAGCTTAGCTAATTAAAAATCAGTGCTCAGGGCTAGCTAACAAGCTAGTAAATGTATGCTAGATGCGTCTTTAAAGGACCAAATGATGCATTGATGATGCTTAAAAGGAGTATGCTTGAGGTGATCACAGATGGGAGATTATGATTTAGAATTGCAGTGCTCTACCAGCCTGTCTTTGCGACTCATCGTTTGGAGCTACGCGATGAAGAAGTTCTGGTGGTTTGAAGTTTGAGTTAATTGCATATTTGTATCGGATTGGGAAAGTGCAGCCAAGGGATTAGAAATTAAGAGAATGGATGGTCCTAAAGTGCTCACTTTGTGGAGCGCGTCGGTTTTTTCATATCAGCGAGACGATCGAAGTTCTAGTTGCCAACATATTGGCCATTAAAGATTCACCGGGGGCCGATTTTGTGCCAGTCTAGTCCACTTGATCGGTGTGCAATTTGGAAAATAGTGATAGCAAGAGATGCCGTTGTGGTTGCACTTTGAAGAAAGTTGTCCTTACGATGGCTGCCCCAAAGGGGGTTAGTATGCGAATCGAGGGCCTCTCTCCCAATGCTATCACCTATACTTTCTTTCTTTAGGGCATGTGGCACTAGGAAAGACATTGAAATGGGTAGCAAAAAAAAGTGCGATGATGTTATCAAAAGGGGATGCTAAAAGCATAACTTTTGCAGGGTAATTCCTTGGTCGATATAAATGTCAAACATGGTGTACCCAAAGGTCAATGACCACCCAAGAGGTGGTCGTCCGATTGAGCCAAGGAATGCGCAAGAGGTGGCCACCAAAGAGCCGAAACTACTTTGGTTTGAAGGGGTTAATGTAAAAGAAAGAGAAGAAAATAGTGTGCAGGTGCAGGCAGCAAACGAGATGGAAGGAAGAGGAAGATGCACTCGGGCCATGCTCTGCAAGGCTCGTATGAGCACGAGCATGAAGCGAAAGTTTGCGAGCATGCCAAGGTGCTCCTTTTTTTATCCTGTACCGATGGATTTCATGTGTCCAACATCGTCGGTGGTAAAGCTTTTGCGTATGAGCCAAGTGAGATTGGGTGTGTGAATCCAAGTGTTGTTTCACCTATGGTTATATTCAATGTTCCTCACATGCCATGGAGCTTATGTCCCATTCCAGTTTCTAAAGCTCACTTGGCAAAGCTTATCGATTTGCTTAATGAGAAGATACAAATGGGAATTTTGGAACCATAATGTGCACCATACTCCAATCGATGGCTCACTGTTCTAAAGAAAAAGGGTACTTTAAGGTTCATAGAGGACATGCAGCTGGTTAACAAGATAACAATCCGCAATGTGGGTACTAGCCCAATCGTGGATGAATTTGTTGAGGCCTTTGCAGGTAGATAAATTTACTCTATGGTGATATTTACTCTATGGTGATCTTTACTCTAGATATGATAAATTTACTCTATGGTGAGCTTTACTCTAGATATGATCAATTTTAGTAAGCTTTGGAGAGTAGGGATCCTACTAAGATGTGTACACCTCTTGAGTTGGTAAGGATGTGTACTCTGCCATAGTGTGCTACTAATTTTGTAGCTCATATGATGAACAACATCGCTAAGATATTAAAGGAATCTATCCCTCATGTTACTATGCCTTTTATTGATCATCTACCAATTAAAGGATGTAAGGAAGGATCAAAAGATGAGGTAAAAGATCAGAGGGAGTGCCGACACTTTATTTCTTAACATATTGGTCATTGTGATGCTATTTTGTACAGGCTTGGAGAAGTTAACTTAACACTTTTAGGAAAAAAATCAACTTTTGGTACTAAAGAGGTTTTAATTGTGGGGTATATGTGCAGTCGAGAAGGTAGAAGGACGACTCCAGCTAAAGATGAAGCTATCCAAAAGATGAAGGAAACATGCTCTTCAATTACTGAAGTTTGTTGGTTAATGGGTGCATGTGTATTCTACCTTATTTGGTTGCCACATTTTGCTCATGTTCTAGAGGTGCTTTATCAATTGCTAAGGAAAGGAAGGAGGTTTGTTTGGGAATAAGTCCATACTAAGGCTATCAAGAAGATAAATCAAATGCTTCTCGATGCTACTACCTTGAGGAGGGTTGATTACAAATGTGGAAGGCCAGTAATCTTAACAGTCGACACTAGCCCGACAGGTATTGGGTGGGCTATAGGTCAAGATGATGAAGGAGATAGGTATGCAATTAAATTTGGAGCAAAGGTGCTCAATGCTTGTCAACGATGCTACCCACAAGTTAAGAGATAACTTTGGGGCGTTGATACTACTCTAAGGTCTGCTAAAGAATATTTTATTGGAGCTTCAATCATGGTAGAGACAGATTTCTTGACACTAATAGGGATGATTGCAAGCTGCTCTACTCCGTACATTTGCATGCAATGTTGGATAGCCTATATCAAGTCTTTTAACCTTGAATTTTTCATATTGGAGGCATAGATAATCCTGTTGCAGATATGTTATCAAGATCTAGGTTTGAAGATGAAGAGGAGATGTTGACCACAAGTGATGGTGTTGGCTTGAAGCTCTACACCTCTTCTTATCTACATGCAAATTGTGGTACTTTTGCTCATATTTTTGAGGTATTTTTTGAGGAGTTCTATGATGGAGAGTGGATTTTGATCGATCACTACCTTAGCACTCTTACTAAGCTTGAAGAGTGGATGGATCAAGAGTATAAAAGGATCAGAAAGAAGGCTTACAGCTATTTTCTGAAGGATGGACATTTATGGAAGCAACCAAAGCACGTAGGAGGAGTACGGCAACGAGTTGTTTGTGATAATGTGACTCAACAATAGGTTATCAAAGTTTATGGTCCGGACATAGAGGAGTCTGAGTAACTTTGTCAAGATTAAGAATCGTTATTGGTGGAAAGGTATGTATAAAAATGTGTCTTAGTTTGTGGAGACATGTTGAGTATGCCAACAATCTTCTAATGTGTGTCATCAAGATGGATTGTATCCCACTTATCCACTAGCTATGCACTACAAGTGGGTGGTGGACTTGATAACCATGCTAGTAGGTGTTTGGAAGATGCAGTACATTGCTCTTGCTAGAGAAGATCTACTAGTAAGGTGGATGGAAGAGCTTTGCATATCAAAGCTACCGGTTCTGTATGCAAATTTTTGTTTGAGGATGTTATTTCCAAGCATGGATGTGTTGGTAGAATTATTGCTGATAGAGGAGAGCTGGATGAGGATGAAGTTTGGGATTTCTTTGCTTGCTTGGGCATTGAATTGGATCTCACTACAACATACAATCCAGAGGGTAATGGTAAAAGTGAAGAGGGCATCCGCCTATTGTTAAAGCTCTAGCAAAGGCATGCCAAGGACATGCTGGTGATTGACCTAAACTCCTACCATTTTCTTTATGGAATGATCATACTACGCATAGTTCTGTTACAGGTTTTATGCCATTCAAGCTAATGTATGGACAAAAACCCATTTTGCCTATAGAGGAAGCAGTTATTTCTTGGACCATAATGCCATGGGAAGAAGTTATGTCTACGGAACATTTTCTTCCTTTGCACATTTTCCAACTTGAAAGGCGTTAAGAAGATATTGAACAGGCTAAAGTGAAGCTTAGGGAAGCAATATTAAAGAATAAAGAAAAATTTGATGGTAAGCATGGACCACGACATCATGCTATTAAGGTTGGGATTGGGTCCTTGTATATGACAGTAGCGTGTACACTGCTATGTGAAAGATGGTTACATGATGGTTTGGACCATATGTAGTACTTCATGTTTATGATAATGCGACATATAAGCTATGTGAGATGGATGGCACCGATCTCAAGGTGTCTATTGTAGGAAAAAGTTAAGTTATTTAAGGCAAGAGAAGGTGAGATTAATATTGAAAATTTCAACACAGATCAACCTCCTGAAGATAATGCTATGTATGCATCAGACGATGAGTTTGATAATGCTCTTCATGATTCTACTTAAGTGCAGTTTGCATAGAGCGGAGGCTATGCAAGTTCATAGGTGGTGGATGTTGTGCAGCTCCGCTCCCATGCTGAGAAAGATACCAAGAAGATGCACATCGAGCTTAATTAAAGCTTACCTGATTAATGATCAATGTTCAAGGGTTGCTAACATGCTAGAAAAATTAATGTATGTTAGATGCAGCTTTAAAGGACCAAATGATGCATTGATGATGTTAAAAAGAGGTATACTTGAGGTGATCACATATAGGAGATTATGATCTAGATGAAGAGAATGGATGGTCCTGCGGTGCTCACTTTGTGGAGTGCATCGGCCTTTCCAGATCAGTGATCAGAGTTCTAGTTGCCAAGATATTGGTTGTAAAAGATTCAATAGGGGCCGGTTCCATACCAGTTTCGTCCGCTCGATCGGTGTGCAACTTGGAAAATATTGATAGCAGGAGATGCCGTTGTGGTTGCACTTTGAAGGAAGTTGGCATAATGATGGCCACCCCAAAGGGGGTTAGTATGTGAATTGAGGGCCTATCTCCCGATGAGATCTCCTATACTTGCTTCTTTAGGGCATGTGGCACTAGCAAAGACACTGAAATGGGTAACAAAAATGTGCAATGATGTGCTCAGAAGGAATGCTGAAAGCGGAATTTTTTCCAGTGTAATGCCTTGGTCGATATAAATTTCAAACATGGTGTACCCAAAGTTCAATGGCCACCCAAGACGTGGCTACTCAATTGAGCCTAGGGATGCCCAAGGGGTGGCCGCCTAAGAGCTAAAACTACTTTGGTTTGAAGGGGTTAATGTGAAAAGAAGAGAAGAAAATAGCGTGTAGGTATAGGCAATGAACGAGATGGAAGGGAGAGGAAGATGCATTCGTGCCGTGCTTTGCAGGGCTCAAATGATCACTAGCATGAAGGGAGGTTTGCCAGCATGCCAAGGTGCTCCTTTTTGGATCCTATCCCGACGGATTTCGCACGCTCAACATCTGACGACAGCCACGTCATGGACTGGTTTCATGAGCCCGTAGCAACAACCACGCCGTTGCTGCTTAGGGGAAAGGTTTTCTTTTAAAAGAGATATAACGAGCGGGGGAGAAGGTGAAGAAGAGGAGAATAAGTAAAGGAAAGGGCACTGCATGAAAAGGAAAAGTAAGAACGAAGGAGGGGAAGTCGGAGCCCTAGGAGAAGGCCAAACAGCTTATAGTTCAAAGAAAGACCTGATTGGGAGGAACGTAGATCGTACTTTTGGATAGTTTATGAATATGGTGTCCAAACTTAAAAGGTAGTGGAAGTCATTAGAGAATCCAGAGAAAGATCCAAAGCATGGACAAGTCAGAGTATTGGTTGTGGGAGAGTTACCCAACATTTGTCCTATGGTGAACACTTGGCACAAAGGTGTGGGCATGGGAGAGTCCTACATTGATGGAGGTGCTCAAGTTTGTGTGATCACACAATCATGTATTGAGAGAGTGGGTCTCACTACATGCAGAAGCTTTACGTTTTGGATTGACTAGCAAACCATGCCAAAGTGAAGTAGGGATGATTAAGATTTTGGAAGTTGAAGTCTTTAACGTGAAGGTTATAGTAAACTTTCATGTTATGCCAACTAGTTTGGGAGCTTTTCCTCTCATTTTGGGACAACTTTGGTTGAGAGCTGTTTGTGCTGTGCAAGATTGGGGCAAGGGCACAATCTGTGTGTATGGCAAGAAGGGTGAAAAGAGGGTGTTTGATATGACTACCAAGCAACCTATGGCACTAGAATATGTGAGTGAGAATGATGACTCCGAAGTTACTAGCGAAGACAGTTTTGAAGATTCAGTAAGTAGCTCTGCTTCTAGTTCCAATGATGACGGTGAAGCGTCATTCTTGTTGTTGGACAAGGAGAAGAAAGAAATTGGTGAAATGTTGCAAGTGTCAGGAAATATAAATGCTTCAAGCTGCTTAGATCAGCTTGAAGAGTTGATACAGCCTAACAGGAATTGCCAATAAAGAAAGAGTTGATTCAAAATATGCTGAGTATTGATTTGACGCAAGGAGAAGGAAAGGACTACTTAACAATGTTGGACAGGTTTCCAAATCTTTTCATCACTTCATACCAGAAAATAAGGGTTTTGTTGGGGATCCTGTGAAGATTGAGCTAGTAGAAGGGGAAAAGCCAATATGGAAAAAATTAAGAAGGATGGGTAAGGAGCAAATGAATGCTTTAAAGGAAGAAGTGGACAAAATTTTGGATGCAGGGTTTATTGTGATAGTCAATAATGTTGAATGGGTGAGCCTTGCAGTTGTCACTCCAAAGAAAGGTGGGTATTAGAGAGTTTGTGTTGATTACAAGCCATTAATGCAGTGACCAAGAAAGATCCTTACCCTTTGCCTTTCATTGATCAACTTCTAGATGCATTGGCTTGCTTTGAAAGATACAGTGTTTGTGATGGTTATTGGGAAGTTTGTCAAAGGATTCATAGATGATTTTTGTGTATACAGTTCAAGAAAAGAACATGTACAAAAGCTTGAAATGAGTTCTGCAAGGTATGACGAATGCGGCGGTCAGCTGAACCCTAAGAAATGTCATTTGGCATAGCCACGGGTAAAGTTTCTTGGACATGTGATTTCAAAAAATGGGATTGAAGTGGATTCAAAGAAAGTGGAGGCTTTGTTGTTGCTGTCATCTCTAAAAGATACCAGACATTTGTCCACTTCCATACAGAAGGCTAAATATCTGTCTCGTTTCATACCTTTAGTATCACAGCTATAGTATCCATTGCAACAAGTAGTTAAGAATGATCCCTTGCAATGGTCTTGTGACTGTGCCGATGTTTTTGACCGAGTAAAAAAAGTATTGAGTGCACTACCCATTATGAAAGCTCCTAACTGGGAAAAGGAGTTTTATGTTAACCCATGAGTGGGAGATGATGCCATTGGGTCCATGTTGTTGCAAAAGGGAAAGGAATCTAAGTATATGAAGCTTGATCATGCTAGTACTGTAATATTTAATGTCCTAGTAGCTTGTTTGTAGCGGAAAATAGCATGAACATAGTGAGCATTTCATTAGAATAGATTCCTAATGAGCATAACAAGAGTGCTTGGGTGGAGAGAGCAACAAAAAGCATAACACCTAGTTAGACAGGCATGAAAAATACTTCAAATGAGAGAGAAATTAAGCTATTGACGATAGTTGAGGACCCGATTTACATGGAGCCGGTCCCCCCTCCAAAAGGCTTTGTATTATAGGTTCCCCCATCAAGGGAGACATTTTACAATACAATTCTTTGTGTTCCTTCAATATTAGCTAGTGCAATGAAGATGGAAGCTTCAAAGCACTAAGAAAACACTTATAAAACACAACATGAATTCCCTTATGCTCTCAGACCCAAGACCTCTCACACCTTCGGAGATGGTGAGACCTAGCGGGTTATGAGAGTAGATTGAGAGGAAGAAGGAGTATTCTTACGAGAAACATGTACATCTCCTCACATACTTACTCATATTAGCATAGCATAGCTTAATAATTAGCATGGTAGAGAAGATGAGCATGCATTGAAGCTTGGCTCTTGGTTGGATTTGCATCACAAAGCCAAGAGTTGTTGGTGTAGGCCTCCCTTCTCACAAACTTGGAGTAGGTGATAAGCTTTCCATTAAAGCTTGAGAAGGAGAGAGAGAGTATTCTTGCTTCACACATGAGCTAGTGTGAGTGTGTGTGGAATATTGCCTTTGAAAAATCAGTCGCCCCTCTCTCTTGGTCGACGCCTCTTGCTAGACCCTCTTGCTGGCACCTCATTGGACCTCCGCAGGCTTAACCAAAAGGATTTACAAAGCATAAGTGATAGCCTTCTTACATGTGTCCCCCTTTCCCCTTTTGTGAGAGATTTAGGTTATTAATTAATGCAACTAAACTCTCATTGGACCCCTTTGTCTCCAGGGCAATAGGAATCAGGAAAGCCATTGGGTTATTGAATGCTCATTGGACCCCTTGGGAAACTGTCCAATAGTCTTCTAGAGAGCTTAATTCTTATTGGTTCTTTTATTAAGTGTTTTTAAATGAATTAAACTAGATTTACTATAGCCATCCAATAGAATTTGAGTGCACCTTGTGGGCATCTGGGCTAGGGAGTTGACATGTGTCCCTCATTCCCTTTGTGTAAAGGAAGCTTGTGAGTGTGTGTGTGTGTGTTTGTGTTTCTCTCTCATCCCCTACTTATAGGGCTCCCCCGCTCCTATGTAGGAATCATGAAGACTTTTTTGTACACATACAAAGCATCCAATTTTTCTAAGCTTGACCATTGGACACAACCTTTGATTTTTGGAACCTTAATAGAATTTTGGAAGTCTTAATGGGATGAGCCTTAGGGTCTTTAAAGCCCATTTTTGCACATTGCTCTTTTGTAGATGGTCTCCCCTTTCGATCCCTATTTTCCATCCTTTGGATCCCTAGTGTGGCTAGGCTGCCAGCTTAACCAATATTCTAACTTTTTCTCCCCTGGCACTTCCCCATATTAAATGATCAGTTTAACATGAAAATATCATTCAGGAGAATTAGATATTAGTTATTATGACATTACCTCTGCTACAAATGAGAGCACGGAAGACCGTGCAAATACGAAGTATAATATAGTGCAAACCATAAAACATACTAATCGACATACCTGGCAATTCTATAAGTGCATAATCGCGTGATACATAAACAGAGAGAGATAGAGAGCGAGATAGAGCGAGAGAGAACATGCATATGCACCTCCTAGAGTGGAGTGCCACACCTGCACGACAAGAGAGAAAAGAGGAGAGGAGAGAAGAAACACATAGGCACTGGGTACAATCTCCCCCTGTGCAAGAGTGAACATTTCCCTCTTGCGCGTATTTCATTTATAGATTCTTGAATTCTCAAAGATGAATACACATTGGCCGGCCGACACAAATGACCATAGCTCCTAATGAGAACTTGAGTAATATATGTACAAATCCCATATCCACAACATACTCCGCGGTTGAAAAAGCAACTTCTCTCAGTTGCAAGGTACATAAGTGATGGAGTAGAGTGCGAGGTACAAAACTTTGAGGACATTCTTGCATAGCACAATAAGTAACTAAAACAAAAAGAGGAACAATGATTAGTAGGAAGCAATTGAAAAGTGCAAAAATGTGTAACATGTGTATGGTGTCATGAAGTAAACGTATCGAGATGTGGAGTGCAACCTTGGTCAGTAATGTCGTTCCAAACAAACCACCGTCTGTCACTTTTTCAAATTTCCATACTAGTGCATCATATCTATTCATATCAATCCATACTCAATGTGGTGGGCGAGTTCCACATATAATGTAACCAGGGAGAGTCCTACCGGATCAGGCGTAGGAACTCTAATACACATGTATTAGCAACCAGTCCATAACATTATTGCAAAGCGGAGAGTCCTGCCTCACCAGGCATAGGCACTCTAGGATACATGTATCGACATCCAAAAAATTCCTTAAGAATATTGAAAGCAGAGAGACCTGCCTCACAAGGCGTAGGCACTCGACATGCCAATAACCATAAGTTTTCATAATTGTGGAGCGGAGAGTCCTGCCTTCTTTAGGTGTAGGAGCTCTAACATGTGTAGAATTTTTTCCACTCTACCCATAATGAGATCCTTGCCATGACAATGTACAATGTCGCAACTAGTATGTGGGGTAGTGTGACCAAGGGTATGTGGAAAAAATTATACCTGGAGGTTTGTTGACATGAAACCCGTACTCATAGCTTTATCTGCAATAGTAATTCTCAAATACAAAGTAGTAAAAATGACATCTGATCAATCGTAAAACTAATCAAAGGACACACTGATTGTATGAACATTTTAAAAGTTTGTAATAAGAATTGTTTACAATGTAGAGAGGGGTGTCATGAGTAGAGATTAGTGTTGTGTGATAACAATATGAAGGTCAAATAGTAGTTCCAATTGAGAAGCAAATAATGGGGCTTTTGTTTAAACTATTTATAAAATTTGTAAAATAAAAGAAAAAATTTATTTCAAGTAAACGAACTTATATTCATCATGGTTACCTTAATCATCGACAAAAAGGTATTAGAATTCATACAGAAGCAAATAAATGAAACTATATCAAGTAATACATGATGGATAATTTAATCTTGTAAATATCTCATTAGGTGGAGGTTCCGTGTGCCCTTAGATGTTGTGTGGGTAGTATCTCAAAGCATAACTAAAAGTGGGTTTGTATGCATGTTACTGTGCCAACTGATTTGGCAATTTGTGAGGGCACTTTAAATCATGATTTCGACTATTAAGCCTTAAGAGCACCCTTACCGAGGATAAGCCATAAATAAGGAATCCCATATGAGTTAAGATCCTTGGACACTTACAAAATTTCTTGCATACACAAAGTCCTATACAAAATGGCACCCACTTGGCTTATACTTCATCCCCATAAGGGAAATTCACACACTCAAAACACCTTAAGGCTTGTACCCTTTATCTACACCACACCCGCACCATAACCACTTGGAGACATGTCCCAGAGTACATATTGAGCATGAGATCGAGAGAGAAAAGTAAATAAATAAATAAATATGCACTCAAACAACAAGCACAAACAATGCATTGCATACTTATAGAAGAAGCATTATAAAAGGTTGGTTGACACTTTTAATTAAGAAGAGTGATACTTCTAATGCAAACATTCATGCTCAAAACCTGATGTTGTATACCACTTTTTGTAATTTCTCCTTCATTCTACGCTAAAATATAAGACACCATATATAAGACTTGAAATTTATGAAACCGACATATTCAGAGAACTTTCCTTCATTTTAGACTATTTAAATAGACTATTATTATGTTTTTATCATTGCTAATTATATCAAAAGTGGTTTAACATATGTACTTTGGTTTGTTCTATTTTAAATGAAATTAATCAGCTGTTGATGAATTTTGCTGCTGACTTTTATTTTCAAGAACTTGTTTAACATTTGAGGATTTGGATACTAGTAATTCTTCAAACCACCTCCAGGTACGTAATTTATCGTTGTTTTCCATGGAATTTTAATTCTCCTTAATGAATCCATTCATATCTCTATCTATAGTTATCATATTTCTTAAGATCTTATCAACTACACAACATATCTCAGCTACCTATACTCCAATACACTCTCTTAATACACTATTACGATAATACTCGCTTTCTCTACTTCCTTCGAAGTTTATCTTTTTTGTTGGTGCATATATTTAAGGACACAAAGTCAAGCAATTTGCAATAGAGATAATATCTTTGGAAAATTTGAAAGGAAAAATATCTTTTGCTTCTTTGCATTTTCTTAAGGCATATAAAATTAACCTCCCTAAAGTTCTGGCTTGTGCTTGCACTGCATGTAATTTCTATTGAGAGGATTTGGCATTAAGCTATGCAACTACTCATGTGAGCTATGGTGCTTTGGGTTAGTGAACAACAATTTTGAAGTACTTTGCTATTCAACTATACTCCAATGTGGTGTCACACAGGTAATAAATGTTTTGTCCTTTTTATGTCTTGTCTAGTCCATTGGTCATGTGCACAAAGAATCACCGATTTAGGCAGTGTGTATATACTCATCTTGGTGTAGATTCACTGATGTAGGCAGCACATTGATAAATTGCAGATTCATGAACTTGAAACTTATACCAAATGTAGATTTGCCAATTTAGGCAGCATTAGTGCAAATTCGCCAATCCAGGCAGCATGTCTTATTGGTGTAGATTCGTCGGTTTAGGCAACACTGATCACAAAATCATGTTGCAATGCGGCTGGCCACCACTGTAACTAGTATGATTTTGTTACCCGGGTATGGAGAATGAAAGATATTTTGGATTTGGATTTGGAGTTGGTATATGATGATTTTCTGTCATGACAGTATTTATGGAAGTGAACTTGAGATTGATGAGAATTGATTTATACAATGATGAGTGTGACCAATGATATCTTGATTCATCAGGGTATGACATATACTGCTTATTCTAGTGGTATGGGACACTAGAATAGGTAGTATGTGGATGACGGAAGGCATAAGAAATATTGTCTAATTTTATGAATTTTTCTTTTACTATTTGATACAGATTTCTAATCATTGTTTTTGACAAGTATTGTTTGCGGATTTTTATCTTCGCAACAAAGGATAGTTGCTTTCCAACGGAGAGATATGTTATGGAATTGATATTTTATTATTTATTGTAGCTGTGTGTGACATGTGGAAAGGACTGGACCGAGCTAGGCCTATGCGAGTGAAAATATATACATTGTACATTTTATTATTCAAGTGCTCTTTTATGAGCTTTGGCCATTTATAACGGGCCGGACAGTTTGTAACCAATTTGACCATTCAAGAAATCCATAAAACAAATACGTACAAGAGGGAAATGGTCACTGTTTTACGGGGGGAGATTGCACCCAGTGCCCGTGTACTTCTTCTTTCCTCTCCTCTCTTCTCTCTCGCCATGCCGGCGTAGCACTCCGCTCTAGGAGGTCCACTTGCACGCGTTGTTTCACTCTCTACCGCTCTATGTCTCTCTTTGTTCGAGTGAGGTGTTGCATATGTGCTATGGGTTGTGCCAAGTATGGCCATTTGTGCTTTTCATGGATTGCAACATGTTATTTAAGTATTTTGTAGGGCAATCGCGCCTTCCGTTTGCAACAGTAATAGATGACTACGCTGGCACTAGGTACATGGGAGAAGAAGAAGTAGTACATGGGCACTAGGTACAATCTCCCCATGTGCAAGAGTGAGCATTTCCCTCTTGCACGTATTTCATTTATAGATTCTTGAATGCTCAAAAATGAATACACATTGGCCGGCCAACACAAATGACCATATCTCCTAATCAGCACTTGAGTAATAAATGTACAAATCCCATATCCATAACAACCTCGCTCTTGAAATCATAGTCGTCCTCGACTATGGGGTAGAGAAGATAAAGCCTATTCATTAGTCCTTTTTTTCTAGCGGGTAGAGGATCCCTATCTTACCCTATGACATCGTTCTAGAATGGATGACTAGTCCACTTGGTGCTTGAGAGCCTAAGGCTACCGCAAGCATGTCTGCACATTAATCCTATCAATCTTCCATAGTAGAGTGACAAGATCTACTTGGTGTTTGGGAGATGTGGTCTCCGCAAACTTGATTCTAAGCATGCATACTACTTCATATTTGTACACAATAAAGAAAAAAAGAGTCTTATAAGAAAGAAAATTCTTCATTTTAAACATTTTTACATTTGCTTACTCTAGGGAAGCATTGCAAGCATTGACAAGGTTTAGTTTATCCTTTAATTGTATGCCTTGCATCCATCTAGCATCTTCAAAAGGATAATTTTTAAACTCAATAAGATATCGTTGCATAGTCTTACCGCCTCTTAATACCTTGTCTTCATGTCGGAGAATGGACTCGGGCTATAGCACCTCTTCTTGGTCCTCGATCTCTGATGGGTCTTCAATAGTTGGTTCTTGAGGTGGCTCTCCTTTATAAGGATTTAGTAGGATCACATGAAAAGCATTGTGTATGAGCCAATGGTTGGGCAACTTGAGTTGATAGGCCAACTCATTGGTTGGTCTAAGAATCTGGAAGGGACCATAATACCTTTTTGCTAACTTAGCATAGTACTTTTGCTGTCCCGTAGGATTCTTGCCCGTCATCTGCCTTAATCGAGCCTTGGGAAATTTAAGTAAGACCCAATAATTTTCTTTGAAGGCTTGGGCTCTTTTGTGCTTATCAGTAGCAGCCTTTTGCCTTTGCTGTGAAATAGAGATAGCATCCTTAATCTTTTGGAAAGATTCTTGTAGGTCTCGGCTATGCTCATCTGCAAAACAAAGATCTTCCCATGTACCTTAAGTAGCAGGGGACTTTTTGATCTTCCCTCAATTACCTCAAAAGGTGCTTTTCCCGTGGAAGTATGTACAGTGTTATCGTAGGCATACTCTACTAAGAATAAATACTTCTCCCATTGGGACCTTTGATCTACTTCCGTTACATAGGCTTTTAGTAGATCAAGGATTGTTAGGTTAGCTATTTCACTTTGGCCATCCATTTGGGGGTGATAGGCAGAAGAGAAATTTAGCCTTGCCCCTAAATTCTCAAAGAGACCCTTCCAAAAATTACTGGTCATTCTAGGATCTCTATCCAACACTATGGACATTGGCAAGCCATGGTACTTGAAGATTTGTGATATGAAGAGGGTTTCCATTTGATGGGCTTTGATAGTCTTTTTAACAGGTATAAAATGAGCTTGTTTGATGAACCTGTCTACTATTGTCCATATTCCCGTATTCCCATGGATAAACTTAGGCAATCCAAAGATAAAATCCATGGATATGCTCTTCCAGGTTTCTTCCCTCTATCAAACTTATTCTTTTGGCATACCACACATTTAGAAACATACTCTTGTATGTTTGGTTTCATGGTAGGCCAATACAAATATGTTTCAATCCCTCTTAAGGTAGACTAAAACCCTTTACTTTCTCACGTAGTGAGTTAGTAACACATAGTCTATTGCCATAGAGAAGATAACCATATTGTAAAGTAAATGGTTCCTCTTTCTTCCCTAATGCAAGGGCTGAAATCACATTTCTTAAATCGGGTTCAATAGCATACTCATTTATCATAGAAAATAGATCATTGTGAGTTGCTATGGAAACCGCATTCACTCTTGGCCGTCTTGAGAGTGCATGAGCTACTTGATTATGCTTGCCAACAATGTGAACAATATGAAAATGATATTGCGAAAGTAAATTTTCCCACCTCATTTATTTGTTGGAGAGCTTGGTCTACGTCATGAAGTACTTAAGGCTTTGGTGATTCGTTTGCAGAATGAAAGGAGTCCCCAATAAGTAGTGCTTCCATGAGTCTAAGACGTGTAGAACTGCGAGGAGTTCCTTTTCATGTATGCCTAGAGCTTGCTCAAGAGGGTCAAGTATTTGACTTTCCTAGGCTATGGCGTGCCCTTCTTGGAGCAAAACATTTCCAAGGCAATCACCACAAGCGTCACACTGGACCTCAAATGGCTTTGAGAGATCCAGCTATGTAAGCACAGGTTGAGAGATAAGCTTTTTGAAAGCATTGTTCTCCTTGGTAGACCATGTATACGTAACGTTTTTCTTTGTTAGGTCATGTAATGGTCCTGCTATTAGTGAGAACTTTTCTATGAAGCGTCTATAGGTATGCACACATACCTATAAATCTTCTTAGTTCATGAAGATTCCTTGGTTTAGGCCATCCTTTTATTAACTCTAACTTTGATGGATCCATTTGGATGCCATCTAGAGAGATAATGTGACCTAAATACTGAATCTCTTGTAAGAAAAAATCACTTCTCTTTTGATTACCATAAAGTTTATTCTCTCTTAAGACTTGAACTATTACCTAGAGGTGTTGCTTGTGTTCGTCTAATGAATTAGAGTAGATGATGATATCATCAAAGAACACTCCAGTAAAGGTTCGGTGAGGCTTGGATAGCTTCTCCATCAAGCGATTGAATGTGGATGGTGCATTGGTCAAGCCAAAAGGCATGAAAATGTATTCAGAAAGACCAAACATATTGCAAAATGCGGTCTTTATAATGTCTTGATCAACAATCCTTATTTGATGGTAGCCATTTTTTAGGTCAATCCTACTAAAGTATGTGGACCCTTGTAGCTTATCAAATAGGTCTTCTACCCGTGGAATGGGAAATCTATTTTGATAGTGATCCTATTTAGTTCTCTATAGTTGATACACATACGATATGTTCCATCTTTCTTTTGCACTAATAACACATGTGAGCAAAATGGAGATGAGCTAGGCCTAACCATTCCCTTCTCAACTAACTCATGCACTTGCCGCATAATCTCCTCTTGTTGAGCTTGAGAAACTCTATAAGGAGGTTTATTAGGCGGTGAACTTCTTGGAAGAAGTTCAATTGCATGGTCATCATTGCCTCGTTTAGGAGGTAGTTCACAAGGGATGTCGTCAATCAAAACATCTTGAAACCCCTTGAGATAATTGGATTACTTTAATTCCTTGTGATTGTTTATATTTTCATTTGCTAAAGCATTAGGTTCATTTGAGAATCTTTAACGAAAATAATGTATACGGAAATAGATCTCTTTATTGACTTATGGAAAGCTTGCATATGTACAATGGGTATGGTGTTACCCATTTCCTTCGCATCTATGTACATATCGTTTTCCTTGTACTTAAAGTAAATTTTCCTTTCAGGGAATGTAACATTGGCAGCCATGCGATCAAACCATAGTGCCCCTAGGATTACATCCTCATGCTTGAGACGAGAGATAAATAAGTCCTCTTTGTCCACATATCTTTGGACATGGAGCCTCAATTTCCCGATTAAGGGAGTGATTGAAGCTTCTTGCCCCTTGACATCTTCCATCTCATAGGCTTGGATGCCTAGCTTGGTGGCCAACTCTGTGGATATGGAATTGTGAGTAGAACGAGGGTCAAAGAGAATAAAAGCATCATGTTATCTTACCTTTCCCCATGCATGGCACAGAGTAGATCCTTTGTGGTGAGCTTCCTCTTCTTGAATTTCAACCAAGGTAGCTCTAGAGGCTCATGTCGGGTGTCCTTTTGGGGTCAAGCACTGTACGCATGCCCTTGGTCACCCCACTTGAAACAACGGTTATCCTTGCAATAACATTCAAGCTCTTTAGGAAAGAGTTTATTTTTGCCTTTGTAAACTCTTTTCTCCTTAGCTTTGTTGTTATTGGAATTGCCCTTAGGAGACTTTTGGACATTGTCCTTCCACTTAGGCTCATTGGAACCCTTGTTTTTTGTGGGCTTAAGATTTCTCTTAGCCCTTGTTTGGAAATTGATTCGAGAAGCCACCATAGTATGGTGTATAACCGCAGATATGGTGCGTGGCCTTTGGGAGTTGACATACTCCTCCATTTCTTCAGTTAAGCCCGCAAAAAATTGTTGCTTTTGCTCTCCCAAATCTATCTTTTTGAAGACAGTGGCTTTGAGATGTAGGTCCCAAAACTTGTCTACATATTTGTGAATGGATTCGTAGAGAGAGAGATTCAAGCTTCTCCATTCGGTGAGTAGTTTTTCATTGGCATCGGTGGCCAAAAGCTGCTTCATAATGGAATCTCTCAAAGATTTCCATGTTGGTGGAGCTTCACTGTTGGCTCGTAGGCTAGACCACCATTGACTGGCGGACTTTTGAAAGTGCATGTCTACATGGTGTAGCTTAGAGGAGTCTGTGAAGCCCTCATCTTCAAACACCGCATTGAATTGTTGGATAAAGGCCAAGACTTTGTCGGTAGCACCAAAGGTGCCATCGTAGTTAGGAAAGAGATGCTCTTTCCTTCCTCTTTGAACTTCTTGAGGTTGGACAATCTCTTCCATGCAACATAGGATTTCCTATGGCCTCTTCCTTTTGATGGTTCAAAAGTTGCACCATCGCTTTCTTCACAAGATGAAGAATTTGAGGAAGATGGAGAAGAGGGTGACCTCTTTCTCGCCTTTTTATTGCCTTGGTTCTCTTTGTCCGCACCATCACTTTCTTCATAAGAGGAAAAGGATCAAGAAGATGGAGAAGAGGGTGACCTATTTCTCGCCTTTTTCTTCTCTTGGTTTTTGTCATCCCTCTTTGAATTATGGTGTGGAGAAGTGTGCGATGGTCTTATCCATTTAGGAGGTGATGGAGAGCTTTTTTCCCACCGTCTTTGTGGAGCCATCTCCGTCAAGGTGGCAGGAGACTCAGTTCTCTCTTGTTCCTTTGGTTGGGGCTCTTGAGATCTCGTTTGAGAAGGAGATGTGTCATTAGGGAGCAGATTTTTGAGCCCTTCGTATGGATCCTCTTCTTCTTTCCGAATTGGAGAGAGGATTCTTTTGGAAGTCTCACAAGGAGGCTTCCTAGGTACTCTCTTGTCATGGTAGGGAGCTTGGCAAATCCCATGAGCATGCAGCTGTCGTTGCACTTCACTTTGCAGGGATGGATTGCCCATGGCTTGTTGAAGCCTATAAACAAGGTAGTTAACAAGCATAGGGGCATCATTAGTAGCCTGCTCATTAGAAAAATCAAAGCTATAAAAATTAATTTCACTCTCTTTACTATTGTTAGCCATTCTAACAACTTTTAGGTGTACTTTGGCACTTCAAGGCCTAGTTGCTGCTCCTCTTTACCCCTTTTGAAAAGCACTCAAGCTACTCTACCCATGGATCAAATACCATTAATTGAAAGGAATAGAAGAGAGGGTCTTTCAACACCAAAACAACACTGGCTCTTGTCAAGCTTCTAATAGCTCAATAGTGGTTAATAATCCGTAGGCAAGCCATGTAGGACTCCACTATTAAGACCATAGCTCTCCACGGTGATGACCCGTTATCTGCATGAAGGCAGGCGCACTGCAAGGCTAAAAAATTCCTATTCTACTTACTCAATTGCAATTAATAATAACAACCATTTATAGATAGCTTGAGGACCTCCCTTCTTGAGCAAGAAAAGAGAAACCTTGTGCTTTGATACCAATGTAGCATTTAATGGCCTAGTAGCTTGTGTGTAGCCGGAAAATAGCATGAGAAAGTGAGCATTTCATTAGAATAGATTCCTAATGAGCATAACAAGAGTGCTTGGGTGGAGAGAGCAACAAAAATCATAACACCTAGCTAGATAGGCATGAATAATACTTCAAAAGAGAGAGAAATTAAGATATTGACAACAGCTGAGGACCAAATTTACATGGAGCCAGTCCCCCCGCCAAAAGGATTTGTATTATAGGTTTCCCCCATCAAGGGAGACATTTTACAATACAATTCTTTGTGTTCCTTAAATAACTAGCTAGTGAAGATGGAAGCTTCAAGCACTAGGAAAACACTTATAAAACACAACATCAATTCCCTCATGCTCTCAGACCCAAGACCTCACACACCTTGAAGATGGTGAGAGCTAGCGGGGTATGAGAGTAGATTGAGAGGAAGGAGTAGTCTTACGAGAAACATGTACATCTCCTCACGAAATCACTCATAATAGCATAGCATAGCTTAGTAATTAGCATGGTAGAGGAGATGAGCATGCATTGAAGCTTGGCTCTTGGTTGGATTTGAATCACAAAGCTAAGAGTTGTTGGTGTAGGCCTCCCTTCTCACAAGCTTGGAGTAGGTGATAAGCTTTCCATTAAAGCTTGAGAAGGAGAGAGAGAGTCTTCTTGTTTCACACATGAGCTAGTGTGAGTGTTGTGGAATAATGCCTTTGAAAAATCAGCCCCCTCTCTCTCTTGCTAGATCCTCTTGCTGACACCTCATTGGACCTCCCCAGGCTTAGCCAATAGGACTTAAGAAGCATAAGTGATAGCCTTTTGACATGTGTCCCCCTTTCCCCTTTTGTGAGAGATTTAGGTAATTAATTAATGCAACTAGAATCTCATTGGACCCCTTTGTCTCCTGGCCAATAGGAATCAAGCAAGCCATTGGGCTGTTGAATGCTCGTTGGATTGGTTCTTTTATTAAGTGTTTCGAAATGAATTAAACTAGATTTACTCTAGCCTAATTCTCATTGGTCCACCTCCATGGCCATCCAATAGGATTTGAGTGCACCTTGTGGGCATCTGGGCTAGGGAGCTGACATGTGTCGCTCATTCTCATTATGTAAAGGAAGCTTGTGAGTGTGTGTGTGTTTCTCTCTCATCCCCTACTTACAGGGCTCCCACCCTCCTATGTAGGAATCATGAAGACTTTTTTGTACACACACAAAGCATCCAGTTTTTCTAAGCTTGACCATTGGACACAACCTTTGAGTTTTGGAAGTCTTAATAGGCTGAACCTTAGCGTCTTTAAAGTCCATTGTTGCACATTTCTGTTTTGCAAATGCCCCCGCCCCCCTCCCTTTGGATCCCTATTGTGGCTAGTCTGCCAGCTTAACCAATATTCTAGATTTTTCTCCCCTGGCACTTCCTCATATTAGATTATGAGTTTAACATGAGAAAATCACTCATGAAAATTAGATATTAGGTATTATGACAAGTAGAGTAAAGACTCCCCATGAAAGAGATTTCTCTAAAATTGAATTGGTGATTACCAGTATGGTTTATGCTTGCAAACGATTCAGACACTACTTACTGCAAAAATAGTTCACCTTTCTCACCAATTATTCATTGCTACCCTAGTTGTTCAATATTTCAAATATATAAAAAACAGTGATGAAATGGGTTATTGAACTTCAGGAGTTTCAGTTCACCTTTTTGGTGGAAGAGGGTACTCAGGCTACCCTGGAAGATTTACTCACTTATAAAGACACTCCTATTTTGGTTAAGGAAGAGGTGGTGCAAAAGAAGAAAATTGAGACTCTTGCCATATCTGATGCTTCACTGTTATACTTTGATGGTTCTTATCGAAGAAATCATGATGCTGCTTCAGGAGACACTATCATTTATGATGCACAAGGAAATCTTGTAAGGAAGCAAGGGTTGAAACTTGATATAAAAAGTAACAATGGAGCAGATTACATGGCTCTTGAAGGTGGTTTGCACATTTTCTTACAATTGGAAATTAAATGCTTGTAGATCAAAGGAGATGCCTTGTTGGTCATGAAGCAAGTATTGGCAGTATGGAAGAATAAGAATCCTAAACTAAATAATTTATCCTTCAAGGTGAAATCATTGCTCAAAAAATTTGAAGTATGGAGTTTGCAGCATATTGAAAGGTTTCAAAATGAAGAAGCTCATGATGCTACCCAAGAAATGATCACTTGTGTGTTTGTGCTGAAGGCAAATGCCCCTTTATATCATGGGAGGTAAGTGTTATCAAAGGAGATCAATTTTTTATTAACAAGTGTCCTACTTGAAGGTTTATTGTCCTCCAAAAAGTATGTGTTTCTAAGAAAAGTCAAGAAATACAAAATGCTTGATGATGTGCTTTACACGAAAGGAGGTGATTTGGTTTTGCGTCCTGTACCCTGGAAAGAGGAAATCTACAAGATCTTGGAAGAAAATCATGAGGGATCTTGTGTAGGTCATTTTTCCATGAAGGTCATGTTGCATAAAATTTTGCAAGAAGGCTATATATGGCCAAGCACTCAGTGGGATGTGAACCATTGGTGCAAGTCGTGTTTGCCTTTCCAGAAGATGGGAAAGAGAATTTTGAAGCCTGAATTGCAAAAGACAATTCTAGCTTTTGATGTGTTTGAAAAATGGGGTCTTGATGCTATTGGACCCTTACCTATGACTAGCAAAATAAATGCTTACAATTTGACAGCAATGGATTACTTGTCACGATGGATAGAAGCTAAAGCTGTCAAACAAATTACCGGTAAGGAAATGAGAAAGTTTTTAAAATGAGCATATATGCTGCAAGTTTGGTGTGCCCCTAGAGCTACTTTCTGACAGAGGACCAGGATTTAGAGGAGAACTATTTGACTTCTTATGCGAGAAGCTCAATATACAACATAGATACAGTTCTCCTTATTATCCACAATGCAATGGTCTTAATGAGAGGTTCAATGGAGAGTTGGTGAATATCTTAACAAAGATGACTCAAACACATGGGAAGACTTGGGATTCAGAGTTGCTTTGTGCATTATGGGCCTACAGAACTATTATCAAAGCGAGCACGTGATTTTCTCCCTATCACTTGGTTTATGGCAGGGAAGCTTTATTGCCAATTGAAGTGGAGGATCCTCCACTCAAATTGTTGTCATTAGGAGATGAATAGCAAATAAATGCTTGGTAGAAAAGTTTGTTGGATTTACAATGTTTACAATTGGACATAATTTTAGCTTTGAGATACCATGAAGAAGTGACAAAGAAGGCTCAAGCTAATGAATGCACATAGGATAAGGATATTAAAAAAGGTGATCTGATGTTGCAATACAATAGTAAGTTGAACAATACCTTTCAAAAAAAGTTTCAAATCAAGTGGGAAGGTCCTTTTATTATTGTGAACAAATTTCAACCTGGCACATATCAGTTGGCAGATTTGAGTGGTGCACAACATAAATATCGTGTTAATGGTTATCGATTGAAGAAATATCTAGCACGGTTGATGACAATTGTGATAGATGAGATGCTATCAATAGAGAGAGACAGTGTGGAAACATATGAGAATGTGAACAAGATTTTTGGGAAGGAGCTGTAGTAGTTGTTCACCCTAGGGACCTCTGCTTATCATGAATGATCAAGCAAGCTAGGGAGGGCTCGCAAGATATGTCAAGAATTTTTTCAATGAGCATAAAGTCACTAAGTCATGCAGCAAAGCTTGCCCAGTAGCCTCTTGTATATATGTGCACATAGCCCTTCAAGTCTTGGAAGTGACCATGCAAAAATTCATGTATAGAGGTGTGATTTTTCCAGGTTTGGGTGATGATGTTTTGGGTTGTTCAAGTCCTCAAAACATGGGTTTTAATAAATATTTTCATCCTTACTTTATAATTCAGGAATCGGACTTGTACATCACGAGTTATGAGCATCCAAAGTGGGCGGTCTCAACTTAGAAGGTGATTGCGAGTGCATGCGACAAGGGCAACTGGGCCAACTTGACAATTGGAATTAGAAAGGCTGAGGTTTTGAGAATTCTAGATGTAGCCGAGATGATGGGGCTTGAGCCGTGTGTTACGGTGAGTCATTCGGTGACCGACGCAGCAAGTTATGCTTGGGGGAAGTTTTTCTGAGAAGCCCTTTTTCTTTTGGGGAAATCTAGAAATTTGTGGGCACAAGGGGTTTGGGAGGATTGAGGAGGAGTTTTCCATGTGGCGGGGGATTATCCTACATGGGAAGGAAAAAGTGAAAGGTGGAGAGTATATAGCCTAACAGGGGAGCCCATCAGAGGCTCTCAAGGTTTTCCATGGAGGGACTCGTGGGCTCATGGGGAAGAGGGGTTGCATTTTAAGAGTTCACACTTAGTTGGACAGGAGCCTAACACAATTTTTGGTCCTCGGCCACGTGCCCCCACCCCATTCCTTGGTCAAAGGCTCACGAGACAACTTATTTTTGGCCCAAAAAGGCCTAAAGGGAGCCAATTAAAAGATGTCTTAATAGAGATCCTTGTCGGGTAAGAAGAGAGAGAAAATTCTTTGAAATAAAATATAATAAAGCCCCCATTTTAATAGATGCAACACCTGCACAACGTCCAGAGAGCTCATTTTGTAGCAAGAGAAAGGACACCTCCATGTTCGAGTGGTCATAACTTCTTCATTTCTCATCTATTTTTGGTCTATGGATACTCTATGGACATCTCCACAAGATGAGATTCATGATGATGTCCTTTGTTTCTTCTGATTTATGGCTTTTTCCATGATTGGAGGGTTTTTCATAAATCTCTATAGGTGTTTACCACAGGTGTTCTTGGCTGTGTGATAGTTCTTGCTTCCGACGGTGTGATTCGTGCTTGCATGGCTATAGAGGCACTCATTTTTCTTTTCGTTTGCACGCTAACACCATCATGAAAGATTCTTCAAATGTCAACATGTAGTGTGAGGGTAGAAACATTATTTGAGCATACATACCCATAATCAAATTCTTGGAAGGACCCTCTATCAGCAAGTTCTAGTTGATTCCATCTATACCTTCAAGGAACACCTCGCCAAGGTGTTTTTCTTTGTCAATGTCATTGAATGCTTCAATTCAAGTGAGGATCATCTTGGAAATATTGCATGTCATTTGGCAAGTCAAATTAGGTACATCCCATAGAAGCTTTATTATATCCCTTGGTGTGTGTGACATGTTGGCTTTTGTGGGCTTATGGTTGTGTGGAGGCTTGACTATAATTGGGTAGTTCATCACTACTAGCCTCCTGCTCTTCCATACTATGTAGGTCTCCTAGGATCATCTTATTTATATTGAGAAATAGGCTGTGTCAATTTGTAGGTGCTGGGAAGCATTCATATATCTTGTCTCATCCTATGGCCGCTTTTCAAACTATTTCTTACTCCATAGAGGTTGGCTTTGAGCAACACCTTCTCTTTGGTCATTTGGGACTCCTTTGTAGTCACCTTGAGCATCAATATCCAATGCTTGTTGCAGCTTTCTCTTCCATAGGTTGGCCTCTTGATTCATTAGTGGTAGTGCAATCATCTCATGGCTAAAATTCTTGACATGCTTATCTGGTTTAATCATTAGTAGAGCCACAAATTCTAGAGCCTTGAGTGCATATAGCAGTATTCTTTGTGTATTCCTTCTGGCATACGAGTAATCCGCTATCGGAGCTCATCCCTTGCATGCACTCATTTGCATCCCTCCCCTAGATGATGTGCCTAGTAAGTCCAATGAGGATTTGGTCTCATTGCTTTTGAGCTCAATGTGCTAGGTTTGGGTGATTGGTACATTGTTCTATGCTTGTAGAGCACCACCCAAATACAAAGCTTTACTTTTTATCGCTTTGGCATGCATATGTGCTTGCCCCCTCAGGTCCACCACCTTGTCCTTTTCTAGTTGCTCTTGTAGTCCTTTAATATTTTTTTGTTTCTATGCTCTTGTTGCAAGCATGCTAGTCATCAAGAGATTTCTCTACAACTTCTCTTGCTCTAGGCCGCCTATAGTCCTTTTATCTCCTCAGAATTGGTTGTGTAGTATTGTGAGGTCAAAGCAGGTGCAACAACATCTTGAGTTGATATGAGGGTGGAGAGGGTGTGGTTGACCACATCGTAAGAGTCACACAACTTTGAGTATCTTATCTTTTCTCCCTCCATAACCTCTTCTAGAGCTTGTTGCTTTATTTGCCTCTCACTGTTTACATCGATTTTATTTTCCAAATCCTGATAAATGACTTCAACATCCTCCATCTCTTTTGCTAGAGCTACTCTTTGTATTTTTGCAGATAGTCAACTTGTTGTTTAAGTTGCTCTATCTCTTGGTTTTCTTTGTTAGGGGTGGCTTTAGCATCTTGGGGATTCCACCTTAAAATATGTAAGTGTAGCACGTGAGTTCACTCGGAGGGGTTTTTAATACCAAACAATTATAGAATTACATGTACAATAAGGGCTAAAAATGGAAAACTATAAAAGAGCTACAAGCCTCACCAACAACTATCATACAAGTAAAGACATAGATAGATCTTGGAGAATAATTAGAGAGACACAAAAATTGACTTTGTTGCCACTACTGTGAGATCCCCCAACCCGCCAATACCAAGATCGGGATGGGATCCTTGACAGGTCTCTAGGTCTGATAAAAATCAAAGTCTTTAAACAAGAAAAATCCAAGGAATAGACCTGCACCATTGACAATGGCTTGGGTCTATAGCCTTAGAAGAAGACCTAGTTCTGTCTCGCAGCGGAAACGGGACAACGTATTAAAAGTCCAAAAAAACTATTTTGGCCCTATAACTTCCACAAATTGGGCTAAGGTATCCTCAACCAACGCTTTTTCCCCCCTAACATATGTGAGGGCACAGCCGCTGGTGGACTCCTCCTTCAAGTGAAGATGTTTTCCAAACGTTTTTAGTACGCGGGATGGATAGTTATGTGACTAATCATGTCCACTAGTCCTTCATTGACAACCTTATTCAATCCCCACTTACCACCACGCACTCACACATGATTCATTTGTTTTCTATTTACTATCACATCATTTTAACACTTAAAATAATGGTTTCTTTTAACTTTTCGTCACAGTAATTCCTTCAATCAAGTATTACAGACAACATTGTAAAGTATTTTTTTAGCAAACGGACATCTTTAAACTTAAGACAGGGTACTGTCAATCAAAACATTGTCCATAATAACCATGACCAGTACTCTTCTTGTCTGAAGACCACCTAAGGGTGAAAAAATGGCACCCATTCCTTATTCACAATCCGGAGTGGATAAAGCCCCACCCAAGGTTCCAAGTGCCCATACACCAAACCAGTTGCCCATACAACCGATAAAAAACGGTATCCTAACTTATGTAGAAACATCAAGACATGACACGGAGTAGAAACTCATCGTTCATGGGGGTAACCGACTTATCCGTGCTGGAAAGCCATCATTATCATCAATTTATACCAAGGAGTTGGAGGTGTCTTGAGACAAGCTTTCTTAAGGATAATCAATCATATCTTTCCTAATTCAACTAGTTTTAACCCAAATGCACGTTGGTTTCTTGGCTTCCGTTTTTGGTCAATTATTCCTTTTCTGATTCTTACTCACTCCTTACGTATGCAATGCAAGCTTATAAAAGAACTTAAATTGTTTAAAGAATTAATTGAATAATGGGAAAGCCACCTGAGACTGATCGGCCATCTGCTGCTGCGCTGGTGCCTGAAGACTCTCCTACCATAGGCTTACTACTAGGCTCAGCTTCATCGTCGTGCAACGCTCTAGTTCTTTTTAGAGCTCTGTCCTCGTCATCAGATGTAGGATTGGATCGGGTCCTTTTAGGTGCCATAACTTCTTATTCCTAATTTTCTAAGCTATCCTAATTTTCTTATAATTTTGTATATCTTTTTCCTAATTTTTCCATCGAATTTTTAACTTGGAATTTTCTTTTCTTGAGCTTAATATTTATTCTCTTTATTTTCTCTCAAATATTTCATTTCCTCAACTTTATATCATAGGTTTACACTTTTGATTAAAGTCTATTTATTTTAATTAATATTTTGCTAAAAATAGGACTTTTGGTCAATTATAATTTCCTAAAATTACTAATTAACTATGGTATAATTAGCAAAAGTAGATAAGGATGTTTGTGACCTCTGGTAATTATCTTTTAATTTTCTAACTCAATTATCTAATTTCCATCTTTAATTTTTAGCTATAATTAGTATAATTTGACTTAGATAAATATTTATACTAATTTTCTAACCTTGACATAATTATCACAGCCTCTTTATTATGGAATCTAACTCTAATAAATAGCATGTAATTATAAAGTATGATTTACTAGTTTCCCCCCCTTAGTTTTCAACTAGAATTAGTATAATTTGACATGTGATTTACCTTTGATAATTATATCAAATCTTTTTAGTTTAATTTGCTATTTTCCCCCATTAATTATCACTTAAAAATAGTGTTTTTCTACTGAGATAATTGTCCAAACTAATTATCTGAGGTGCAGATAATTATCCCAAGTTTTGTAAGATAAGTTTTTCCTCTGATAATTATCTCAAAGCTTTTTAGATTAGTTTGTTATTTGTCCCCTTTTATTTTCTCTTAAAAATAGTGTTTTTCTACTGAGATAATTAGTTAAACTAATTATTTGAGATTAAGATATCTATCACGGGTTACTTAATATGTATTTTATGTCTGATAATTATCACAAAGATTCTTGGATTCATTTTCTATTTTAAGATGTGTTTGACCACTTATAATTATCTAAAATCTTTTTGGACTAGTTTGCTATTTTCTCCCTTTTATTTTTCCTTAGAAATAGTGTTTTTTTACTGAGATAATTAGTTAGACTAATTATTTTAGATTAAGATAATTATCATGGGATTTTGAGCATGTGTTTTACCTCTGATATAATTACCTTAACACTAGGTTGGTAATGGGACACTTTTATGTCCTGTTAAGTGACCATTTTCCTTGAATTATGTTAAGAGTCTCAAAATGGATTTTGAGGTGCTATCTATCTAGAAAGTTGTCTCATGAGCTGAAAAAAACTGGACTTTTTTTTGGAATATCAATTCCATCTTTAACCTTGTCCTTACACAACATTTCACAACCTAAATTGTGTGAAAAAACGGGTCCTGTTTTTGGCTTTTTTCAACTTTTTGCAACTATACCACTCTAGAATTCATGTTTGTGAGTTCTATAATGCTAGAGAACTATCTTTAGTAGTCCTCAACATGTCCTGATGCTTCTAGGGTGAAATAAATGTTAAAGTTGTAAGTTATGACCAAATTACAAAAATTGTCAAATCCTGGTTTTTAGCCGATTTTAGCTCTTCTATGATTTTTTTGGTGGCTTTCATGATATCCAAATGTAGTTTTGATTTTCTATGTCATAATTTGTAACATAAAGCTACTATTCCTTGAGTTTTGGGGCACCTAATACCCTATTTTTCATAGTAGACAACGATGGTTGATTTTTTCAATTATAAAAGAAAACAAAGCATTCTAGTATATCAAGTATAGCTTTTTCAATATTGCTAGTTTCTTGTGACAACTACATGCATTTTGGAGGTAGTAACCATTTCTAGTTATAAGGATCAAATTTGGCTAGATATTGAATAGTTTCTATGGGATTCTACAATTCATAATGTTGAACCCAATTTTCTCATGTTTGCTGTATTTAGCACTTCATCTTTGTCCCCAAGATTCCCCTTGGTAAGAGATGTATTATTATTTTGACATGCTCCATGGCTCCTTATGAACCTAAAGGACAATAGGGAAATAAGAAAACATGCATATATTATTTGTATTGAGTGTGGCTATAGAAACTTTGATGATAGGTTTGCAGAATGGCAAAAATTGAAGTTTTTTGTACCTATTTCTTTTCGCAAAACAAAAAATAGTGAGTGGGAAGCAATCACATGTTCTGATCACCAACCCATTGAAGTTAACTAGGGAGTTTATCTCCAGTCCTACAAAAATCCCTAATCTTATTTTTATGCAACAGAACGTAAGAAATGACTGTTTTGATGAAAATGTACTGGTCGATCAACTTTGGAGGCTTGGTGTGACCAAAAGACGAGAAATTTTACAAGTTTCTTATTTTTTCCATGTGTAGTAGGACTTGAACTATAACCTCATGAAAGGATTTTACAAAATGAGTGGATCTACTATGGTTTTGGAGTTTTTTCCAAAACCCTGAAAGGACACTTTTATGTCCTGTTAGGTTACCAACCTAGTGTTAAAGCTTTTTAAATTAGTTTGCTATTTTCCCCCTTTTTTTTTCCCTTAAAAACAATGTTTTTCTACTGAGATAATTAGTTAAATTAATTATCTGAGGTTAAGATACTTATCATGGGTTTCTTAAGATGTATTTTACCTCTAATAATTTCTCAAAACTTTTTGGATTAATTTGATCATTTTGCCCTTTACTTTTCTCTTAACAACAATGTAATTCTGCTCAAATAATCACAAAAATTACTCAAAAAATTAAAAGAGAATTTTCCTAGTATATTGATAGTCTAACACAGCTCTGATAATTATCTCATCTTAATCTAAATTTAATTAGTATAAATATCATTAATTTATGGTTAAAATGAGCAATTTCAGCCTTAATATAATATAATAATTAATTAGATTAGTATTCCTAAGCTTAATTTCAATAATCAACAGAGATGTAGTATTAGGAGAGAATTTTAGAGTATAAACAAGTTTAATTTTCAATTAATAAAGAAAATGTAAATAGATTAACATAGTTTTACTAATTAAAAAAGGTTAGTGTTTCATTATTATTGATTAACCAACTAGAGATTTGCTCTCTAGTGATTTCTGAGTAGAGGTCCCTCTAAATGAGAGAGAATTTGCCAAGGCTCCGAGTGTGTTTTTTTGTGAAGAAGGGGGGTCTATTTATAGCTTTTCAGGGCCCCTAGGCTGTTTCTGGCAGGTCCTGGCACCTCAAGCAAGCCCCCCCAGCTTCCAACTAGCACCACCTGCTTGCAAAATCTGTCTTGGGCAGGTTCCACACAGCTCCACGCAGCCTCTGTAGCTTCCAAAATCGATTTCTGCTATTTTTCCTGACTTTTAATGATTAAACTTGGAAATATCTGCAATTTCTAGAACCTTAGGATAAAAAGTCTTTAGCAGTAATAATTACTGAAACCATTCAATTTTACTTAACTAATTACATTCATAGTGTAATCTTTCAGAGCCCGTAATTTTTTCAAATTTTATCAGAAGGTTTTGAAAAATTCTAATCATAGTAAACCTCTTGCTATGATTCCAAAAATACCAATATTTGCCATAGTTGGATCATTCTACAGTGTTTTCTTAACAACCAAGTTAATTTGATCAGGCTTTGTACAATTTTTAAGGTTTCAGAAACTGGAAACCTTACAACTACGCACATTGTCTTAGGGTTATAGGAGCCCTCTCACCATGCCACCCTCTTACAATGGATTCCTAGGCAACAATCAATACAATCCCTCATCAAGAACACCAAGCAATAAACGAAAACTTCAAGAATAAAATTCACTTGAAACATTATAGGTTATTTCTATGCTTGAAACAATGTCAACTAGATTTTTCTAGGAAAGCTACCAATGGAGGAAACTTAGATATGTAAGAAAAAACTATTTTTGATAGATGAAAGGCTTTACAATTTAAATGGACACATCAATGTCCCGTATCTTTATGTGTTTTTGTTATACCCACTCATATCGAATGATTTTTTTCCAAGGTCAGATGACTTTTGTTTGTCACAGTACTTTATGTCCAAGGTCAGATGACTTTTGTTTGTCACAGTACTTTATGTCCCCCTCTATATACTTACAAAAAACATATATTCATGTAATTGAGAGCCAATCAATTTTTTCGCTCCTCTCAATCTTCGCTGGTTGAAAAATACCCAATCTATTTCTGTTGGAGCAACACATCCCACTACATTTCTTTGCTTTGAATCAAACTTCATAAGTGCTACAATGACACAAGCAGGTCAAATGGTGCTTTGTAAACGTTGTTGAGTAGAACTACAATAGCTTTATCATCCAAAATCTTCTTCTAAACTCCTAGCAGCCTTAAATCTGCTTTAGTGCCTTAAATTTGTTGAGGTGAGCCACCAATGACTTGTTATCTTTCTTCTTTAATTTGTAAAACTACATGAGCAAGTTAGTATTTGGAGCCACCAATGACTTGTTATCTTTCTTCTTTAATTTGTAAAACTACATGAGCAAGTTAGTTTTTGAGCTTTTTGATGCGGTGCAAATTCCCGGTTGAGGGAATTCCATGCCTTTTTTGCATGTATGATGTCAGCAATGTGCAAAATGAAATCATCCCCTAACTATTGGGCAATAAGACCGAAAGCTTTTTGGTTTGATGAAATTTTTGTGGAGCCCGATGCTTCCTCGTTAGGTTCTATTAGGTGCCATAACCCTTTGCGCATTAATAATACATGGTTTTACTTTGCCCAATGAAGAAATGTTTCCCAAAAAAGGAGATGGTGATGGAAATTTTATGCTCCATGAGGTGGTCTTACTTGGTCACGTCTAACTCAAGCAGTGTCTGTAAACCTCTTACAATGAGTGAGTGTGTTTCAAATGATAAGGAACTTCTTGTGCACTAAGCTATAATGATGGTGTCACAAAGCCATAACCACTAGGTTGAATGGAAAAATTTATACAATCCAATGTTTTTCTTATAAATAATTTCGAGCAATGTAAAAGAGATTTTGTTCTCTCTTCACAAAAAAGAGTTCAGCCTCGCTCAATCCTTGAGCATCATAATAATCACCAAAAGTGTAGAAATCGTTTCTTAATTTATGCAATTTTAGGACTTGGTGGGGATCATCTTATTGAGAGGATGTGGCCAAACCTTACCTAAGCGAGGAGTTGTGATGTGTGCTAATGGGTAAGGCTTAGACACAAAGATCCACCCTTTGGCTACACCAATTAGTTGAGGATGGATACCACCAGCGTTGTCATGCAATTCCACTTCCATACTAAAGAATATACTAGGAAAATGCACGTCAAGCTTATTTGATTAATGATCAGTGTTTAGGGCTTGGTAACAAGCTATTTTTACGGTTAATGTATTCTACATGCGGATTTAAAGGGCCACCAACAGATGCCTTAATGATGCTAAAAAAGAGTACGATTGAAGGAACCATAGATGGTAGAACTATAGTTCTTGAAGTGCTCTACCAACCTATCTTTACGGCTCGTCGATTGGAGCTCCGGTGCAAAAGTTATGGTAGTATGAAGTTTAAGTCGATTGCAGATCTGTACCGGATTGGATAACTGCAGTAGGGGTAATAGAGACAAAGTGGATGCACATGCCTAAAGTGCTCACTTTGTGGAGTGCACCGGTCTTTTGAGATCAGTGATCAGAGTTATTGTTGCCAAGATATCGCCATATATAATTTCCTTGGGGGCCAGTTTTGTGCCAGGTCGGTCACCTCAGACTCTGTGCCATCTGGGAATTTTAAAGCATCAGCAGGGTTTGTATGCGTTCTATGCAGCTTGAGAAGTCTATAGGACTTTACAGCTTGCCAATTGGAGTCCGAAGCTGTAAGATATTAATGTTTGAACTTGGTGACAATGACCGATGATAGGTACCAGATGACTTTTGTCCACAAAGTTCGGAATGATGGCTTTATAGTTATTGATGAGTTATTTGTCCGAATGTGGTCACCTAAAGTGTGTTGATTGCAGGATTTACTCAAGTGCTGTTGGAGAAAAATGTTGTGGGAGGCCAGGGTAAGCTCATAAGGCCGCACCCAAAGGCAAGCCTGCCCCATGAATTAATAAAGCCGCCCAATGTGGCACTAAGGTGCCCTTATGAAGCTATGGCCGCCAAAGGCAAGGCCGCCCACTATGAAACCATGATGCCAATTGTGGCTTAGGCCGCCCCGGATGCCCACTATGAAGCATTGCCCGTCCATTGAGAAAAATAAAGCCTAAGTGTGTGAAGAAAAGAGAAAGCGAGGGTAATGGTGGGCAGACAGAGCGCAGGTAGCACATGGAAGAGAAAGAGCTCGCAGTGATCTCGGTAAGGCTCAGACCATGACCGCCATGAAACAAATGTTGGAAAGCAGGCCTAGGCAAAGTGTTTCCGTGCCATTTGCAGGGCATTCCGTGCTAGTCAAATTTGGCCCTGCCACGTCATCTTGAGAGTGTTTTTATGCTCCCTAGCAACAACGGTGCCGTCGTTGCTAAGGGAGGGAGTTATTAAAAAAGGGTTTTAGGGCATGCAAGAAGAGGAGTAGAGGACGCAGTTGGTGGGAGTTGTGATGGCGAAGGAGGAAAACGAGAAGAGGGAAGCTCCGACGGTGATCGTAAGGTGAAGCAAAGCTTTCTCTCTCGCTCTCTCTCTCTCTCTCTCATTCTCCAACCGAGGCATAAAGAAGAGGATGCAAGGCAAAGATGAGGAGGGTGAACAATCAAGGAGAGCCACACTCTCGCTCTCTCTCACTCTTGGAGCCATGTCTTGAAGCAAGACTCTCGAGAGAGGGCTATGACAAACAAAGCAAAGTAAATCTCTCTTTCTCTTGTGCATAAAATAGAGAAGAGGGGAGCAAGGAGTCGGCAAGGAAGGGGCACTTTCTCTTGCTCTTGCACATAAGCAAGTAAGCTAAAGGCGCTCTCACTCTCTCATGCTTGAGAAGGAGAGGATCTTGGAGTGTTGCATGAAGGTGGCATGAGCTCAAAAGAGGAAAGTGAATGTTGCGGCCAAGAAAGGGTTAAGGGAATCGGAGCAAGTCAAACAAAGGTGAAGATAAAGCTTGTGAGCGGCAATTAAGCTAGTACAAAGCACACACAGCAGGAAGCTTCAAAATAATTGATAATAATTGAAACATGATGATTGAGGCTGAGCAGAATCATAGTTTGAGAAATACAAGGGCAGTAGAGGCAGATAAAGCGAGAGGAGAGAATTTCCATCACCATCATCAGCTAGAGAGGGATTAATCATTCTGTTAAGCCTCGATGCCATTAACGGCCCGGTTAATCGTGTAAAATGGGAGCTTAAACTCCTAGTTAATAGATGATCCAAGTGAAGGTGCTATTAACAGCTCGGGGCAGGTCACCTAATAAAAATGTAACGTATCACGTGAGTTCAACAGAAGGGTATTCAAGGTTCATGAAACTTACAAAAATATATATACAGAAGGGGATTATCATTTTTTCAAACTTGAAAAAAACTTACAGATTTTTAAATAAAAGGGTATATTATATTCCTAAAAAAATTCACAGATAAGGGGTTTTACAAACATGTCTAGAATGCACGTGATATGGTAGTTTTACACATAGTGAACCTCCCGAGTTAACAGCCCACCTTGGCTAAGGATTTGGTTGAACTCAAAGCATTATTCAATAAATTGATGGTTATGGTGATAGCCATAGTCTTTTTCACTTGTTGTTCTTGTTCTCTTTCACAGCTCCCACAGCCAGAGCCCCGTCTCCTCTCACGTTTCGAACACATATCCCTAGACGCCTGGTGAACTCGACATGAAACGAGCTGGGGTGGGAGGTAAAGATGGAGATGCAAAAACAATTGAAGCAATTTATTGACAATTTGTTAGAAGCTGGACACACCCCACATCATCTAACTACTCGGCGGACTATTATTTTTTGTAATTATTCATTCGTTAAAGAAAACCCGATTTTTCACCTTGTAAATATTCGAACTTACAGAAGTTTCCAACTTGTATCCCAGTTTTGATAGTTAGATGGAGTAGATGGATGATTTTGGAACTTTAGGGTTTGAGAAGTTGTAAGGTATATGTACCACTTTTTGACCTTAATGAAAAAAAACCCCCTTTTGTCATTTTAAACAAGTTTGAAGTCTATGAGTGAGCGTATTGTGTACGTGAGAGAGAGTGTGAGCTTTGTCTTGATGCTACATGTGCTACGGTGGTCGGAATCGAGTACGGAGAAGTGCAGCGTGTTGCCCCCGACTAGAGCTACAAGCCGATACCAACATTGCGCGTGTACGGTCCGGCTTTGGGAGCTCCTTCTACGAGCTTCATCGGTTGATTGGGTGAGCATACATTATCTGATTTCACATTGCAGCATATCCACGCGTTCACATTGAGTAGAACTACACATTAGGCACTTCAGATTTCAGAAATGAAGACCTGCAGATTTCGGCCAGACATCCTATGTGTTTTTTCACCGGGTGTTTTGGGCTATGATTTTGGTTCATAGACCTTAAGGAGAGTGGCCTATAGGTATTAGTAGGGTCTCCTTCAAGTTCTATGGTGTTTCGAAAGTGTTTGATGGGTGTTCGGCTCTAGCAAGCGTTGTAAGAAGATTCCTCTTTTGCACTTTTGAAGATTGTGACTTAGACAATTGGTAGGGACCTCTGTAGGAATTAGTTAGGAGTCGGTCGAGTGTAGGTTGACACCTTATGCTTGGTAGTTTAGGTAGTAGTCGAGTTCTAGAGTAGGAGTTGGAGTGGTAGAAGCTATGAGAGGAGAGCTTGAGAGTCCGGAGAGGCCAAAAAGCAACCAAAAACACCATCATGTACACTTGCTTGGTAGAATCATTACAAGTTTGTAAAAGACGCAAAAAGACACAAAAGTGTGGTTGAAAGTTTAATTGAAGTTCAAAAGTTACTGTGAGTGTTTCTGATAGGTCTACAGAGCATCAGGAGCATTCCTGTCAGAAAAAACTTTAATTTTAAGCCAGGAGACATCCTACGTGTAGGATGTCTACAAGCCAATCCGGGAGGAATTTTGGGATTTTGAGCTAGTGTGTTCTAAAGGTAGGGTTTACCCTAATTTCAACTGGAAAGTGGAAATTTGGCCATCTCTTGACAGGATAAGGCCTGAAAGACTGAAATTGCTAGACATCCTACCCAATTAGTGCCAAAACATTAACTTGAAACCAAAACCATAAGAGGGCTGCATGAGTGTGTCTTGCATGATATATTGAGTGACTGAAAGGGGTTTCACCTCATTCAGGTGAGAAAATTGGGTTCAAAGTGGACTTTAGCACTTTTGACTGAAAAAACAAAAACAACTAAAGTTTGGGACTTTTGATATCCAAATCAAGATCTAAGCATACCACTGGGATACTAACATCAAGGGGAAGCTGTGGAACAAATCTGGGGTCAAACAGGCCAAAAAGAGACTCGAAACTGAAATCTGAGTATACCAAGGTGATCAGCAGCTCTAGGAGAGCTTAAGTCTTGAGTTTAAAGCCATTCTGATGAAAAAGACATCATACGCGTAGGATGTCTAATGCAAGAAAATGAAGCCAGAATTTGACTTTGAGCAGTGTAAGGTGTTATGTAGCCTAAGGCAAGCCTGCTAGACAATTTTGGTCCAATTTGGAGTTGATTAGACTGATCAATACCATCAACAGACAGTCGGAACAGATTTCAGACTCATTGACCAGCTTATAGAAGTCCTAATCAAAAAGTAAAAGTAGTTGTAAGCTCAGCACAACAAGAGGACACAACAGTGCAAAAGTCCAGGCAAAATACAGCAGGAGACATCCTATGCGTAGGATGTCTATTGGGCCATACTGCAGAGAAAATTTGACATGGCATAGACAGTGAGGTTCCATTTGGCTTAAGGGTTCCAGAACTTCTTTCAGAAGTGAGTTTGGACCTTGATTGCCCATTTGACAAAGCAAAGACTGAATTCAGGCTTTTTCGCGTAAATTGGCCAACATCAGAGAAAAGTACTGTTTCAGACTAGCAACCTAATCCAGAACATCAGCAATGTATAAAATATAGTAGTGGTTGAGATTAACTCTCCAGTTATACCAATCATTACTAAGATAACCTCTAGCAGGTAAATGCTTTGATTCAATTGCCAAAATTAAAACTCTTGTGTACAGGTATATTCAGCAACAAAGCAAGAAGTTGTGAAGAAACTGATCCGTTGCCAGGTTAGTGGTTGAACTTGTGATAAGTTGCATTGATAAGTTTGATGAATTTAAGATCAGGAAGATACATTGTTAGAGACCAGAAGGTGGCAGGTGACCAAGGTAGTTTAGTGTCCACCGAAGAGAGTGTAACTCAGGCAAGGTTAGATCCGCTAGCACCGATTATTGAGGAAGGTAGTGATACTGACACTTCGCCAGACAAATCTTTCTTCATGATGGGTAGTCAACGGCCAGGAGGTTTCACCTATGATGGACCTATGCAAGGAGGAAGCACCTCCCAAAATCCTTTGAATGATTCCAGGCTTACGGTGATCTTCTTCGAGGGAACAAACTCAAGAGGAGCTCTAGTCTATTCTGACTATCGAGGCCGCAAGTGCATTTGTATAGAAGAGAGGCGAGCACAAAGATTGGAGATAATCCGAGTGTATGATGATGGAGATAGATTCCGAGACGAAAAGGGGAACCACTATTTAATAGTTAGCAACCCTGAAGATTATAACAGATATGGAGACAATGTGGATAAAGGGAAAATGGTTTCAAAAACTCAAGAGCCGCCACCAAATATTGATCGACACGGAGCTATTTTTATGTACAATAGGAAAACAATCAGGATTCCAACTTATAACGAGAATGTGGGAATCTACAAGGAGAGCGAGGGTATTGTCTCTTACTTTCGCAGCAAAGAACCATACGTAAACGAACTAAGCAAAGACAAGGTTCTTTACTTATTCTCTTATGAAACTGCTACGGGGAAGGGCATAGTTTTTGTTGATAGATACGGGCGAGAATACCAATGTATTCTCCCAGAGGAAGTAGAAAGAGCAACAGGTTCAGGAGCATCAGCATATGCCC
This sequence comes from Adiantum capillus-veneris, assembly GCF_014529385.1. Lineage (NCBI taxonomy): Eukaryota > Viridiplantae > Streptophyta > Polypodiopsida > Polypodiales > Pteridaceae > Adiantum > Adiantum capillus-veneris. The sequence continues at coordinate 116,508,355 of NC_140933.1, forward strand.
TTGAGGAAATGCCGAGAGCCGCCCACACCCCAAGCAAGTCAACGAATCCATTTTCAGATGAGTATGACACTACATCACATTCCACCAGACTGCAAGAATTCAACAACCAAGACCAACTAGCAAACCAGCCATCTTTGCAGGCATGGCTTCGACAAAGTGCAACAATGGAACCAGACCGAAACCGAGATGGTTATCCAACCGCACGAGGGCTCAGAGATTTGCAAGAACCACCACACTATTCAAGGTATCAAGCAGACAGTAAGCCAAAGACACAAGGGTCGATCGAGCTTGGAGGACCACCCATGGAACGAGTTCGAAGAGAAGAACCACCTCCAGCAAGAACCGTTAAAAATTATGGATTAGGAGCACCGTTGGGCGAGGAACTAGCCTATTACAAAAGGCCTGAGGAGGTGTATAGAATTGGATAGGGTGATCCAATGATGAGATTTGTAGACCATCGCAAAATTAGACCTTCTCAAGTGCAAAAATGGGTAAACAAGAAATACACAGGAAACAGAGACCCAAGAGATCATGTAGTAGCCTTTGTGCATGTAATTAGAGCCGAAGAGGTGTTAGACTTTCCTACCCAATTTGCAGGGTTTGGACTAACCCTAGAGGATGATGCTGCAACTTGGTTTGACTCTGTGGAGCATAGAGACTTCGAGTCGATGGAGGAAGTGTTTGACGAGTTTATTGAGGAATTCTCTCAAAGGGTAATAGCTCATAATACCGTCTCACAAACCATAAATTCAAACAAAAAGATGGGGAATTTGTACGGAAGGCAGCCCTAAGACTAAAAAGATATGTTGAGTTCTGTCCTGTTGAAGAACTGCCAACTCAGTCCAAACTTATGCTGATATTAATCCAAGGACTAAGGAATGCAGATCTCTAGAAAGACTTACATATGAAGAGGAGCACGATGTTGAATGAGTTGACCAAGGAGGCTCTGTACCTTGTGGACAATTGTGCGGTCTACAAAGAAGGGGAGTTCAAGGACCTTGATGACGATTCATATTCACAGCAAAGTGGGAGCAAGTCTTCAAAGGCCACACTGAAAGGAGAAATAGTGGTAAACCAGGAGCAACTCGTAGATGAAGTGCTAAAAAATATCAACTTGTACGCCAAACCCCAGGCTAAACAGCCCAAGTGGTGTGCTATTGAACAAAAATGGACAAACCATGGGACCGAGGAATGTTACTATAACAAGGGATATGTGAGGGAGAGACCTTACACTCCCCAAGCTCCTGTAGCTTCCCCTCAAGTTCCACCGATGCCTAGATATCAAGCAGGCAACTTACCAGGACCTATAGGTGTAGAAAGACCAAAACCGGTGTTGGGGCAACAACCACCCCTACCAGGTTTACGACCACTTGGTATAAGATACACACCAACGGTAACTGAATTAGAAGAAAATTCTTTGGTGCCTATACATGCATAATATGAAGATCCCAATGGATATGCGGCAAACCCTGTCTATTATCCACCGGAAGAACTCTCGACACCAGAACCATGGAGCATGATAGGGAATCAAGGACCTCCAACTACTGCACAGACCGCAGGAGAAGGAAGATATAGCTTAGATGAACGAACATTGTTGTTCATAGCCAATGGAGGCATGGGCGGACAGAGACAGGCTTACCAGAAACGAGGGGCTCAAGGAGCACCTCAAAAACCCAGGGGCCCCTATTACAAGTGTGGCTGAGAGACTGTCCTCATGATGAAATCATTAGAGTCAATGCTTATTGCCCAGAATGTGGAATTACTCATTTGATTTCCGATTGCTCTAAAAACCGGAGCAAAGGAGCAAAAACCACCTTGAACCTGTTGGAAACAGTACCTTCCAGTGGAGGATCGGAAAATGAAACAATCATTCCTATTCAGGCGGTAACACGGACCCAAGCCCAAAGAAGGGCGAACGAACCCATAATAGAAGAACCAAAAACAGATGCCCAAAGTTCAGAAACGAAAAATCAGAGAAGCACTTGAAAAGCGAGAAAGGCGCGTAGGAAAGCCAGGAAAGAACGAGAGCAAATAGCCCTATCCGATGAGTTGAAACATACAATGAATAGATTGGAGCGGTTAGAAGATCTAGCTAGCTTAAGCTCACACACCATAGCATCCATAGCACCTAAGGAAATAGCAGAGCCCAAAAGTGCAGGATCAGGAGGATCTATACTGGCAGACAAGGTAAACGAGCAGCTGGATGCGCTTCTAAAAGCTTATGAAGACTTAAAAAAAAACAAACCCAGGAGCAAAGGTGGATGACTTATCCATATGCGGAAATAGAAAAACAAAGGTTGGATATGTGTAAAAAGATGATTGAGACGGCTCAATCATTGATGGAAGACCCATTGGGTAAACCGGCAAATTGCCATGACGCACCAGCTCCAACCCCTATCCAACCAACATTAGAGAAACATGAAGAAACAAAGGAAAGACTCACTAATGATTATGAGTCCAGAGGAGAGCCTATCATAGTGCCAAATACCACCGATGAGGCAAGTGACGGGGTCCATCCTAAAATATTGGCAGAAATGGGAAAGGACGGTAACGTTCTAGATGATCTGTGGAAGCAACTCCGAGAGGCCAACGAGGCTAATAGGATGAGTGACCACATGAATAGCACGAGAAAAGAAAAGAACGTGATCTTACCTCCTATTGAAGAATTTGAGGCAAGATCACAAATGAACTTTGAGATACATTCACAAGGGGGAGACCAAGGATCTATTAGTTCGAGGCACAGCCAACCAGACTCTTTGAGAACTTTACCCTCTTACCTAGGAGAATATGAAGCTAAGTGGGAAGTGAGAGCACTCCCATCTCAAAGACTTTCTTCTAACAAGGTGATGGATTCACAAGGATTGATTGAGCTGTTATCCACCCTGGTGGCATGCACAATCACGCTAGCAGAACTCCTAAGGTTAAGGCCAAACATGTGGACCACAGTAGGAAAATGCCTAGAAAAATTTGGAGTGAAAGATCCCACCTTGAAACTACAAGAAGGAATCAGGGAGTTGGACAGGCCTAACCTAAACACTAGGCCGGTACCATTGAATAAGGTTGGAGAATATTGCGAGGGAGAAGACGGAAACACGACGCTACCGGTAGAATTCCAAGGAGTAGTTTCCAAAGCTATTCTTGATAGTGGAGCGGGAGTTTCTATCGCCACCAAGGAAATCTGGAAAAAATGGGGAAAACCAGCTCTGAGCGCTACCAGGATGAAGGTGCAGTTGGCAGATGGGTTCATGGAGAAGCCTCTCGGACTCTTGGAAAAAGTAATTGTCACTTCGTGCAGGATCGAGTATGAGCATACATTTGCAATAGTCGATTTTGACAAAAAGAACAATTATGAGATAATCTTGGGATGACCATTCATGCGACAACTGAAGATGGTCCAAGATTGGGGCTATGAACACATATACCTCAGACATGGTGAGACGACAACTAAAATACACTTGAAAGATCATAGTTACAAAGATGTAAACCAAACACCTGTGGAAGAATTTGATTCGGCTACAATAGTAGGATCAGAACTACCAGCATGGTTAGGGCAACCAAAAGAGCTATGGATGTGCGGAGCTTCACGTTGTGGAAGCTTAAGAAAAGAGGAATGCGTCTTAGAAAGAGCAATTGAGGACAAACAGTATATTCCGAAACCTTTTCCTGAAGATGCCTTGAAGCCTCTAGAATGGGAACACATACTGGCAACATTAGATATCTGTACCATTACCGACAGTCCAACAACAAAATTTTGCGATAAGGATGGCTACGATGTGCTACCCTATTACATGGTAAGCGTGGTGCCAGAAAAAGAGATGGTCGAAACCCCGGCACAAGAAGAGTTTTACAACTCCTCTGAACAATTGGAAGTAAATGATGAGATAGATAATGAGTGTTCAGACACCACCAGTGAGCGTGGGAATGAAGCCGAAAATATCAAGTTTTATGATTTTTCTAATCAACACCCTAGACGCCAAGAACGCTATAGGAGGAAAAGAGCCGGAAGGCAAGCAAGAGAGAACCTGATGCCCATGATAAAAGGTAAAACTCACTAGTTGATGCTTGTAAAAGCAGAGGATTGTGTGAAAGATCAAATATCAGGGAAATTCTCAGAAAATCAAAAAGAACGAACGCGAGAAGAAATAAAACAGGAAAGAAAAGCTAGAACCGAAACAAAATCACAAAAATCTGAAAAATTAGAAAAATAACCAACAAAAGACCACGAGTGGACCAAACTGGAGCGTAAACAGAAATACCAAGAACTGAAAAGGTCTTTGAGAGAAATATGGACTACTGAAGAAGATAGTGATAGTAAAGGAGAGTCAGAAAAGAGCAACATGAACGTACCACCACACTATAGAAAATTTACTATCCAAGATAGAAAAATTATCATGACACCACCAATCAGGGAGAGAACCAACCAAGAATCTTACGATGGGCCTAAAAATGCAAAAAGAATAGACCTCGCAGAACCATGTGAAAAGCCTCAGCCGGTCTATATAGCTAACGATTTACAACCTGAGGAGGAAGTGCAGCTAACACAACTTCTCACGAAGTATAAAGATGTGTTCGCTTGGTCCTATAAAGACCTCAAAGGAGTTGATCCATTGATATGCCAACATACAATTCCTTTAAAATCGGATGCAAAACCTAGGAAACAACGTCCTTATACATATAATGACACATTTGCCAAGCGAATCAAAGAAGAGATTGATAAACTGATGGAAGCAGATTTCATCTATGAAATTGAACATACAGATTGGGTTTCACCCATTGTGGTAGTTCCCAAGAAGAATGGAAAACTACGGGTGTGTGTAAACCTCAAAAAGGTGAATGCAGCAACCACAAGGGATAATTATCCCTTGCCAATTACAGAACATGTCCTTGAGCGAGTGGCCAGGAAACGGGCTTATTCCTTTCTCGATGGGTTTTCAGGATACAACTAACTGGCAAAAGCAAGGGAGGATCAACACAAAACAGCTTTTGCCATAGAATAGGGGATTTATGCATATCGAGTTATGCCATTTGGCTTAACAAATGCACCAACCACTTTCCAGAGGTTAATGACTCACGCTTTCAAGGAATACCTAAGGATATTCTTAGAAATTTACATGGATGACCTGTGTGTACACTCTCTTCTACGAGAGGAACATATTGACCATCTGCAAAAGGTCTTTGAAAAGTGCAGAACATATCGAATCTGTCTAAACCCGGAAAAGTGTGTATTTATGGTTAAGCAAGGACGAATATTAGGACACATTGTCTCAAGAAATGGCATAACCACAGACCTAGACAAAGTCAAAGTCATAGTAGACCTGCCCAGGCCTACTAATGCGAAACAGGTGCAATCCTTCATGGGGCATTGCGGATATTATCGAAGATTCATATACATGTATGCGGTTATCTCACAACCTCTGTATCTTTTGCTAGTCAATTTCGAATGGACCAATGAGTGTGAAACTTCATTCCAAAGGCTGAAAGAAAACCTTATATCCACACCTGTATTAAAGGCACCAGATTGGGAAAAGATATTCCATGTGCACGTAGATGCTTCAACATATGTCATTGGAAGTATTCTAGCTCAACCGGGAGACGGAACAATGGATTTTCCCGTTTGCTATGCGAGCCGACACTTAAATAGTGCAGAAAAGAACTACACAACCACCGAGAGGGAAGGGTTAGGAATGATTTATGCTGTAAAGAAATTTCGGCATTATTTGCTTGCAAACAAATTTGTGTTCTTCACGGATCATCAAGCTCTTTTATACCTAGTAAATAAACCTTGCAATACAGGGAGAATTGTACGCTGGTTTATTATATTGCTAGAATTTGACTTCATAGTGGTGGTCAAAAAGGGTAAAACCCATCTGCGAGATGATCATCTTTCAAGAATACACAACGGGAAATCTCCTCAAGGGGTAGATGATGACATACCAGATGCTTATCTTTTCAACATTGAAATGGTACCCAAATGGTCTCAGGAAATAGTTAGCATTCTCTCCTTTGGAAGTGAGTTTGATAATACAGGAGGTAGATCCAAACAGCAAAACATTGGACAAACAAAAAGCTTTCAGTTGATAGCAGGACGGTTGTATCATCTTCAATCTGACTCAATCCTACGATTATGTATAAATCCGGAAGAATTCGAGTGCTACCTTGAAGAGGCACACGTCCAGGGTTGTGCATTTCATTGTTCAACAGTGAAAACACACCAGAGACTGAAACAGTTAGGGGTTTATTGGCCAACTATGTATGCGGATACACATTCTTATGTTACCAATTGTACAGTATGTAGTGCCAAACGACCAGTGGATCACGCAAATTTGTTTCGGGTGAACATAGCACCTACATGGAGTCGATATATCATTGAATTCCTAACTACTAGAACGTTCCCTGAGAACATTACAAGAGCACGGGAAAAAGCTATAGAGCTGGAAGCTCGTGACTTTCAGTTAATTGGAAATCAGCTCTATAAGCGGGGAAAGGACAATCAACTTAGAATCTGTGCAAGTGAAAGCGAATACCTACTGATTCTCGAACATGCACATAGCGGAGTAAGTGGAGGCCACTTTTCGGGCGATAAGACGGCAAAAATTGTCTTGACCGCAGGAATTTGGTGGCCTACATTGCACATGGATGCCGATGAGTTTGTAAAGCGTTGTGATGCATGTCAACGCACCAAGATACCAATCAAAAGAGATGAGATGCCATTAAGGCCAATGATGGGGGCAAGGGAATTTGCAAAATGGGACATTGATTTTGTGGGACCTATATCACCCCCTGCATATCGCACCCATACTCAATATATCATCGTGGCTACGGACTATCTCACAAAATGGGTCGAGGCCAAAGCAACACAAAAAGTTGATGCACGCACCACACCTCAATTTTTGTATGAGAATGTTTTTGTACGTTATGGGTTACCAATAGAAATTGTCAGTGACCGTGGAATACACTTCCTCAATGAAGTCATTGAATATCTACTAGAGGAATTCATGGTCATACATAGGAAATCAGCACCATACCATCCACAGGCCAATGGGCAAGCGGAGGCCACGAATAAAACACTATGCACGGTTCTCACTAAAATAGTGTCAGAATGAAGAACCGATTGGGATCAACAGCTACACTCAACACTATGGGCATACAGGGTAGCTTACAAAACATCAATAGGAACAACACCATACAACATGGTGTTTGGGCTAAATGCTATACTACCCATAGAGTTTTTAATCCCAACTCTACGAGTAGCAACAAGCTTGGAATGGACAGGGCATGAACTCTCTTCAAGAATTAATGATCTTGAAAGGCTAGATGAACTCCGCTTACGAGCTGTCGCTTCGATCTATGCTAAAAAGAGAAGACAAAAGGAATTTTTTGACAAACATGTGCGTACCAAAGAGTTCAAAACAGGTAATTATGTACTTGTTTATACCTTGAAGCAACATGCCAAGAAACTAAAAAAGAGAGGGATGGGACCATTTGTGATTCATGATCTATCACAAAGTGGAGCTGCCAAGCTTGCTACATTAGCAGGTGAAGAAATGCCAAACTAAATTAGTGGGTGTCGACTGAGGAGATATCATCTACCACTCACACAAGAGATGCTCCAACAAATTCACCAAGGGAAGCAAAGAATGAAGGAAAAACAGAGAGTACGAGAGGAAGCTTAAGCCGAAGCACAAGAACGCATTGCAAAAAGACGACTTCTGCGACAACAACAACAGAGTAAACCACAATTGGGAATCAATGCCATTTGACTGATGAACTTGGAGGAGGAAACAATAGAGCCAATAATTACATTCAAGGTGGGCAACAATCAAGTTGAATCAACAGCCTTGCTCGATTTGGGTGCTCAAGAAAATTTGATCTCTTACGGATTATACCAACAGCTCCAAGTCACAGATCAACTTCATCGTACTCCCCAAGTGATGGAAAGTAGCACATCACACGCATTGAAAACATTAGGATGGACTATATTGCATGTAAATCTATATCAATATATTTACCCACATAAATTCTATGTGGTGATAGATGAAAGCACACAACAACCAATGATGCTAGGGCAACCTTGGCAACAAGCATACAATGTCCAGATAGACTGGAAAGCAGAGGCGGTCAAAATTCAGCACGAACATGAACAACAGGTGATAGCTTTTTCTTAGAAGTACCATTATGATCAACTGCAAGCCATGCAAGTACTGGAAACAAAGACAAAAGAACAAATACTATCAAAGAACAACATGAAACCTGAGACCAACAATCAGGTAAAGGCCAACCATGCTAATCACAGACAGCTGAAGTCACCGGCTACACTACAAAAATCTAGGCTACCAAAACAAGGTAAACAAGTATGGATGCGGAAGGATAGAAAGGCCATGGCGGGAAAGAAACAATGTAACAACCGGATTCCAACAAAGCAGACGGTGAAACCCAAAACCAAGGTAGCCAAGCAGATATGGATCCCAAAGAAAATGCTTAGCCATAACCCAAATGTCACTCACATTTGGATACCAAAGCAAAAGACAAAGGAAATACTTACGGTACAAGTGACAATAGAAAGCAGACATCTGCAGGTCAACAAGGGGAAGCGATATATGTGGATGTCGATGACAGATAAACCAATGGCAAACAAGAAAGTGCCAAACCATCTACAAAAGTTGGCAGCACCAAACTACCAATGGAAAGCCAAGGCCATAAGGCCCATAGCTATCACATCCATGCCATTTCTATCCTCAGATACAGATACGACTCCAACAACAGTGTCGGCAAAGCAATTGCCTCTTGCCAAAAAGACAATTAAATAGAGAGCAGTAGAGTTATAGCAGCTACTTGCAAAGAAAGCAGGAAGCCTCAACGGCGAATGCCAATAAGCATCTTGCTTATTCCCTTCTCTTGCACAACATTAATTTTCCCATGCATTGACCGAGTATGCATAAAATAGGGCCACATTAATTGGCTAGGCATTAGCATGACTTTTGCAACCTATGCACGGGACATACTCCGAGGCGAAACCTTGTCGTCCGGGAGGACTCCGACTAGCCGACTAGGAGAGCGGGAGGCATTCTCAATGCGAAACCAATAACAGAAACAACAAAAAAGGGCACGATTTTTGACTATTTTCAGGGTTGACGTTTGATTGCGAAATTTTCTGGAGTAACCCAAGTATATATGCCCTTATACAACATGAAGCTACAGGTATATGGGGCCAAACGCCAAATCAAGCCCCTAGGTGTGTGTATATAAGTAGAAATAGCCATTTTTAAGGCAAAATATTGGTAAAACGGAGAAACCCGGCCATAAACTTTGCATGAGAGTGTATATAATGTGTTTCGGTGATGTTTGTGATCTATTATGAATTTTGGGGATTTTTTGGGTTTGATTTGCTAGTTTCCTTTTAATTTTGCTAATTTTTGGCAGAAAAACTTCAAAAATACAAAAAATAGGTGAAAAACAGTCGTAATGAAAAACAAAAAATATGGGGATGACCAGTGACTAAAGAACAACCTATGGTACAGTGGGGGTGCAATTATGAGACTGAAGCGGAAAGCGTGTTTTAGCCAGGATTTGACCGAAAAGACAAATTTCTGGTAAACAGAGCAAATGGAGTCCAAATCAAGAAATTTTTGAGCCTAAACTGCATCTTACAGAAAGATAGGAGCACATGTCAAATTTCATGAAAAATGGTTCGGGGACTTCCATTATAAGATTTTTTCACCCCATTTTTAGCTCATTCTCACTATTGACCTTGTGGAGAGAGCTTCTGCCACCTAGAGCGGATCGACCTTCTAGCAGCTTCTACGACGCGCACGTCTACCCGACCAGCTCCATACATGAGAGGTAGGCTCACCACCTTGAGCTTTTCGCGCATGTTTGTCATTCTGTCGTGAAAACCTGCGTAGAGGTCACATATAAAGCGAGCGGTAGAGACCTGCAAGTAGAAATGGCGGCCTAACGGCTAACCTGAAAGCAACAAGACTTCATCGGCAGCTTACCCTAATTCCCAGAAACCCGCAAGAGGCCACCAAATGGGAAATCGGCGAAACGACGACCAAATGCTACCAAAATTTATGGGTAGGGGCATCTCGACATGCTCGACAAGTCCATATGACCTACATGACCAAAACGTGACCCGAAGCGGCACTAAACCTCAGAAACGGCATCAGACACACAAAGCGTCAAAATGCACTTGTGGCCAAACCGCAAGTCCGTTTGCCACCAAACTTCACGAGCGGCTTTCCTAGACCATCAACAACCAAGTCCTATGGTGGTAGACCACCACAAATCATCAAAGGTATGTAAACGCAACCACGGGTGCTTCTAGAGCGAGAAATTGCCAATTGGAGCTCCGGTGAAGCCAAAGTCGACAAGAACCATACGGCAAGGATCCATAAGGGATTGGGAAGCTATGGAGACCAACATCGAGGAATTTCATCGCCAAAAAGCACTCCAAAAGTAAAAAAACGGCTCGGAGGCTCTGAAGTCCACACAGGGAGTTATACTCTATCCATTTGACTTTTTTTATTGAAATTAGGCTCAAAAGGGACTTAGGGGGGCAAAGGGCAAGCACTAGGAGCACTAACACTGGAAAAATCATCAGGAGATATCCTACGCGTAGGATGTCTCAAGGGCATTTTTTGGCACAAAACCCAACAATTCTTGTCATGCACATGTTCTGAATGACATTTACAAGCCCTACACCAAGTTTCATCACATTTGGATCAGATTTGACCTCATATGCATGGAAAAATGCAAAGTTAGGGGATAAAGGTACTAATGGGCCATTGACCTACCAAATCTTGTCCAAATCTCATGAAACTTGCACAACACATTCACATACACATCAGCTAACTTTCTGTGTGGTAAGGAAGTAAAAATGAGGAATAAGACATCCTACGCATAGGATGTCTAATTGACCTTCTTGGCATGGGGGGGAAGTTTTGTCATTCTAGATTCAATCACCTCATCAGCAAGAGCCCATATGTCAAGTTTGAAGCCATTCTAGTCACTCTTGACCCCCAACACCTTCAAGATACAATTTTTGAGCAAAAACACCTCACAGAGCCCTACAGGCATCAAATCTTATCCAAATTCAAATCCAAGAACATGGCCATGCTCCATAGGCAAAGGACAACCCACAAAACAAGTTTCATGCAATTCTGATGAAATAGACATACTACACGTAGGATGTCTTAAGCTTAAATTTAGCCTTCTGTGCAAGAAATGACATCATAGGAGCCAATACCATGATGCATTGAGCCCATATACCAAGTTTCAACCCATTTGGACATCAATTGCTACCCATGATGGACAATCTACCCAAATTGTGACCTAAGGCCTAAATCAGCCCAAAAATCCACATTTTGACATCCAAATTTAAATCCAAGCTTATAACCATGTTCCATGAGCCTTACACTACCTACATGTCAAGTATAAACCAATTCTGAAGAAAAAGACATCCTACGCGTAGGATGTCTAGATGGAATTTTTTGGCCAGATTTGCACTGTGAGCACATGCACAGCTTCACAAGTTCCTTTTAAGCTATAATTTCAATTTTCAAGTCATTTGGATAAGTAAAAATCAGTTTCGCAGCTGATATGAAAAAAACGCTAACTTTGGATTGCTGAGTGCAACAGGATCTATGGCAGCCTCGAAGTCACCGGTAAACAAGAAGAGAATGACAATCAAAGATTATCTGGACGAGGTGGAACCATTTGTCATTCTAGAGGGAACACTAAAGCCCACCAGCACCTGGATACAGGAAGATCTGTTAGAGTCAAACGACCTAAAGATCTACCAGGGGGTGTTCAAAGACAATGACGGCAATGTAATAGAGCTGCCAATGCTGCCAAGAGAGCTCAATGAATTTGTCCGAAGCAGAATGGCTGGCTACTTGGAGAAAATTGACCTCCATAACTATTTCGAAGCAATACCAACAAGAGTGGACGTCAAAAGAGTATGGGAGTTTGTAACAAGCATCAAAGAGGATGGAATGGCCAGGGTGACAACGGAGCGGGTTGTAGCCCATGCACTAGATCTCTCCAATCAGGGAGACAATGTGACAAAAAGAAGGGATGAAGTCAAGGTGTACAAAGAGAAAAAGGCCAATTACACCTTTGAAGACATCGCCAACCCAAAGGTGGCGATCATGAGCCAATTGTACAACCAGTACTTCCACATGTGCGCGAAGAGGCCACAGAAGTACAGGATGCCTCCAGGTGCAATTGCCACAACGTTTACTTGGGCAATGACAAAAGGCACCCCAAAGATAATCAACTATGTGGCATACATACATGACAGCTTGGTAAAAATGGGAAACAAAAAGCCAACCTACATAGTGCCAGGAGAAATGATAACCAAGGTAATTTATGCAGCACTACACGCAAAGGGAAGGTGGCCTGACCCCCCATCTCAGAATGACTGGCTAAGGGTAAACGAAGACAAAGAAGACGAGCCACAACGAGCACAAAGGGTGGCTAAAAGGTTGAAGAGACGGCTAGAGCCAGTTGCAGAGGAGCAACCTGAGCAGAAGAAAGGAAAAAAGGATTCTGCTCAAGTGCCGGCCAAAGAGACAAGATCACAAAAAGCGGCTAGACTCGAGAGGCTGATGGAGAGTTTCTGAGCAGAAAGAGCCCTCAAGGGTCATTTAAACAAATTATGGAAGCCATCTCTCGAGTCTATGTCCGGATCATCCAGAAGAGTGCAGAGGGACCGCTTTGAAGACTATATCAAGAATTTCGAGATTCTTGATGCTGCAGCGGAAAACATTCCCCATGTCCCTTTCACCGAGGAATAAGTGGAGCAGATAAGGCAGACATTTCTAGATGAACAAGAAAACCAAGAAAGGGAAAGAAAAACGAAAGCAGACAGAGACTTTACGGGCAAACCTGTGGCTTTACCAGGTAGCCCTAAACCCAGCCCATAGCCATCACCGCCACCATCACCACCTCCTAGCAGCCCTTCACCAGAAGATAAGGAGGCTGAGGACAATCAAGAAGAACACAAGGCTGAGGAGCAAGAGCAAAGGCAAGAACTTGAGCCCAAAGAAGAGGCCAAGCTTGCATCTGAGCAAAAGGAACTAGAGGAGGCATATTATGCATTTTTGGACCTTCTAGCTGCAGGCTATACAAGGGAAGAAGCCGCCACAGTCGCATTCGACTTGGCAAGAACAAAGCATAAAGAAAGGATGCCAGGCATTCGGCTAGTCGAGCTAAAGGAAATTGCTACCGACACGGTAGACCTGCACCCGCCCTCTAATGATTGGGATATGGTGATGACAATCCTAGTTGGAATAAGAGCACAATCTGTGGAATCAGACAAAGAATTGATAACTCTAAAGGCCACCGAAGAAAAGACCAAGATGGAAAGGGATACTCTGCAGGCACAAAGCCAAGGACAAAAATAAAGAGAAGCTGACCTCCAGGCCAGCTTGGCCACGGCTCTACAAAACTGCCAAGCAAAGGAAGAAGCAACTGAGGCAGCGACAAAAAGATTGCAAGCAGCTGAAGAAGAGTGTCTGCAACTCAGCAAGTCATTGCGAGATTCCGAAAAAGAACGGGATAATCTGACACTCCAGCTAGCAGAGGAAACTAAAGAAGTAGAGGCCATGAGAAATACCAAGGAAAAGGCAGAGATAGTCTTAGGAAATAAGACGTAGCTAAATAGATAATTGAGTAGATTACTTAATGGAGAGAGACAGATTTATATACACGAGATTATAGAGTAGAGAGAGAGAGAGAGAGTACACACGATATACGTGGTTCACCCAATGTGGGCTACGTCCACGGGAAAGCAGCCACTCAATGGCTTTAGTACTTCAAAACAAGAAGTAGTTTACAAAGGGATTATACCCTTAATGGAGCTCCCGCCTTGCTTCACTCTCACCACCTCACACTCACCTTGTTGCATCAACTTCACACTATGAAATGTGTGTAGAAATGGCCTCCTTTTATAGGCCAAAAGGGCTGCCCTCTCTTATGAGAGACAACCATGTGTAGCCACCCTTGTGCGAATAAGTCCAAATCGGACCCTCCAATCGGCCCATGTGTGGCCGCCCTTGAGAAGACAAGTCCTCTTTTGACTTCGGCCACCTGCCATTGACTTCCGACCACCGGCCACCGGCCATCGGCCATTGACTACCGGCCACCGGCCAACCGACCGGTTGTTTTCCAACCACTTTCCGGCCAGCGTCCGGCCATAATATTCCGGCGAAAAAGAATATTCCGGAGAGGCTTTAAAGTTGCCCCTGATTCTTGTCCGTGAAAATTTTGGTTTCCGGTGAGTGATTTTCCTTCACACACGATGGCTTCTCCTCATAATGGGGGCCTTACAAATGTGCGCTTTTACCACAGAAAATTACAAGGGTAAATTAGGCTCCATACTTAACAATCTCCCACTTGGAGACTAATCTCCAAACCAAACCTGTGACTGCTTTCCATTCTGGCTTCTTATCCTTGAATGCCGATTGAAGATGAGCAAAAGCTCAACTTCTCCTTGTTGACCACCTTTGTAAACATGTTTGCAGGATTTTCACTTGTATGCACCTTTCCTAGCTTTAGTTGTCCCTCTTTCAAAAGAGTGCGTATGAAGTGATATCTCACCTCAATGTGCTTCTTCCTTGAATGAAAGGCTCAATTCTTCGCAAGATGGATAGCGCTTTGGCTATCACTGTACAAGACACAATTGTCTTGTTTGAATCCAAGCTCTTCTAAGAATCTGTGAAGCCACATAATTTCTTTGCTTGCCTCCGTCATTGCTACATACTGTGCTTCCGTGGTAGAAAGTGAAACCACTTTCTGCAGCTTTGAAGCCCAGCCTCCAACCGTGAACACATAGCCAATAGTGCTCCTTCGAGTATCTTTGTCACCTGCCATATCTGCATCAGCATACCCTTCTAGAAAAATATCAGTGCCTCCAAAATACAAAGCATTTGTTGTTATCCCTTTTAGATACCTAAGTATCCACTTCACATCTTGCCAATGCTCTTTACCTGGGTTGTCCATGAACCTACTCACAACTCCCACTGCATGTGCAATGTTTGGCCTTGTCCAGACCATAGCATACATTAGAGAACCTACCGCTGCAGCATATGGAACTTTA
Organism: Adiantum capillus-veneris; assembly: GCF_014529385.1. Lineage (NCBI taxonomy): Eukaryota > Viridiplantae > Streptophyta > Polypodiopsida > Polypodiales > Pteridaceae > Adiantum > Adiantum capillus-veneris. The sequence continues at coordinate 116,523,455 of NC_140933.1, forward strand.
GACATATAGGCTATCTCCTCTTGTGTCTTTGGACACATATCCTTCGTTAGTTTAAAATGACCAGCCAAAGGTGTAGAAACTGGTTTTGCATTTTGCATTGCAAACCTTTCTAGTACCTTCTTGATGTAATCTTCTTGAGATAGCTTTATTGTCTTCTTCGTCCTGTCCCTTGATATTTTCATACCAAGTATCCTCTTTGCAGCACCTAAATATTTCATTGAAAAAGATTTGGACAGCTCCTCTTTTAGGTCTTTGATGTCCTGCATGTTAGCACTTGCAATCAACATGTCATCAACATACAACATTAGGATGATGAATTTCCCATCTCCCAAATTCTTCGTGTAGACGCTGTCGTGCTATGACACGTACATAGTGGGAACGCATGCTACAAGAGTTATCTTGTATTTTTTTAGATACATAATTATATTTCCTATAGTGTACATATACATATTTAAGTATAATAATAAGCCTTCTATCTCATCCTATTATTTTTCTCAAGGGTAACATATCCTTACTTTACCATCAGAAAATACTATGGGAAAAGCATCAATAGCTCCGCCTCTTTAACTTGGGGCAAAAAGAATTGATTCTTTATTTCTACTATTTCATTATCATCTCACACCCTAGATAGATCCTATATCTAGAGTAAACTCCAATATATATATATATTCTATGTATTTTTTTACTTTTCTTATATTTCTTTTTAAATAGCTACTAGGAGTGAATCAAATCCTAGAGGGACACTAGGTGGCATGATTTCAAAGATACACTTATTTTAATGCATTATTGCAAGCATGATTACAAAACTTTGTCAAGGAGCAATGTCATGCTTTCATATGGCATGAGGTGTCCTTTGGAATTAAATGAAAGTCTAGGCTAAGGAGACCACATGAAGACTTTTGCTGCCATAAATGGACCCTATTTTGATGATTTTTTTACACAAGGTTCCAATCCGAATTGGAAAACGATTTTAAAATAAAAATCTTAGCTAATGAGCTGAAGTTTTTGCCCATATTTTTACTTTTTTATTTTGAGCCACGGTTGAGGAGATATGATCAAAATACTGGACCCCAGTCTGCCCACATCATGCAGGGGCAGCTCATTTCCAACTTTTCCAATTCCTGTTCACACTGGCTCCTCTCTTCTTGTGTAAACCCTTGGGGGTTCCCTTCACCTATAAAAGGGGACCTCTTCTTCCTTGAAAAGGAACTCAAGCATTCAAGCCATTGATGAGAGGAATTCTTGAGGGAGTGAGTAGTAATGCCTAATTGTACTTATCCTCATTAACATAAGCCCAAGACTACACTTTCTCCTAGAGGAAGACTAGCCATTCTTGTACGTTATCCTTGGAAGATCAACTCTAATCAAAGAAGGTCTTGCACTTGATGTATCAATCAAAGTGGAATTATCCACTCTTCTTCTCTCTCCATCAATAATGGTGCCGAAGGGTTTGTCAAGTAAGATGTGTTCTACATTGATGATTTCTTGATTTCTTGTTGTTTTCATTTTCATCTCTAATCCAACATATATATATGTATCTAATCTCATCTCCTTAACCAAACCTATCTCTCTCATTCTTAGTAATTCATCCTCTCTAGGTTCTCTTTGCTACAGGTACATCTCTCCCCGCAATAGCCTTATTGCCTACGGACAAAAATAGGGCTTGGGAGGGAAACTTCTCATCTCTTCACTTCTCTCATATCTACATTTCTCACATACTATCCTAGATGAATAACCCACATGATGATCATTTCTATCGCTTTCACTCTGTACGATCTATTAGAATTAACGTATGGATTAGCCGTAAAATACACTTTCAACAACGTATAGTGTTTCTCTTCGGCCCTGAAAGGCTCAATGAAATACTTCTATCACCGGATCCCATCATACTACCTCTCATAGACTATAATTTTTCTTTTGATGTAAGCGTAGTCATCTTGCTATGAACCAAGAGGATTTGTACACACAATTAATCCCAATCACTAGACAAAATATATATATTATGGTAAGCACAAAACTACAATTCCAAAGAACAATTCGTAGCCTATTTGGTCAGCCAAGATTGAATGCCATTAACTCATCCATTAACCCTTTCATATTACCCATGATACAATATGACCATATCCTTGATGTTTTCATCTTCGTATTGTTTTGACATTCTCTTTTGTGTTCTTTCTTTGTGGGTGTGAGTGCAAGAGAGAAAGAGTGAGTCTTCTTTGATTGCACTTCTTTCCAAACCCTAGTCTTCATGGCATCTATGGTTTAACTCCTTCATATAGTTTTGTTGAGTTCTCTCACAAACTCTCACAGCCATAAGCCCGGTGCTTTCCTGGTAAGACCGCAAATTTCTCGACAACGCAGTGATCCGAGTTGCATCTTGTGAATCCATGATCCAACATCCATCGATCAAACTTCAAGTACCATTGTCTTGATGCTTGCTTTAAACCATACAAGCTCTTCTTTAATCTGCAAACCATTTTCTCCTTACCTTTTACTTCATACCCGTTTGGTTGAAGCATGTAGATTTCCTCCTCTAAGTCACCGTGAGGGAATGCTGTATTTACATCCATTTGCTCGAGATTTAGATCATGAGCAGCCACAAGGCTTAAGACAAGCCTAATTGAGTTCATTTTTACAACAGGAGAAAATATTTCATTGAAGTCAATACCTTTCTTTTGAGAAAAACCTTTTACCACAAGCCTAGACTTGTACCTTTTCTTCCCACCTTCTTCTTCCTTTAGCATGTACACCCATTTGTTTTGAAGTGCCCGCTTACCTTTAGGCAACTCAACCAACTCCCATGTTTGGTTGCGATGCAGTGAGTCCATCTCCACTTGCATGCTCTTCGTCCATTCTTCTTTGGATTCATGTTGCATAGCTTCTTCATATGATTCCAGCTCTCCAGAATCTGAGATCAAGAGATGGTTGAAGGAAGGAACAAACCTTTCTGGAGTTCTACTTGCTCTTGTAGATCTTCGGGGAATAGGTTGAGGCTCCTCATTTGGTTGACGTTGTTGCACATTGGCACCGTTTGCAGTCCTTGAGTCTTCACCGTCCTCAAGCTCCATGTACTCATCACCTGTTTCTTTTGTTTGTTTTCTTTCCAAGTAATCTTTGTACATATTTTGTTCGTTAAAAATTACATCCCTACTCCTTAAGATTTTACCATCTTCAGGATTCCATAGGCGATACCCAAAGTCTCCTTCTCCATAGCCAATGAAGAAACACTTTTTGGACTTTGCATCTAACTTTGATCTTAGGCTTCTATCTATGTGCATGAAAGCCTCACACCCAAACACTTTGAGAAATGCATTCACCGGTTTACCTGTCCATGCCTCTTCTGGAACTCCCCCATCCAATGCCGTTGAGGGTGACCGATTGATTAAGTACACAGACGTACTTAGAGCTTCCGCCCAAAGCTCAAGCGGTAGGCCTGCATGTAGCCGCATGCTTCGTGCTCGTTCCATGATTGTCCTGTTCATCCTTTCCGAAATCCCATTTTGTTGAGGTGTCCTTGGGGTTGCCTTTGCCTCCGAATCCCATTGCTAGCACAAAAGCTTTCAAAAGCTTGGCTGCAATATTCGCCTCCATTATCGCATCTGAGGCATTTAACCTTGGTACCTGTTTCATTCTCCACAAAGGCTTTCCACCTTTGAAATATGGAAAATACATCGGATTTATTCTTCATGACATAAACCCATGTTTTTCTAGTCGCATTGTCTATGAATGTTACATAGTACAATGAGCCACCAAGTGATGGTGTACTTGCAGGACCCCAAACATCAGAATGAACCAACTCAAGTTTTTTATTTTTTCTTTCATTTCCTGATTTTTGAAATTTTACCCTCTTTTGTTTACCATAAACACAATCTTCACAGAACTCTAAGTCCACTTCTTTCAAACCTGGTAGAAGCTTCTTTGTTTGAAGGATTTGCATTCCTTTGGCACTCATATTCCCAAGTCGGTAGTGCCACACCGCACTGTCAACTTTTGTAGTTGCTGCACAAGCTGAAGGTTTACCCTTTTTCACCCTTGGCAACCACCAAAGATCCCTTTGAGATCTTCCACCGTTTGTTTCTGAATGCAATGTTGTGACCTTCATCGTCCAATTGTCCTGTAGAGATCAATTTTTTGCGAAGAGAAGGAACATGCCTAACATCTTTAAGCTTCCATTCATTTCCGTTAGCAGTTTTGACAGAAACTGTACCTTTGCCGACAATCTCACAAGATTCATCATCTCCCAAAATACCCAAAATTACCTTTGGTGTAGTCTTGGAAATGTTGCTTGTGTGGTGTCGCATGGAATGAAGCCCCGGAATCTACTATCCAGGAATTGGACACATTGTCTAATGAGAGAATTAGAGCATCTTGCTCTACTTTACCTGCCACATTGGCCTCCGATGTTGGCTTGTTGTCTTGAGACTTTGTCTCCTTCTTCTTCTTGGACCAGCAATCCTTCTTGACGTGGCCCTTCTTGCCGCTATTCCAACATTCAAGAACTGACTTTGTGCGTGACTTGCTCCGCCTTGAGCGATCACGACCCTTTTGGTTTTTGAACCTCTCCTTAAGCCTTCCTCTTGTTTCCACTGATAGTGCAGCACTTGATGATTCTCCTATGCTTCTCCTTTGCATTTCCTCGCTTAGGAGAACACCCACAACATCATCAAACTTAAGAGTATTTGTGCCAGAGATAGAATTACTTACAGCCATCACAAGGTTGTCCCAACTATCTGGTAGAGATGATAGTATAAGGAGAGCTCGCACTTCGTCATCGAAATTGATTTTCACTGATCGAAGTTGACTTATGTTTGTGTTAAAGTCATTTAGGTGTTGTGCAACTGAACCATTCTCTTCCATCTTTAGATTGAACAAGCGCTTCATAAGAAATACCTTATTGGATGCCGATAGTTTCTCGTAGAAGTCGTCAAGTGACTTCATCAAGTCCTCCGTGGTCTTCATCTCCGAAACATTGAAGGCCACCGTTGACGCCAAGCTTAACTGGATTGTTCCCAGTGCCTTTCGATCAAGGACAATCCATGCTTCATCTGCCATTGTTGCGGGTTTCTTCGCAAGACTGCCTAGTGGCAAATAGAGGTCCTTTTGGTAGAGATAGTCTTCAATCTGCATCTTCCAATGTTGGTAGTTTTTGCCGTTGAACTTCTCAATCTTGAGCTTTCCTTCCTCCGCCATAACTCCCACTCAATTCAAGGAATCCTTTCCTTGAGATAATTTAGCTACGAGCAAACCTTGCTCTGATACCAGTTGTTAGGAAATAAGACGTAGCTAAATAGATAGTTGAGTAGATTACTTAATGGAGAGAGACAGATTTATATACACGAGATTATAGAGTAGAGAGAGAGAGAGAGAGTACACACGATATACGTGGTTCACCCAATGTGGGCTACGTCCACGGGAAAGCAACCACTTAATGGCTTTACTACTTCAAAACAAGAAGTAGTTTACAAAGGGATTATACCCTTAATGGAGCTCCCACCTTGCTTCACTCTCACCACCTCACACTCACCTTGTTGCATCAACTTCACACTATGAAATGTGTGTAGAAATGGCCTCCTTTTATAGGCCAAAAGGGCTGCCCTCTCTTATGAGAGACAGCCATGTGTAGCCGCCCTTGTGCGAATAAGTCCAAATCGGACCCTCCAATCCGCCCATGTGTGGCCGCCCTTGAGAAGACAAGTCCGCTTTTGAATTCGGCCACCGGCCACCGGCCATTGACTTCCGACCACCGACCACCGGCCAATCGACCAGTTGTTTTTCGACCACTTTTTGGCCACCGTCCGGCCATAATATTCTAGCGAAAAAAGAATATTCCGGCGGAAAAAAAAGTCTCGGGGGCCTCCGCCCCCGAGGCCTTTAAAGTTTCCCCTGATTCTTGTCCGTGAAAATTTTGGTTTCCGGTGAGTGATTTTCCTTCACGCACGATGGCTTCTCCTCATAATGGGGGCCTTACAAATGTGCGCTTTTACCACAGAAAATTACAAGGGTAAATCAGGCTCCATACTTAACAGATAGAAGAAGAAGCAAGCCTGGATGAAGTCCTTGAGCTCAAGGACCAGTTAAAAGTCAAAGATCAAACCATCCAGAGGCTGCGAGAATCACCTGCAAGAGTTAGAGCTACAAGCTCGACTCAAATCATTTCCGAGAGTCAAATATATGAGGAGCAGATGCAAGAACTCTAGAAGGATTTGACTCTCGAGAAGAAGCAGAGGTTGATGATGGCTGAAGGTTCTATCGCAATGCAAACCAGAATGGAGGACAGCCAAAAAGCCCTACAAGAAGAATTGGAGAGCATAAAAATAAAGCTCGAGGAGGCTGAAAAGGTAAATGTTGAACTCAATGACCTCCTCGTGACTATGGGCGGAGAATCGGAAGCGGAAAAGCAGACACTCCTCAAGCAAATAGAGGAGTTGAAAGGCTGGCAACAAGTAGAAGCAGAGAGCTCAGGGCTAGCTGCCAATGAGGGCATCGACCTCGACAATGTAGCAGATCGTGTGGACACACCCATGCCAGAGGAAAGCATAGTAGGCTCCTCTCAAGAGCCCCAGGATCTAACACAAGAAGAGGAGGAAAAATTGCGTAAAGCAATAGATGCAGAGCTCAGAGAAAGCACAAAGGAAGCCTTGGAATGGGAACAGAGGGTTTTCAAATCTATGACAATTCAGAAAATTGACGCCAGCAATCTCAGGCGTGAATGGCTTCAACCCTCTCTCCCATATCCATTGCTGAAGTATGAGGCAGCAACAATAAACAAGCGAATCAGTGAAGAGCCAACGGTCCCTCTCTACAACGCAGACACCTCGAGGCCAGAAGAAGTAAAGCTAATAGTGGATTCTCAGCCAAAGTGGAGGAAGGCTTGGCTTACCAAGTACCTGCAATACCTAATACACTTGGTAGAGGCACCTAAACACATCAGAGATAACCTCAGCTTCTGTCCTCTACCAAGGGTTAGGACGTGGAAAGCACAAGAAATCTTACAAAGAAGCCAACCCACTTGGCTGAACTACCCAAAGCTGCCAGGCGTGAAGGCAGGTGAGAGAATAAGTGTACAATACATGGTGAAAACCCTAACGGGCGCCATAAAGTTGTTCATTGGCTCACCTGACCTTACATGCATTATGATGAGAAAGATCTGCAGAACCATCCTAGCAGTGTTTGAGACCTTCAAGCCAGGACACGTGACTGACAGCATATTCTTCTTCCAAGACACATACAGATGTGCTTATGATATGTCAGGTCAGCCTTCCAAGGAGGTGATACATGCGTTGTATCAAAGAATTATGTTTCTCCCATCCTATCACCTCCAGGCATTTGAAGAAGCATTCTACATGGGGTTCTTCACCATGCATACAGATATCTTTGGCCCAACAATGCTAAATCTACATGCACGGTACAAATCACTACTAAAGATGCGGGAGACCATAAGATGAAGCAAAGGATCAAGGCCATGTCGGGGACGACATGAACAAGGAGGGGGGGGATGTTAGAAGTTGGACACACCCCACGACATCTAACTACTCGGCGGACTATTATTTTTTGTAATTATTCATTCGTTAAAGAAAACCCAAATTTTCACCTTGTAAATATTGGAACTTACAGAAGTTTCCAGCTTGTATCCCAGTTTTGATAGTTAGATGGAGTAGATGGATGATTTTGGAACTTTAGGGTTTGAGAAGTTGTAAGGTATATATACCACTTTTTGACCTTAATGAAAAAAAACCCCCTTTTGTCATTTTAAACAAGTTTGAAGTCTGTGAGTGAGCGTACTGTGTACATGAGAGAGAGAGTGTGAGCTTTGTCTTGACGCTACGGTGGTCGGAATCGAGTGCGGAGAAGTGCAGCGTGTTGCCCCCGACTAGAGCTACAAGCCGATACCAACATTGATCGTGTACGGTCCGGCTTTGGGAGCTCCTTCTACGAGCTTCATCAATTGTTTGGGTGAGCATACGTTATCTAATTTCGCATTGCAGCATATCCACGCGTTCACATTGAGTAGATCTACGCATTAGGCACTTCAGATTTCAGAAACGAAGACCTGCAGATTTCGGCCAGACATCCTACGTGTTTCTGCACCGGGTGTTTTGGGCCATGATTTTGGTTCATAGACCTTAAGGAGAGTGGCCTATAGGTATTAGTAGGGTCTCCTTCAAGTTCTATGGTGTTTCGAAAGTGTTTGATGGGTGTTCGGCTCTAGCAAGTGTTGTAGGAAGATTCCTCTTTTGCACTTTTGACGACTGTGACTTAGACAATTGGTAGGGACGTCTGTAGGAATTAGTTAGGAGTCGGTCGAGTGTAGGTTGACACCTTATGATTGCTTCCACGCGCCTGTGGGTCGAGCTTCGTCCTTAGCTGACATTACTTGTTAGGTGAGTTCTCGCTGTGCTGACGTTCGTCGCGGCGTACCCGTCCAACACAATTTCAATTCTAATGGATTCGATAAAAATCTAGCAGGTTCAGATTTGCAACAAAAGATGGAATTAGTTCAGAGATGTCTGCAGGAAGCAAATTCCATGGAGATAAAAAAACAGATTGATGATGTTGTAGAGCCAACACTTGATGTTGTATGGGCGCTGTATCTTGTTTTTCAAGGATATGATCCAGAAGGTTTTATTGCATGTTATTAAGCTGAGATGAAGAGTCGAAATGTTCCAAAAAATTGTATGATTGCAGCTTTTGAAGAGGTTGTAAACTCAAATTTTAAAAAGCAAGTTCAAGAACACGCAGAAGCATATCCCACACTATGGGACTATTTTGCATAGGAATTTATTTGTGAAAGCTCGAGGATTTTAGATCTGGAGATAAAAGAGATTATGGAACAAAGACAGGTTGTCTTTAATAAAGGTGAAGGGGATCAGATGCAGTTCCTCAACTATGATCAATTCTGGGAGCATACTTTTGTAAGAAGCAAAGCGAAAGAAAATGTTGAGCTAGAAGTAGCAGATTCAGTTTTAGAGGAGCATATTTTGAGCAATGAAGAGAAGGTAAAAAATGAATTTAATGCTGAAACAAAATTACATGAATTTTTTTCAAAGATTGCTTGCATGGATGCTACCTCCAATAATGGTTTCAGTGAAGACAAAGACTATACAGCAAGTGGTTCACAAGCTGTTGACCTTGACATTGGTTATTTTGAAGGAGTTCATCAAGCAGATGAGCCTCTACAGGATATTTCTAAAACTATCAGCACCATATCAGAGCAGGACAACATGTTTGCTATAGATGAGTGCATAAATAAAACTATTATATATATAGTAGCTAATGAAGTGACCAAGATTGTGGACCCAACACATTATGAGCCTGAGGATGTCAATGAGCTTATGATTGCTCCTAACAATATGTTTACATATGTTGTTATCATGGAAGAAGATGCCATAATCGATGATTTCTTGTCTAGATCTGAAGGAGATGATCATGATAGTTTAGAAGAGCTTTTTGATACATGTACCTCTTTAGAGGGGGTGCGAGATGAGCCTTTACAATGCTATGATGGATTGCAAAGTAACATAGATGCAGATAAGGAAGCAGAGGATGATATTGATGAGTATGAAGATTTCTTAGATCATGCTGATTGTGAATAGGTTACCGACAAGAATTCTACATCTATGCTTGTAAATGGGATGCATGAGGAGATAACTCCTACAATTTTTATTAATTTTGAGACCTCCAAGGGTGATTTTTTAGAGGATGGTATGGATGAAGATTTATAGGATAAAGCTATTTTTCATGATCAAGTTGAAACACCAATAAGTAAAGATTCCTCTGATGATACAGGTCTAGAGAGTCCCAAGGTCTTTCGTACTGGCTATGAAGCTAGAGGGGGTGATGATGCTAGAAAATCCTTGATACTCCAAAAAGTGCACATGAATTTTCATTTCCTTAGAAAATGTGCCAAATGTGGCTGGATTTGGATGCTATTCCTTATGATGCTTATTTCATTGATGTCTTGGCTATACCAGTAAAAGGGAGTAAAATTTCTTAAATGCTTTTGGGTAACGAGCTTAAGTTGCCAAGAGTTTACGGGATGTGGGTGTTGCACTATGCTTCAAGTGAAGCTCTAGTATATTGTAGAGCCCATCAATGCTATGTGATCTCAATGGTGTTTGATCCAGGATATTCTAAGGATGTTCGTAAGAAGATTCAATATGGATGGATACTGTTAAGTATGCATAGTAATTGCGTGCTATTTGAACCAGGGGTAGCATATTTGCACCAAAAATGCTTGATGTTGATTGGGAAACTGCAATTGAGGTGACAGAGATGAAGTGGATGCACAGGCCGGAAGTGCTCACTTTGTGGAGTGCGTCGGTCTTTTCAGATCAGTGATCAAAGTTCTGGTTGCCAAGATATCGCCAAACTAAATTTCCCCGAGGTCCAGTTTCGTGCCAGGTTGGTCGCCTTGAACTTTGTGCCACTTGGGAACTTTACAGCCTCAGCAAGGTTTGTATGTATTCTATGCATCTTGAGAAGTCCATAGGAATTTATAGCTTGCCAATCGGAGTCCGAAGCTGTAAGATATTAATGTTAGAAGTCGGTGACAATGATCGATGATGAGGTACCAGATGACTTTTGGCCACAAAGTTTGGAAAGGTGGTTGTACATTTCTTGATGAGTTATTTGTCCGAATGTCATCACCTAGAGCATGTTGATTGCGGGAGTTTACTCAAGTGCTGCTGGAGAAAAATGTTGTGCGAGGCAATGCCTAGGTGATTATGTATGCTAAATAGGGTGTGCTCATAAGGCCACCCCCAAAGGCAAGCCTGCCCCATGAACTAATAAAGCCGCCCAATGTGGCACTAAGGTGCCCTTATGAAGCTATGGTCGCCAAAGGCAAGGCTGCCCACTATGAAACCATGGCGCCAATTGTGGCTTAAGGCCGCCCGAACGCCCACTATGAAGCATTGCTTGCCCATTGAGGAAAGTAAAGCCTATGTGTGTGAAGGAAAGAGAAAGAGAGGGTAATGGCGGGCAGATAGAGCGTAGGCAGCGCATGGGAGAGAAAGAGCTTGTAGCGAGCTCCATGAGGCTCAGACTGCGACCGCCATGAAACAGATGTTGGTGAGCAAGGCCTAGGCAAAGCGTTTCGGCGCCATTTGTAGGTCATTCTGCGATAGTCAAATCCGGCCCCGCCACATCATCTTGAGAGCAATTTTACGCTCCCTAGCAATGAAGGCGCCATCGTTGCTAAGGGAGGGGAGTTGGAGTTGTGACGGCGAAGGAGGAAAAGGAGAAGAGGGAAGCTCGGATGGTGATCGTAAGGTGAAGCAAATCTCTCTCTCTCTCTCTCTCTCTCTCTCTCTCTCTCTCTCTCTCTCTCTCTCACTCGTTCTCCAACCAAGGCATAAAGAAGGGCTTCCTGTGTGTTAACCCCTTGATTAACTCTTGCTGTAGATTCCATTTTCTAAATCCAATCTAAATTTTTTTTGCAGACAATCTCTTCTTTAATTCAGCCACCTCCTTCTCTAATTCCTCATATTCTCTTTGCAACAGTACATGTTCAGCACTTTGGTCCTCCTTGGCAGATGCTTGATAAGTATTACTTGCCAATGAGAATATCTTCTTCCTTAATTCCAACCATACTTGTTCTCCCTATTTTTTGATTTTAGACTTTAAAACATCCACATCTTGGCTTGACACATAACAACCATCCAAATATGGTTCATCCTCTAACATATCTCTCAATTTGCTTTCCAGTTCCTTACATGCTTGAACTCTGCTTAGAAGAATATTGTTGACTGAATCTTGGAGTAGCTAAACTGCAGTAACTCCATTTGATCAGACATGTTGGCATCCCACTTTTCCTTCTAGCCTTTAAGCTCTTTTCCAATATTATGTCTTCTATCCAAGTGAAATTTGTAGAAGATAGTACTCTCATTTTCCTTCCCCAAATCTAATTTTAAACCTTGAATGTGCTCGTCTATATCCTCAATTAGTTTTGTATCCTCCTCTGATCTCTTTGATATCTTCTGCAAATCAAAAACCTGACCCTGTAACCGAATTTTTTTTCTTTGGAGAGCATTGTAATTAGTATGTCTCTATCCCACAAACTTGCTGACCAACTCCAAGGCCTTATAAGCATCAACAATGCCAATTTGATTATCAAATTTTCTCAACAGATACTCTCCTTGCTCGTCAATGTTTTAAATATCAAGCTTTCTTCTTTTTAACTTCAAACAGGGTTTAGTGAGAACCTATTGATTGTTTCCTGCTTTGGGGCTGCTTTAGAAGTTGCCAAAAGTTTATCCATGTGAGTATCAAACTCCTCCCCTAAACTTTTCCAGATATCACCTTGGTCCTACAGACTGACTAAAGATGTTGCTTAGCTCTGACTTGGGTCCTGCATCTTTATTTCCTGACTTCCTTTTCCACTTTTCCCACTGGTGTTCCCTTGCTTGACTCAGTTCCTTCTTTCAATGATGGCAATTCTATCTTCCCTGGAGTACCTCCCCCCAAAGAGGTCATGCTCATGGCATGAATCTGTAAGGCTATCAAAAAGGCTCTAAACTTTGTAGATCTATCCCTTCTCTTTATTTTCTGGTGAATCTCAGTGTTTAACCTATTGAACAATAAATTTTCCCATCCAATAGGTTTCCTCCAATTAGAAGCATTCAGTATTTCATAATTCTCTTTTGAGATGTACTCGAGTTTCACTAGCACACAGACCCTCTCCAAGTACCACCTAGTTTTTTGAAATCTAAAAGGGTTATGTATCTTAGCAATAGGGTAATAACCTCTATTACCCTGTGTAGGACCAAACTCTATTTCCATCAGGTCATCAGAAGCCTTAGTAACCTGGATGTCTTCCTCCACAAGCAGATTAAGCACCGTTCCCAGCAACTCAGGGTTGAGTCAGTAGCTTCCAAATATGTTTCCCTTGGTATCCTGCACATGGGTCAAAATGTTCATCAAGTTTGGATTATTATTTCAATGATTCCATGAAAGCATGGCATAATCCAAAAGGCCAATGTTTTGAAGCCACTCCTTGTGTACAAGAACATTGAAGTCAATTTGTTGCCTCATGGGCCAAAAAGTTGTACTCCATTGGCCCCATATCCATAGCCAAAGGATATTCTTCCAATGGTGTGGACATCTCCTCATCAATGAGCACTTTTGGTGATGATGAAATTCCTTGAGCAATTGGTTTAGAGCGCCTTGAAGACCTCCTGATCTTCATGACTTTGGGTTGTTCTTGCTTAGGATAGGGTATGGCCGACTATGCAACCTCATTGGATAGTGGTTGTTTAGACATGGTTGCAAGAAGAAAATGCGCGCAGAGCTCTAGGAAACTAGGAAATGAGAGTTGAGGTAGGAAGTGTACGTTTAACCCCTTATGATTTTCCAAATCTGAATGGATGGGATGTGATATATATCTCCCCACTAATCTCATAAATTTCTCCCATGATTCTTAAAATGATGACCTCCTCTCACATAAGGTTTCGAGAAAATTCCATTTACTACCTTTGGAAAAATCCTTCCTTGCTCATCTATTAACAAATAAGTTGAGGGCCCCACTTCTTTAGCCACCTGAAAAAGATCCCAAGTATCTAAGCTTCAATTTTCATGGTCTTTTCGGCAATTTTCTATTGTACATTAGTACCTAGTCACCCTCTGCAAATGATTTGTACTTCAATTTTTTGTCCAACCAAGCTTGTCTTCTCCTCTGAATTGTCTCACTAATGTAAGCTGCGCCTAAATTCTATTTTCTTCTAATTTCAAAAGTTGCTCCTATCTAAGAACTATTCCATGATCTCATGAAAATCTATATTTCACTGCAACTCTCAAACTAGGCACCACAAATTCCATTGGTACAATAGCTTCTAGACCATACACCATTTTAAATGGACTCATGCATGTACTGACCTTAAAAGTTTTCCTAAAATCCCAGAATGCAGAATCCAGCTTTTTATCCCAATCTGTCCTATTTTTTGAAACCGTCCTTCTCAAGATCCCGACCAAAGTTTTGTTTATGGATTCTGCTTGACCATTTTCCTATGAATAATATACTGTGGACTTCTTGTGAATAATCAAATGATATTTAGTCAACCTCTTGATTACTTTATTTATGAAGTGAACTCCCTGATCAGAGACCAATTCCACTAGACACCCAAACGTGGTCATTATATTCTTGTACATGAACTTTGCCACACTCTCTGCCTTATTATCCTTCATTGCTTGTGCCTCCACCCATTTAGTGCAATAGTTAGTTTCCACTAAAATATATTGATTACCTATAAAATTTGCACTTGGCTTGACAAGACCCACTAACTCAAGACCCCACTTTTGAAAAGGTTCTAAAGGGAGAATTGGTTGTAAAGGTATCCTGTCCAGATCCATTGATAGCATCTTTGAAAATTGATGGCCACCACAAACCTGCTTGAAATTTCTTCTTTGCTATTGTAATGTCCCCTAAGAAATGGCCACCAGCATCAACTGCATGTGCTTCATTCCAAATTAATTTATGTTCAAATTTTTAAACATGCCCCCTCAAAACCTGATTTATTCCTCTTTTGTAAAGAACACCCATAATCATGTAAAATGTTCTACTTTTCCATGTCAATTTCCTTCTTTTGACCACTGACAATTCTTTTGGAAGGATTCCATGCAGTAGAAAATATAACATATCTTCATACCAAGAATCCTCATTATCCACAAAATCCACTAGAAACAGATTTTGCATCAAGTAACTTATCTATTAAATTAGTAGGTGGCTTTCCTGTAGCTAACCTACTCAAATAGTCAGCTATCACCTGCTCCTGACCTGGCCTGTGAATAATTGAATAGTCAAATTATTGCATCAATAATATCCATCTAGCTAGCCACTCTGAAAGAAGTGGTTTATTGACTAAATACACAATAGCCTGATGATGTTGTTGTACTTATCCCTTTCTTCCTCATCAGTTGTCCAATTATAAAACTCCTTCAAAAACTCATCAGGTTCATTATCCATTAGCCCCAATTAATTCCATTGCCTTAATGGTGAACTAAATACTCTCCACAATCAGCAGGATTGCCAAGTGTTATTGGGGTCATGGGAATGTACCAATCAAGTTACAAAGTTCAACTTCAAGTTTATTACACACATCAATTATGAATTCATACTATTCACGCACCGGCACCAAAACAGAATTAGGAAATACACATGTTACTACACCATAACCGAAAACTGTTAACTCCAGAATACCATGAAAACATAGTGCACATGGCTTCAACCTCTTCTTCTTCATTCATACAACTCTCCAAACGTTACAACTCGTCGGGATAACCCCCGATCCTTGATTTGAAGAGGTTCCACCCTTTCTCATTACAAAAATATTGAATAATTCCTGAATCTACAAACACTTGACTAAAGGTAAGAAAAGTACTAAATATGGATTTAACATATCTCTCTCTCTCTCTCTCTCTCTCTCTCTCTCTCTCTCTCTCTCTCTCTCTCTCTCTCTCTCTCTCTCTCTCTCTCTCTCTCGTGTTACCTTCATCTTGGATCATCCCACAAGCTTGAAACAACAATGTTTCAGCCACATATACTCGCATACACCTATGTACACTCTACCTACACACAAGCATATTTCTATTCTCATGATTACCTCCGACCACCTCTTAGGTCAACCCATGAGCTGAAAAAAAACAATTTTCAGCCACCATCACTCAGATACTCACATAGGTTTGCATGCATACATGCTCCTTGATAGGAGCCTTGACAAGAATAGTGGAAACCATGAAGAGAACAACCAAATCACTCGACTGTGATCGTAGACAATATTGTGGAGCTTTAAGAGTACTCGTACATCACATCAGTGATTGATCATCAAGAGGCATGTCGCAACCATCTCACACAAGCTTTGGCCATTGTCTCTTTTTGATGACACAATGAATTTGTAGATATCTTTTTTATCATGCCTATCACAACCCTCATCTTTTTTTTGTAATTTTGAGACCGAAATTCATTGTATATATCACTTCCTCGCCATGGTGGATACCCACTAGCTAGAGGACATCTAACCATCATCATAATCCTTAAATAATGCCAGAGTAGTGGTCTTATTGGCGGGGTCATGCCATGTACCAGGCCCCTCTTTGTCTGGCAATTAGAAACTGTGAAAGATTCCTCCTCTCCAACTATGAAAGGAGGGTTATAGGCCACTCTCAGGGGGCCATATCTTCACAAGAATAGCTAGACAGTGGGATGAATGAATACTTACTACATGCACTCATGTAAAATTCATACTCTAAGATAGTAGGCAAGAACTTGAAGGCACCATGGGCACTTAAGGGCAATGATGGTGGAATCCATTCCAATCTTGGGCACTCATAGTACTTTTCATTGCTCATGATGTTGCATTTGTCACCATCCTCATGATTTTTTTTGTACTAATCTTGCCGAATACTAGCTCTCATGGTTCCCATGCACCATATGGTAGTTTGCACTCCATCATGAATGCCTCGCATCCCGAGGTCTCTCACCTTTGGAAGTTGGTGGCATCTCATGGTCATAGCCTGTAAGAATCATGAAGAAATATAGTTGATCTTCTTTTGTCTTAATGCCAGTTTTCTCTCTCCCTAGTTCTCTCACTTGGGGTATTTTTTGTGGGTATCTTTGCATACTCTTTGCATATCACTCTATTTGGGGGTTGTGTCAAGAATCTCACGCCACAACACCTTCACTAGCCAACTATTTATCATAAATTATTATCTCATTGGCATAGCTAGATGTCTCCTAGATGTGTGTCATTTCTATCATCTTGGCCTTCTACATCTACGTCCTAGCCACTTCCAAAGCTATGTGGTGCCCCTATTGTGTATCACTTGTGATGAGTCCATTGTGTATAGTCTTGGTGTAGAGGCCACGTGGTTTGTGTTGCACTCCCGTCTCTTATGTGGTGTCCCCATTAAGGATGGATTTTCAAAGACCTTCAATTCACAAAAACTAGGGATGTGTGTCATTAACCATGGATGAGTGGCTCAAAGAGATTTCAAATTATAGGACTAAATAAGAAGAGACTGCTAAAGCATTGAAGGACTTCATCAAAATGCAATTTCAAGGTTGTAGCATCATCAAGATCCAAGAGGTAAGCTCCACATCGTGCATTATTCATGCTAATAAAAAATCAAGAGCATCAAGGGGGATGGCTACAAGGTGTCATCATTGTCTTCAATCAAAGCATTTTGTCAATGAGTTTCTCCAAAGGACATGGAGTGGCTTATTTTATTAAAAAAATGCATCAATATTTTCAGGTCAATCAAATTTTATGTAGCATCGGGGGTTTTCTCTCTAGCTCCTGAAGAAGAGTCATAAACTACATCAGCCACAAAGCCTAAAAAATTACAAGTGTACATACGCTCTCTCTAAGCTTCGAGCGTTCAAGTAAAATTTGACCAACCAAGCATCACCATCCCATGCAAAATGGAAATTCAATTGAAGTAGACTCTTTTCACCCAGTTTATTTTGAGCGTACTATGGAGGATTATGTCAACTTTAGCAAGTGGTAGAGGCTTGTGGTGGAAGTACCACTTTATCAACATAAAAAGGTATGCAATTATAGAAGGATAAGCCTTACCATGTACCCAATATGGATAATAATAATGTAGGTCTGAATTCTTTTTTTTTTTGTTTTCTGTAACATATACGTGTAAATGTTCACATATGTAGAAAAATATTCTTTCAACAAAAGAGTGTTTTCTTGTTTAGAGCTAAAATGCTAGGAGAAATCCCTAGATCCCCACATCCCATCATCCTATCCATCCTCGACTACTATCACTCTTTTATGTGAGTATCTTCATTCTGTTCTAGCCTTTTCTCTTTCTTTTAGCAACATCTCCAAATTTCCAGCCTTTGTGTAAACCCTTATGAATCAGTATCTACGCAAGAGAAAACAAATTGTGGTTGATGGCCCCTTGGTTAAAAAGGTTTGTGATTGTCTCCTCATTAATTTGTTGCCATGGCAAGTATCTCCTATTCCACATTCAGTGGTGGCAAGAAGGGTGAAGACACCACCATCAACTTTCTTGATAATTTTGAAATCGCTTGTGTGGTCTCCAACAAGGGTGATGATGCCTCATGGCTACACATTTTTCCTCTATTGATGAAAATAGAGGGCAAGTCTTGGTATAATGCTTTGTTACAAGCTACCAAGGATACATGGGACTCACTACGTGTTTTCTTTGTCAAGAGGTTTAGTGAAGGAACTACCTTAAAGAAGCTATAGCAATTGCTAACAGAGTTGAAGCAGGAATGTGTGCTAAAGTATGCCACTTATGAATCCAAGTTTGCAGATTTATGGGAGCGATGGGTTGTATGGACCTACATCGCTCTTGTTTCATACAACGATATCCTAAAAGGCTCAATGTAATGATCTAATTAACTCTTCAAATACTTCAAACAATCTTTGGATCATCTTTAGATTTGATGAACGTATACCATCTTTGAAATACTTCAATTTGTCTTTGAGTTGCGTATATCTGTGAATATCACAAAATCAAAGAGCACAAGATAGAAATCATATCAATGTTAGAGAAATACACAGAGATAACCTCTCAATAAAAAACAATTAGTACGAATCACCATGAAAATGCATCATGATATCATGGAACAACTCCATGGAATAATAACCATTTCAATAATAAACGTTTAGTACAAACTATTTGTAATCATCATGAAAATGTATCATGGAATCATGGAACAACTCCACGAAAGAATAATCATGTCAGTTACAATGAAAATGCATCGTGGTATCATGAAACAACTCTACAAAAGAATAATCGTCTCAGTAACAAATGATGAGTACAAAAAACTTTTCTAATCATCATGGAAATGCATCATGGAGTCATGGAACAACTCCATGGAAGAATAATCATCTTAATGACAAAGAAACGATCAGTATGAAGGACTTCTAATCATCATAAAAACATATCATGGTATCATGACACAACTCCATGGAAGAATAACCATCTTAGTAATGAACGATCAATACAAATGACTTTTAATCATGAAAACATATCATGGCATTATGGAAAAACTATGTATAGAGGAATAACTAGCAAACAATCAATATGAACAATTTTTAATCATCATGAAAATTCATCATTGATCATGGAAAACTCCACGGAATAATAATCATCTTAACAAAATAAACGATTAGTACGAATGACTTCTAATCATCATGAAAATACATCATGGTAACATGAAACAAACCCATAGAATAATAACCATTTCAATGACAAATGATTAGTATAAACGACTTCTAATCATCATGGAAACGAATCATGGCACCATGGAACAACTTCATGGAAGAAAAATCATCTCAGTGACAAAATGAAAATATACCATGGCATCATGGAACAACTCCATCAAGGAATGACAATTTCAATAACATTAGTACGAATGACTTCTAGTCATTGTAGAAACATATCATGGCATCATGAAACAAATCCATGAAATAATGATCATCTCAATGGTAAATGATCAGTACAAATGATTTATAATCACCATGAAAATGCAACATGGTATCATGAAACAACTCTATAATCAAATCTCCATAAGAAACAATCTCATAAGAACCATAAATCTTTGATGTTTGTAGTTAAAAATGAATTGCTAAAGTACATCTTCTTGACAAAGAAAATTATAACTCTTCAATATTTATATGTAAGAAATTGCCATGAATCAATAACTCATAATGATTCAACATGAGTTATTGATAATAATCAGATCATTAAAATTATAACTATTTGATGTCCACAATAAAAAGAGAAAATAAACCATCAAAACATAACTCTTTGATAAACCATCAAAAGCATAATGGTTGACATTTACAGAGAAAAGAAAATCAAAGCATAAAATTCAATATCGCGACAGAAGATTATAAAATGAATCATCAAAATTGCAATTGTTTGAGATGAAGCCAAAGAAATCATCCAAACATAATACTTTGATATCCACAAAGAAATAAAAACTATTTATCCAAACATAATTCTTTAACATCAATCTTTGAATATAACACAAATGATCAAAATTATAATTCTTGAACATCTGCATTTATAACTCTTTATGAATCATCAAAGCCATAACCCTTCAATATCTACTATGAATACAAATTTCTTTCTTCAAGTGAAACATCATACATCAAACCTTTGTGTGGTACATGATATAAAAAATATAATTCTCTCTACAACAGTATCGTATGACTCTCAATAAATTCAATAAAAAAATCTTGATTTGATCTTTATCATAAATCATACACAATCAAAAAGACAAGAAAAATAAAAAAATCTAAAGTGATATGACTTTGATCTACTAACTCGATGTCAATGCATTGAAATATATACACATAAAAAGTAAATATGGAGATCAACCTAATTGTCTACTTCTTTCAATATGTAAATTGATTTGAAAACAATATGAATCTAGTATGCTTAATCTTTGATCTAATTTCTTTTACACAAACCAAATTGCATATGATGAGCAAAGTAGAGGAGCACATCAAAGGAGTTGCAAAATGTAAGAACAAGGTAGAAGAGGTAGATGCCATGGGAGTAAATCATAATAGGCATGGTGAAGCTTCCAAAAAGAAAGAAAAGATAAAGACCAAGGGAGAGTCTAACAAAAATCCATCCAAATCTTGATGTAAAATTAACATTGTATATTTTTCTTTGGGTGAATTCTCTAAGCCATATTATTTGGTTCAATATGTCTCTAGGTAGGGCCCAAAGATCACCTAGTCCTAGTTGCTCCACCTTGCATGTAGGGTGAGGATGTAGTAGACAAAGATGGTTAGAAAAAAATGACCCAAACCAAAAATAGTTGGGACTATCTCTGGGAGGAATCTACATGTTATACTACCTATGATGGATGCCCACATCTCCAATATCTACATTGGTGGTTGCACACAAATATGAATCATGAGTGATAAAATGATGCATTGTTTGGGCTTAGAGGTGAGTAGTTTGGAACCATGCCAAGCTAAGATGGCAAATAATTTCAAAGCCTGATGTGTTGGAATTGTAAATGTAGTTACGATAAAATAATTAAACATCAAAGTGGATGTAGAGATCTTTGCTATGAAATAAGGGGAAGGGCTATCCTATCATTCTTGAGGGGCCCTACCTTATGGCTATGAAAGTTAAACAAGATTGGGGCACCATTATAATTCAAATGAAGGATTCCAAAAGAAATCCTATACTCTATGAGTACGGACGGCCGCTAAAGGCGGCCTCTCTCTCTATCTTTCACTCCACATCAATGCTAATGGTGCATCTGCTGCATAGAACAATGCGTAGTCAAGAGTACCTTGCACATACCTAAGTGTGCGTCGTACTCCATCCAAATGTGGCTTCCTCGGAAGCTGCATGAATTGACTCTCCAAGCCTACTGTGTAGCTCAAGTCTGGCCTCGTGATAGTCAAGTAGATTAGACTACCCACAATCTTCCTGTACATGTTGACATCCTCAACAACATCACCCTTCTCTGCACTCAGCTTTGCATTCACATCCAAGGGAATAGAAATTGGCTTACAATCAGCCATACCATACTTTGACAGCATGTCCAAAGCATATTGTCTCTGTGACAGCCATACACCCTCTGGAGTCCTGATCACCTCAATGCCAAGAAAGTAGCGCAACTCGCCTAAATCTTTCATTTCAAACTCCTGTTTGAGAAGACCCTTCACATGGTCAATCTCCATAGCATTGTCACCAACAATAATAAGGTCATCTACATATCTGGTAATGACCACAATCCCCACATCACTCTCACGTACATAGAGTGAATGATCAGCATGAGCTCTCCTAAAACCAATACTGACAAGATACTTGGCAATCCTGTCATACCATTCTCTAGAGCCCTGCTTCAAACCATACAAAGCTTTGAGAAGTCTGCATACATAATCTGGGTAACCTGGATCGACATAACCAGGTGGCTGATCCATATACACTTCCTCTTGCAACTCACCATTCAAGAAGGCATTCTTTACATCCATTTGATGCATAATCCATCCTCTAGATGCAGCCACTGCTATGACAGCTCTCATAGTCGTCATCTTTGCCACTGGAGCAAAGGTCTCCTCATAGTCTATGCCATACGTCTGTGCATAACCCTTTGCGACCAGCCTTGCCTTGTGATGCTCAATGTTACAATCAGCCTTATGCTTGGTTTTATACACCCATTTACAGCCAATAGCTTTCTTGCCACTTGGAAATGGCACCAACTCCCATGTGTCGTTTGCTTCCAATGCAGCCATCTCTTCATTCATTGCATCATCCCAATGCACATTTCCAACTGCATCCTCAAAACATGTGGGCTCCACATCCTGTATCACCTTAGCCATGTAGGCTTGGTGATGCGCTAGATACCCATCATAAGTCAATTTCTGAACTGGATTTCTGACTCTATTAGATCTGGGCGGTCCTGGGTCACTTCTTTGCCCTCTAGCATCTTCTTGTACTTTCCTTACACCATGTGTCCTGACAGCCGGAATTCCAAATTCCTCATCAACACTTTGTTCAGAACCATCTGAATCCATGTCTACATGTGAAAAACCTGATGATGCATCAACCATAAAGGGAGGTTCATCAACCTTTTCCTTTCCTTTTCGTGATACATTCCCTGTACTTGTTGGTGGAGTAACCTACGTACGTAGTCTACCATTCCATGGTTTCTCAACAGAGCCACGAGAAGAGGACTCTTGTGGTCCACTCAAAACCTGTGACTGTGGCCTCACATTTTGTACAACCACATCATCTTTTACATCAGCCCCAATAGTGCCATGTGCATTACTGTACCAACTGCTCATCTCATCAAAGACTACATCTCTGCTCACTCGTAATTCTCGTATAGTAGGATTGTAGCACCTGTACCCCTTTTGTTCAAGGGAATATCCCACAAGAATACATTTCTCTGCTTTAGGATCCAATTTCCTACGCAACTCATCTAGTACATGCACGTAAGCTATGCAGCCAAACACTTTCAAGTGTGCCAAATGAGGCTTTGTACCTGTAAACTTTTCCTCAGGTGTTACATCATGCACCGCAGTTGTAGGTGTCCTGTTCATAATGTACACAGCTGTATTTACGGCTTCAGCCCAGAAATGATGAGGCATGTTCTTCTCATTCATCAATGCACGTGCAACCTCTGCAATGTGCCTGTTTTTCCTTTCTGCGACCCCATTCTGTTGTGGAGTATATCTGCATGTAAATTGCCTGCGTATACCATGCATTCGCAGAAAATCTGAAAAATCATTGGAGAAGTACTCTCCCCCTCCATCTGACCTCAATGTCTTGATTTGCATATCTATCTCCTTCTCAATCATGACTTTGAAGTCTTGAAAGTGACCAAACACTTCACTTTTGTTACGCATGAAGTAGACCCATACTTTCCTTGTATGGTCATCAATGAAAGAAACATAATACCTGCAACCATGTATACTTGCAGTATAGGTTGGACCCCAAACATCTGTGTGCACCACCTCAAGTGGATTTTTACATACATTGCGCTCATGTGGAAATGAGCCCTTTGATTGTTTTCCAAACTGGCATGCTGCACACACTTTATGCATACCATCCACCTTGAATTTGGGAAAACCTTTTACAATCTGTTTTGATTGCATGCTGTGCAATCTCTGCTCATTGACATGGACAATGCGTTTGTGCCAAATGTCAACATCAGCCACAACACCTGTGACCTGTGCAAATAATGCAGCTTTTACCTCAGGCATGTCTACATTCAGCGTAAACATTCTGCCCACACATTTGCCCTCTGTGATCATCTTACAGCCATTCTGGAAATCTTCTACATAACAGCCATTTGGATTGAAGCGAACCTGCAAACCCTGCTCAACCATTTGTCCAACAGAAACAAGATTCTTTGTAATGTTTGGGACATGAAGTACATCTGCTAAGTACTTTGATTTCCCACTCTTTGTATTTAGAGGTATGTCCCCTACATGAGCAATGGGGTGAGTTGTGTCATCTCCTGTCTGCACATAGCCTGACACATCTGGTTTGCGCATATCTCTAAACCACTCTCCACGAGACGTCATGTGATTAGAGGCACCTGAATCCACATACCAAACATCATCTTGGGTGGAATTTTCTGCAGACATTGTATTCATTACATGCTGCATAACAAACATGCGCTTGTTTTTGTTGTCATCTGCATCTCTGCTAGTAGATGCATAGTTGCCCTGTTCTCTCTTTCCACTTGCTTTTCCCTTTGGACAGTCACGTGACATGTGACCTCTTTCACCACAAGTCCAACATTCTCTGCTATCTGGAGTATGTTGCTGCCTGCTTGATCCTGCACCATGACCTCTTTGACTCCCCCTGCCTTGAGACTGGTTTCCCCTGCCACCTGTATTGTTTTTCTTTGATTGACCTTCCAGAAATTGGCCCCTACAACCCCTTGGTCCTCGACCACGACCTCTACCTCTACCTCTGTTGGAGTTAGAATAGAAGGCTTGTTCAGAATTATTTATGCCATGAGAAGAAGATGTGTCAAGGTTCTTCTCCTCAAGAATAAGCATAGAAATCAAATCTTGGAACACGGGGATGTCATCTCTTGTATTCATGGAAGACCTAAAATGTACATACTCATCTCCTAGACCATCCAAGCATGCACGGACAATGTCATCGTCTTCCACTGAGACTTTAATAGATCCAAGAGCCTCAATGATACTCTTGATCTTCAAGGCATAATCATTGATTGAGAGGTTGTTCCTCTTAACCTGATTTAGCTCCGACTTTAGTTGAAGCTTCCTGGCCTTGGTGTTCACCTCGAACACTCTGCCTAAGTTTCTCCATGCAATGGCGGGGGTTTCAGCATCCTGTAGATAGCCCATCATGCCATCTGTGATGCTCATAGAAAGCCAATACATCACTTTGCTATGGCCTTGTTGCCAGTCCCTCAAAGATTTCCTTTGTTCTGCTGTAGCATTTGCCTCGAGAATCTCTGGTTCCTTTTCATTGTCTCCTTCTACATAGTCCCAATAACCTTTTCCTTTTAGGAAATTTGTTATTCTAAACTTCCATGCAAGGTAGTTATTTTTCTAAAGCTTCTCAGTAACAATCTGACTGAAACCGTCAGACATCTTGAAGCACTAAGACAAAATAGCTGCAATCTACAAAAACCTGCAAATCTGCTGAACCTGCTATCGTGGTACCTGTAACGATTTCTACACTCAACGAGTGTCCACAATGAAGCGTACATAGAACCACTGTACTTGTACAGTAAAGCTCTGTATACTGCACTTTGGAGACTTGTTCAGAAACTTGTACGGGTCATGGATTGCGAACGAAGGGATTGTGATGCTCTTGCTCTCTTAGCCTCTCTTACCTGCACTAGGATCTGATACCATGTAAAGAATGAGGATGGAAGAGAGCTACACAAGACAAGCAAAAAGCACACAGAGATGGAAAGCTTCTTCTTCTTCACAGAAAAGAGAGT
Source organism: Adiantum capillus-veneris (assembly GCF_014529385.1). Taxonomy (NCBI): domain Eukaryota; kingdom Viridiplantae; phylum Streptophyta; class Polypodiopsida; order Polypodiales; family Pteridaceae; genus Adiantum; species Adiantum capillus-veneris. The sequence goes on from NC_140933.1 coordinate 116,548,899, forward strand.
ACAAAATGACTAAGTGCTAAAGCTGAAAAGTAGCACATATGTACATGCGGTCACTAAGTGTGAACTCGCTAGAAGCGTACTAGGCTGGCACTATAAGTGTAGTCCAGCTGTAGAATCACTGGAAGAGATCCTCCGTTTCGGTCACCTAACGCGCCAGTGAGTAAATGCCGTAAGCGGCCAAGACCCGTAGTGGATGCCAGCTCAAGGTGTAGAGCTCGACATCTCAACAACTACCTCATCAGAAGACAACCCAAGGATCCAAATGGAGAATGTGTGGGATGCCAACCTAGAGAAGATGTTATCCAAAGATATAAATAAAGAAGAAAGGAAGGGTTATGTAAATGTTCTCAAGAAGCATGCATGATTGATTATTTCTGATTACACTCACATTACAGGTGTCACTGCAGTGAAGCATCATATCCATCTAAAAGAAGGGAGCAAGCCAGTGGTACAAAAACTAAGAAGATTAGGACTTGGGCAACAAAATGCACTATTGTCCGAGGTGAAGAGACTCTTAGAAGCAGGATGCATATACCCAGTAGAATATTCAGAATGGGTCTCCCCAGTAGTGGTGAGGCCAAAGAAGAATGGTAAATGGCGAGTGTGCGTGGATTACAAGCCACTAAATGCTACAACAAAAAGGGACCACTTCCCTCTTCCATTTCAAGATGAGATTCTAAATGAAGTAGTAGGCCATGAGCGATACACAGTGTGTGATGGATACTCCAGCTACTTTCAAATATGCATTGCAGAGGAGGACCAGAAAAAGACTATTTTCATCACACCAAGGGGCTGTTTTGCATTTCGAGTCATGCCTTTTGGTCTCACCAACGCTCCAGCCACCTTTCAACGATTCATGAATATGGTCTTCCAACCTTACTTTGGTAAGTCCATAAGGGTTTTCATAGATGACTTTTGTATTTACAGCTCCAAAAGTATGCATCTCGGAAAGATTGATGAAGGATTTACTCGTTTAGCTAAGCTGGGTGGACAACTAAACAAGGAAAAGGGTCACATTGGGGAAAGCAAGGTTACACTATTGGGGCATGTAGTGTCCATTGATGGAATCGAGGTAGATCCTGAAAAGATAGAAACATTGCTAAATCTACCTTCCCCAACTTCCATCAAACAATTAATCTCTTTCTTGCAAAAGCTAAGATATTTGAGTAGATTCATACACTTACTCTCCCAAGTGATATTTCCTCTACAACAGTTGACTCGTCAAGAGATGCTTGTTTGGAGTGAAGAAAGTGATGGGCATTTTAAAGAGATAAAAAAGATGTTAGGGTCACTCCCTGTAATCCTCCAACCTTGTTGGGAAGAAACATTCTTTGTAAACCCTAGTGTGGGAGAAGAAGCTATTGGTGCTGCCCTCCTACAAAAAGATCCGAAAACATCCTTTATGAGGCCTGTGTATTTTGCTAGCCGCCTCATGGAAAACATAGAGAAGGCCTACACCCTGATGGAACAACTAGTGTTAGCCCTCATGTTTGCGGTAACCAAATTTCGGCCATACTTGCTGTCAAAGAGGTTTGTAATTATCATTGTGGAGGATATGTTTCCCTATGCACTACAACATATGGAAATATCTAACAAAATAGCAAAGTGGGTGGTGCGACTTCAAGAGTTTGATTATACAATACAGGTTGAAAGAACAACTCGAGCATGCTTAGCCGACATTTTAACAAACAAGTGCTATGAAAAAGTTTCCCATTTGAAGAGAAAGGAACTTCCACCACCGCCATCTCTAGAGGCTCTTGTCAATGCTTATAGCCTCTACTTTGATGGAGCATACAAGAGAACCAAGGATAAGGCAGCTGCAGGCATTGTGGTCTTATCTCCATTGGGAGAGAGGATCCATGGTGAAGAGATCACTCTAGAAGATGTCCACTCCAACAATGAAGCAGAATATCAAGCTCTAATTCATGGCCTATATTGGTGCCTGGATAATTCAATTGAGAGATTAAATGCTTTTGGTGACTCCATGCTTTTGGTAAGGCAAATGCAAGGTACATGGGATTGCAAAAATGCCAGTCTCTCTACTAAAATGAGAGAAGCCAAAGCTCTTATGAGGAGATTTAGGGAGGCACAAGTACATCATGTGCCAAGAGACCAGAACAAGGATGCAGACCACCTAGCATCATCGAAGTTAAATGAGTCAATAGTGGGAGCAGTGTCCATACAACTTCCACTTCAGCAAGGCAAGGAGGACTTAGAAGATATTATGCACCTTCTGGAGCAAGGAGAGGCTCCTAAACACTTGAATTCAGGGGAAAGGTGATGGTTAGCTAGGAAGGCTACCAGGTATCGCATAGTAAATGATAATTTGTATTGTCTTGGTAGGATGGTGTGCTTAGGAGAGTGCATTTAAGGAGTGAAATTCAAGAGATTTTAAAATCTTGTCACGATGATGTGTGCGGAGGACACTTTGCACACGACATCACTAGTAGAAAAGTTCTACAAGCTGGGTTTACTTGGCCAAGTCTTCATCGTGATGTCAAATACTGGTGTCAAACATGTGATGAATGTCAGAAAGCAAGACCACGATGGCTCATAGCTGAACGTCAAAACCCAATAAAGGTATATGGGCCCTTTGAGAAGTGGGGAATTGATGCCATAGGGCCTCTACCACGCACTCAGTCAGGTAAAGAGTACATCATTATGGGAGTAGACTACATGACTAGATGGGTTGAGGCTATGCCAACCAATATAATTACTGCTAAGGATGTGAGTCAGTTCATCTTTGACCACATATGTTGCTGGTTTGGCAGCCCTCTTGAAATACTATTTGATAGAGGACCAGGGTTTAGAGCAGACTTGGTAGGAGAACTCATGCAAAAGCTAAATATTCAGCATCAACACTCTACTCCTTACTGCCCTCAATGCAACGGCTTGGTGGAAAAGGTAAATGGAATCATTTGCAAAATTCTCACCAAACAGGTATATGCCAGGCGCCAAGATTGGGACAAACACCTGAATGGAGCTCTATGGGCCTATAGAACCTCCTTCAAAACCGCATTAGGGTACACACCCTTTCATTTGGTTTATGGAAAGGAGGCGCTTTTGCCCATTGAAGTGAAGTTAACAAGTCTTTGAATATTGGGTAGCCAGGTAGGCTCTCAAAAGGAGAAAGTACATCAAAGGATCATGGATCTAGAGAGGCTGCAATTGGATCATGAAGAAGCCATCAACCACTACTCTAAATAAGCAGACAAGTGCAGAGAAAAGTTCAACAAAAAGCTAGCATCTAAAGACATCAAAAAGAGATCTGTGGTGCTTCGATATGACAATCGCCTCGACACTCGTAAGGATGGAAAGTTTCTTTTTTGATGGGAAGGTCCGTTCTTGGTCACTAAAAAGTGCAAAAATGGCTCTTACAGACTTCAAGACATTGATGGTAAAGTGCACAAGACTAGGAAAAATGGATGGCGTTTAAAGCCTTATCACATCAGAATAAGGTCAGCCCAAGATCAAGGAAAGTAGGCTAGAGGCATAAATACCTCTAGCCAGGTTTGGGGGGGCTATGATCCGAGCCTATCACAAATTTTTTGTTTACTATATTTTGTTGGTTTTCCCTGCTTCTAAAGGTTTACAATAAAAGAAAGAGTGAGAACAACCTCTTGAAAAAATTCAAAAAATGACTTGATGGGAATTTTTCCTTGACTAGTTCACAGGAGGTGAAAGGTAGAACCTAGTGGTAAAGGGAAGGGAAAATATGTAAATGTGAAAAGAAAAGATATGATGTGTTTGTGGAGCCATGCACCCATGATACAAGGGTCATGAGGGGTTCATATCATCATGGCTTTGCATCCATATGATGATTCAAACAGATGGGACTCAGGTGGAAGACTTCGTGAAGGAAGGAAACAGACACATTATTTTGCTGTTTTTTTAAAAAAATATATCCACTCCGATCCAAGAAAATTTATCTTCATCAAAGTTGTAGCTTATAAGCTGGAGATTTTGACCATATATATATAAAATTTTTTTGCAGCTACGGTCTAGGAAATATGGCAAAAATGGTGGACGCCAGTTTTTTCAACTGTGGTGGAGACCACCCCCTCTACCTTTACACACACACCCTTCCTTTTCCACATTGAGTCCTTCTCTAAAATCAGCCATTAGTCTCCTCACCCTCCCCTCCTTCCTCCTCTCTCTCAAGCTCATAAAACCATCACAAATTCCTCTTCTAATCACCTCTCAAATCATGCTTAATCTTGTTGTAATTCATAAGTTTTCATTCAACCCCTTTCTATTATTACTAGATATGCATTGATTTTATGTAGATTCTTTACATTTTAAAATAAGGAATCTCTTGGACTCAAGCTATCAAGGAAGGAGTGAAGACAACACAAGTGATGATGGAGCCAATTAGTTGCAAATTAGTCAACAAATCACTTGGAAGGAGCTTCTTCATTGGTGGAATGTCCCTAATCAAGCTTCATTTGTACAAATTGCACTTGGATCTTAACCTCACTCCTAATCACTCTCTTGCCTATATAAAGAGGCCCCCCCCTTTGTAATTTCAAGTCTCCCTCACCCTCATTGAGTCTTTGTATCACTCATCATGAGCCCATAAAGCTCATTCATTCACTCCATTCTTTGCACATTATAGAGTGCAACTTGTTCTATGCTAGTAACCTCCCCTCCTCTTACTTATGTTAATTAAGAGAGATCTTTTATGTGTGTGTGCAAGTGCTTGATGTGATTTTGGCTAAATCTTGAGTTGTTGTTTAGTAATCTACATGCTATTTGTGTTGGGAGTGCTTGAAGTTATCCATTCCTTGTACACACATCTAGGTTAATGCTTCATTCATAGAGATAGAGCTCTCTCTCTCTCTCTCTCTCTCTCTCTCTCTCTCTCTCTCTCTCTCTCTCTTTGCGTAGCGGTCCTAGTCCACGCTTCCAAGACTAGGTGGTGCCCTCGTCTCATTTCCCTTGTAGCGCAATGGAGTTTGTTTTGGTGTAGAGGCCGCCATTCCAAATTTCCTTCATCAGTAGGGAACCTTGTCCATCAAAGGTAGATGCCATCCAAAGAATGAAATAGACATGCACTAGCATCACTGAGGTTAGAAGGTTTCTGGGAGCATGTGTCTTCTATGTTATTTGGATTCCACATTATGCACATGTAGCTGATCCTCTTGAACAGCTGCTTAGAAAGAATCAGAAGTTTAAATGGACAGAAGCACATGTAAAATCCATGAAAAGGCTAAAGGAGTTTCTTCAGTCAGCAAACAACTTTGAGAAAGGTAGAGTATGAGTGTTAAAGGCCAGTAATTGTGACAGTAGACACCAGTCCTACAGGGATTGGATAGACAATAGGGCAAGATGACAAAGAAGGACACAGGTATGTGGTAAGATTTGGAGCAAAGGTACTAAGTGCTCGCCAAAGAAACTATCCACAGATAAAGAGAGAGTTATGGGGTATGGTTACAGCCTTGAAAAGTGGGAAAGAGTACCTAATTGGTGCATGTGTGGTTGTAGAAATAGATTGTCTACCACTTCTTGGGATGATTACAAGCTGCTCAACACCAGACATTGCTATGTTGCGGTGGATTGCCTACATTAAGTCCTTAAATCGTGAGTTTAAGCACATTGTAGGTAAAGACAATACAGTGGCAGATATGCTATCAAGGGCAAGGTATGAAGATGAGTCACAAATGATTGATGAGGGAGATGATGTAGGCACAAAGTTCTATTCTATCTCTCATGTCCAAGGTAACAATGTCTGCATGACTAATCTACTTGAATCATTCTTGAAAGAGCTTTATGAAGGTGATTGGCTTCTTATTGGAAGCTACTTTAGTACTCTAACAAAACAAGATGATTGGTCTGAACAAGAATTCAAGAGGATACGCAGGAAAGCATATGCCTTTGTGGCGACACATACATTGTACTCTTCCCAAAAATGTCACCTTAGTCATATATTTATATTACCACCCTTTTCTTTTTTGCTTTGTAAATAAAAGTAAGCATACAATAACCAACTATCTACCCCCAAAATTTCTTACCTCTTGTGAATTAGTAGTAGAAAAATAATATATCCATCTTCCATCCCATATAGATAAATTACCATGGAAAATCAACTCTCCAATTGTCTTTACCAAAGATTATGGTCCATCTCTACAAGTCTTCTATGCCCCCTACAAAGGTGGCCCAATATCTCTTAAGAATATACATATAGTTTTTCTCCTTTCAAAAAGACTCAAATTGTATATTCTTTTCACAAGAAAATAATATTGGGCCCTCCTCTATTTGTTTAAGCATCATACCCTTTTGAAAAAGCATGATTCCCCTTGGATGCATACAAGCAAAGAGCCCATACAAGAAGACTTGGAAGCAAAAGGTTCCCTAGCCTAGTGTGGACCTTCCAAACCGAATTCCTTGGTGCATGGGTGTGAAGAATAGTCCAAATTCATATCAAACATGTTGAGAAGGTCAAATTTTCCTTTTGAAGCATGTCATTCCGAGCTACAGGTAAAAAGTTATGGTCAGAATAGTGTAAATCTGTCAGATTCGTAGCAAAAGGGAACTGTAAATCAAGTAAATCAAGAGGGTGAGATCTTATTTTTCCCCTAATCATCTTCTAGAAGAGCAATGAGTGTTCAAGGTCACTTGCATGTGATGGGACCAACCTAAAGATGCTTTCTAAATGTCAAGACAAACAAGTTGAGATACCCCGCAGGAGCCACCCGTAGGGCCTCATGGTGGGACCCACCTACATTATGTACCCCTATGGAGCCTTCAGGGTCTAAAATGATATTTTTGGTGAATTTTTCCAATATTCAATGAGTGGTCAAAGGACACTTAATTAGGGCTAATCACTCACCCTAATTAAGTGTAGCATAATCCCACTCCTACACAACTATAAATAGCCCTTCTTGGAGAGAGTCAAGGACACACACCTATATTTTCAACTTCATGTTGCTCTTGATCAATAGTAGAGAAACCCCCAACTCTCCCTCTTTCACATCCTCGCTCCTAACCCTCCCCTCCTCTTTGGAGGAAGTGCAACTCTATCCTCCACTCTTTCTACTCTACAATCTCTTACTCCATCAACCCAATAAATCATTGTAGCACCTCAATAACTTGTACATACATCATGATATCTCTTATGGTTATGTTAATGATCATTAAATCATCTTCAAACAATCAAGTTTTGCAATTCGTGATGGTTAGCTAGCGTGTGTCTACCCCTTGAAAGGTGTGCGAGAAATCAAGTAAGTGTTCTACTCTCAATTTACCATTGGTTTGTTTCTCCACACTTATTCAATTAGTCTAAAGAAAATTCTCACTCCAACTCTCTTTTTCTTCATTACATATGCATGTGGCTACCTCTCATGGTGATTTTATTTGTCACGGCATTGCATAGATGGAGATAATCTCTTCATGCAAAATGTGTTAGTTCGATGTAGGTGATTCTCTTGTGTGTTTGAGAGGCCGGTCTTGTTCGCATGATTTTTTGATGAGTTCTTGAGAGAGGAGGAGTTTGGATGTATCATGGGTATTCTTATGGGGAGAAGGTGAATGCTATTCCACAAATTGCATATTTACATTTGATGCACGGCATTGGGTTGCATAATCGTTGATGGTGTCAAGTGTCCAAAGTGTACATAGAGTAAGGGTTCTTAAAGTATGTTGCTTGAGTGGGTGAGTGAAAAGGTTATTTTGATTGGTTTCCTTCTCCCCTCCCAAAAGAAGGTGGTGCCCCAAGTAGTGTGCGTACCTCTTTACTAACATTTTGTGAGGGTAGGTCCATTGGTTTTGGGTTTAGAGGCCCCATTTCAAAAAGCTCGCCCTCAGTAGTACATTCCATGTGGGAATTGTATCTTCAATCGGCATCACTGGCTTTTGACCATACATTAGCTCCGCAGGCATGTAGCCAGTTATTACTGAGCTATGTGTTGTATGATCAGCCCATAAAGCATATGGTAACAGTTTTGGCCACTCACCAACTCTTTCTTCCCAAGCCTTGGCCAAAGCTTTAATGATAGGAGGATGCCCTCTTTCACTCTTTCCATTGCCTTCAGGGTTGTAACCTGTAGTAAGATAAAGCTTGATTCCTAATCTAGAAAAGAGCTCCCTTGATTCTTCGGCATCCAGCTCACCTCTATCTGCAGCGATCTTTCTCACACAACCATAACGGCAAATCACCTCATCAAGAAGGAATTTGCACACAGCTTTTGTGGTTTTAGCTCTTAATGCTCTTCCTTCAACCTGATTAGTTAGGGCTTCTCGTGCAAGAACCAAGTATCTCATCTGCCATAGTCCTAAAGGCATTGTGACTAGATCCACAACCCATTTATAGTGCATGGCTAGTGGATATGTAGAGTGCAATCCATCACGATGTCCGACATTTGAATACATTTGACAAGTTACACATGACTCTACAAATAGAGATACATCTTATACATACCCTTCCACCAATATTTTTCTTTCAACTTGGAGAAGGTTGCCCACACACCCCTGTGTCTAGCCCATAGACTCTCATGAAACTCTTTCATGAGCTTTACTTGAGTCTCTTTTTTACATATAACCCCTTGTGGTGTAGCACCCTTTTGTTTAGGATGCTTCCACAAGTAACCATCCCTCAAAAAGTACTCCTGATAAATCTACTAATCTGTAACTACCATTCCCAAACTTTGTTTTTATCATGAAAGGTCCCTCCCATCTTTGCAAATACTTTTTGTCAAGTCGAGTATCAATTCAGTTATCATAGAGAAGAACCAACATACCTTCCTTCAATCCTTTCCCCTTGAGCTTCTTGTTGATTTTGTCCCTTTGGCTTGTCGCTTTGGTGATGTAGTGATCAATGGACTCTTCTCTATCTGGCTCAAGTCGTTGGAGATCTAAGATCCTTTCATGTAGAACCTCTTTTGGTTTTTTTGCCACTCTTGCAAGAGCGCGCAAGCTTGAGAGCTCTACCTCATGGGAGAGAAGTGCCTCTTGTCCATAAACTAGATGAAAAGGGGTGAATTGGGTAGATACCTTGAAAGATGTCCTATACGCCCAAAGAGAAGCCATCAAATGGCGATCCCAATCATTAGGCCGGTCCACAACCTGCTTAGAAATGATCTTACATATCATTCCATTCACGTTTTCCACCAATCCATTGCATTGAGGATAGTAGGGTGTGAAATGCAGGTGTTTCACTTTTAACCTCCTCAAGAGATCATTTAGAAGGTCAGCCCTAAAACCCGGGCTCGATCTGATAAGATTTCTAGGGGTGTTCCAAACCTACTACAAATATGGTCAAAAATAAACTTTGATACCTCTTCAACTGTGATTCGGGTTGTGCTTGTTGCTTCCGCCCATCGTGTCATGTAGTCAACACCCATGATGATGAAAACCTTCCCTGTAGAAGTACGAGGTAGGGCACCTATTGCATCCACACCCCACTTTTCAAAAGGGCCATAAGATATTATTGGGACTCGAGGCTCATATGTTAGTTGTCTATCCCCAGCAATTTGGCATGGCTTACATGCCTTACACCAATATTGGAAATCACGATGTAAGCTCGGCCAAATAAACCCTGCTTGTAAAATCTTCCTACTTGTAATATCTTGAGAAAAGTGACCACCACAGACATCATCATGACATGAAAGAAGAATTTTCTCTATCTCTTGCACACCTGGTACTCTCCTCAAGACCAAATCTTTCCCTTTGTGATATAAATAATCCCCGATCAACTGGTAAGGCGTGGCCTTCTTAACTAGCCTATGTCTTTGCACCTTGTCTGAGTGTTTGGGACACTCACCTGCTTGTGGAAAGAAGATAATTCCTTTTAGCTCCTCTTGAACTTGATATTTGGGTTCATATAGTTTCACACCTCCCCGCCATTTGAAGCTTTTCATTTGCGAGTAAGTCTGCTTCCTTGTTATGAGTTCTCACAATGTGTTGTATCTGTGTTGCTTTAAAACCCTTCATCAAAGCTCTTACACTACTAAGCCACTCAAACAATGTACGATTCTTACACCTCCAAGTCCCTTGGATTTGCCTGACCACTAGCAAAGAATCACCTTTTCTAATAAGTCTTTGTATGCCTAATTCTTTGCATTCTTCTAATCCAAGGGTTAGAGCAGCATACTCAACCTCATTGTTAGAGTGAACATTGGGTAGAGTGATACCTTTTCTAATCATTACCTCCTTTTGTGGGTTCAAAATGATGATCCCCCCTGCTGCTTTGTCTTGTTGGCGTTGATAAGGTCCGTCAAAGCATAAAGTATGGGCATTATCAATCTCCTTCACTTTGAACTGTTTTGAGCCTTCCTCTCTTTGTAGTCGTGATCCTTCCCTTTCTCTCACTTTGTAGGTGAGAATGTCTGCAAGTCCTGCTCTTGTGCTATCTTCTACAAGGAAAGTGTACTCAAATTCTTGGAGTTCAAGCACCCACTTTGCTATTCTAAATGAGAGGCTCATGTGTTGTACTACATATGGTAGATTGTTCTCTAAGGTGAGAAAAAAAAATGGCACAGGGAGAAGATACGATCGAAACTTCCTTACCGCAAACAAGATTGCAAAGACCACTTTCTCCAATTCAGTGTATCCCTTCTCGGCCGGAGTCATCACCTTGCTTGCAAAATAGATCGGCCTCATGTATGATGTTTTAGGATCTTTTTGCATCAAAACAACACCAATTGCTTCGAAACCTACACTTGGAGTGACATAGTAGGTCTCCTTTGGATCTGGTGGCATTAGGATTGGGAGAGAGCTAAGAATGCCCTTCACTTCCTCAAAACATTTTGCATGTTACCTCCCCCATTCAAATGTAGATTGGCTTGCCAACCTATGGAAAGGGGCTATGGATTTTGCTAGGAGATGGATGAAGCGAGACATGTACCTCACTTTGTGGTTGAAGGTCATTAGCTCCTTAGTTGTTGCTGGTGGAGATAATGACAAAAGGTCCTCTACTTTAGAGGGATCCACTTGAATTCCTTGTGAAGAAACCACATGGCCTAGCAAAACCACCTGAGATTCACCGATATGACACTTCTCTGGGTTGAGTTGTCCCCCAAATTGATGGAGCCTCTTAAGCCCCTCTTCAACCTTTTGGCAGTGAAGTGATCTACAACTATAAATATAAAAATCATCCATAAAGACTCTTATAGATTTTCCAAAGAATGGGTGAAATACAAATATTGTGAATCTCATGAAGGTGCTAGGAGCATTGGTGAGCCCAAAAGGCATTACTCTGAACGCAAAACATCCCCAAGGTGTGATGAAGGTGGTTTTTGGTTGGTCCTCTTCTGCTATTCTAATTTGAAAATATCCTGAATACCCATCACACATAGTGTAGCATTCGTGACCTGCTACATTCAAAATTTCATCTTGGAAAGGGAGAGGGAAGTGGTCCCTCTTTGTCGCAGCGTTGAGGGGTTGGTAATCCACGCAGACCCTCCACTTACCATTCTTCCTGGGAGTGACTACAATAGGTGATACCCATTCAGAGTTGGATACTGGATAGATGAAGCCATCCTTCAAGAGTCGATTCACTTCTTGTAGGAGAGCCTTTTGTTGCACAGATCTTAGTCGCCTTAACTTTTGAGCCACGGGTCTGGTCCCTGGTTTCAATTCAATTCGATGCTCTATTACATCTACACCTCTTATTTGTGAGTAGTCAGTGATAAAGCAATTGGGATACCTCCTTAACATATTGATGTAGGACCTCTTCTCCTCACAAGTAAGATCTTTTGCAAGCATCTTCTCAAATCCTTCTTCAAGGTGGTGGCATCTTTCATCCCCTCGTGTGTGATTGTCTGTTGGCTTTTCTTCTACAAAAACATCTTGGGTGTTGGCGTTAAATACAATTCCCATTACCTCCAAAGAAGACTCCTCTTCATTGGTTGATGCACTGGTTGATGCTTCCTCATCACTTGAGTAAGGACTCTCCTCCTCGCTCTCTTCATCTGCCGTGGTTTCATAGTTGATATCTAGTTGCTTTCCTTCTCGCCAATCATACACCACCGGTTGACCCTTCTTAAGAATCAAACAAACACTTCCCCATTTTTGATATGCATTCACAGCAATGAGCCAAGGCCTCCCTAGGATGATGGGATAGCCCTCCCCCTTAGCTGGCATGACATACATATCCACTCGTGCATCTATGTTACATACAGAGACTTTTACATTTTCAATGATCCCCAAACACTTCACACTTGAGTTGTTGGCTAGCCTAGCTTGACAATTAGAGGACTTTGTAATTTCAAGCCCTAACCTATTCATTGATTTTTCCGTGATCACACACATTTGAGCTCCACCATCAACATATACATTAGACACCTTTTTACCCCTTATGTAAGCATCCACAATGGGTTCCACATCTTTTTGTAGATTTGAGGCCACAACCTTAATGGAAAGATTTGCTTTCTTCTTTGGAATTCTTGTACTTACCAACTTTGGCCATTGCCTTTTTACTTTGGCTGATAGGTGTAGAAGTTGAGGCCATGAAATGTTTGGCTTTTGGGTTTGTAAATCCTCCAGGATGTTGTAGGGCTCTAGCTCCTTTCCCAATGGGAAGTCGTTGATACCAATTTCCCTTCGCCTTGATCTTTTCTTCCTGCTACTTTCAGCTTCTTCCATCTTTGACTTCTTCTTCTTGTCCCTTCTGGCTGAATTTGTTCCTTCATCCTTATCATGTGCTCTTGTGCGTTTTTCTGCCGGCATAACATCAAAGTTTAGAGTATGCTCATCTATTACCTCTTCTAGCTTGATGATTTTGACTCCTCTTTCTTCCTCCTCATGTGGGACGGGAGGTATATTTGCTGGTGGTGGTCAATGAAGGATTTGTGGGCCTTGAGCTAGTTCTTGCTGCACAGTGAGAGGAGGCGGTCTAGGGGGATATATGTCTCCCGGAAGTCGCCTTGGATGTGGAAAATTGTACATGCCATGGTCCATTTCATTGCAATTCCAACATCGCAACTCTTGAGCTTGTCTTCGTTGATTGCGATTCCCATCTCTTGGTTGTGGTTGTTGAGGTAGACCCTGTACTAAATTCAGAGTGATGTTCTCAAGCTGTTGAGTTATCCTTTGTAAAACCTCTTGTTGAGAGTTATCTCCTATTTGTGAAGATTGTGCAAGAGCGGCCCTAATTGGTGCTTCCATGGTTTGTGAAGACTCCCTCTCACTCACTTCATTCAAACCCCTTGCTCTATGTGCTTGGAAGTGTAGTTTTATAAACTTGATGATGGCTACCTCACGTGCTTCTTCAAAGGTGGATGGGAATTTTAGCTCCACTTTAGCCTTTAAAAGTGGATACAAGCCAACCATGAATCTCTCTTTTTTTAGAAAGTTAGGTGCACCACCATGATTTTCTAATGTAGCCTCCCACCTACCCCATAGATTGACAAAGGTTGCTTCATAAGAGGGATAGTCTTCAAGTGATACCTGCTTATGTCCAATAAGACATTTCCATAGTCCTTCAGAAGTATCACCTTGCCCGAACTTGGAGAGGAAGCTTGCTCGCAGTCACTCCCAGTTGGACTTGATTTGGGGTTGCAAGGTCTCATACCATGCTTTAGCTTCTGCTTTTAGAACCAACGAGAAGGCTCGTAGCTTTACTTCCTCTTCATCTCTCCCAGATATGAGATGTGCCATCTCCAAGTTGTCAAGAAACTCTTGCGTATCTTCCCCATTTCTTGCATAAAACGTGGGAAAAGAACTTGACATTTTGTTTAGACTTTTTGAATTATTTTTTTTCAAGAAACTTTTCTCTTACGGGCCGCACAAGATTGTTGACACTATAAATCTGATTACATTAAAATGAAGATGTACACATCCATTGTTAATTCGTACTTTATCATAGGTAGAATAAATGGATTAGTTGAAACATTGATTTCATTGAGGCGAGTGGATCCAAATATCCTCCTTATGATAGATTGAAACCTAAACTTAGTTGCAATGATTATATGAATGGATTGCCGAGCAATAGGCCTAAAAGGTTCATTGTTTTGATCGCGATTCACGTGCTACTCCTCGTTGTTGGTTTGAAGACCTCGTTCCTTCATATGGCCCTTGAGCACCCCTTCACCACTCCTTGTTCCTGCCTTTAAAAAGAAAAATGAAAACGTGAACATCAAACTAAGTTTCATAATTGATGATTGGAAGTATAATTGGGTTGGGTGATTCCAGTATTTCTCTAAGTCTTTCGGCACAAAACATAAAAACAATGCGTTGCTCGAAAAAGACTTTTTTATCTATGTGAACATTTACTCTAATGTGTTGTGCAAAATGAAAGGGATAGATGGGGACTCCATTGTTCATCACTAAAAATTTGAAGGTAACTTGGAAATATGTTCCTCCGTGGGGGCACCACTTTATGAGGGCGAGCTTTTTGAAATGGGGCCTCTAAACCCAAAACCAATGGACCTACCCTCACAAAATGTTCGTAAAGAGGTACGCACACTACTTGGGGCACCACCTTCTTTTGGGAGTGGAGAAGGAAACCAATCAAAATAACCTTTGCACTCACCCACTCAAGCAACACACTTTGAGAACCCTTACTCTATGTACACTTTGGACACTTGACACCATCAACGATTATGCAACCCAATGTCGTGCATCAAATGTAAATATGCAATTTGTGGAATAGCATTCACCTTCTCCCCATAAGAATACCCATGATACATCCAAACTCCTCCTCTCTCAAGCACCCATCAAAAAATCATGCGCACAAGACCGGCCTCTCAAACACACAAGAGAATCACCTACATTGAACTAACACATTTTGCATAGAGAGCTCATCTTCATCTATGCAATGCCGTGACAAATAAAATCACCATGAGAGGTAGCCACATGCATATGTAATGAAGCAAAAGAGAGTTGGAGTGAGAATTTTCTTTAGACCAATTGAATAAGTGTGGAGAAACAAACCAATGGTAAATTGAGAGTAGAACGCTTACTTGATTTCTCGCACACCTTTCAAGGGGCAGATAGACGCCTGCTAACCATCACGAGTTGCAACACTTGATTGTTTGAAGATGATTTAATGATCATTAACATAACCATAAGAGAGATCATGATGTATTTACAAGTTATTGAGGTGCTACAATGATTTATTGGGTTGATGGAGTAAGAGATTGTAGAATAGAAAGAGTGAAGGATAGAGTTGCACTTCCTCCAAAGAGGAGGGTTAGGAGGGAGGATGTGAAAGAGGGAGAGTTGGGGGTTTCTCTACTATTGATCAAGAACAAAATGAAGTTGAAAATATAGGTGTGTGTCATTGACTCTCTCCAAGGGGGGCTATTTATAGTTGTGTAGGAGTGGGATTATGCTACACTTAATTAGGGTGAGTGATTAGCCCTAATTAAGTGTCCTCTGACCACTCATTGAATATTGGACATAAAAGGGACTATTTATTCACAAAAAATATCATTTTAGACCGTGAAGGCTCCATAGGGGTGCATAATGTAGGTGGGCCCCACTATGAGGCCCTACGGGTGGCTCCTGCGGGGTATCTCAACTTGTCTGTCTTGGCATTTAGAAAGCATCTTTAGGTTGGTCCCATCACATGCAAGTGACCTTGAACACTCATTTATCTTCTAGAAGATGAGTAGGGGAAAAATAAGATCTCACCCTCTTGATTTACTTGATTTACAGTTCCCTTTTGTTGCGAATCTGACAGATTTACACTATTTTGACCATAACTTTTTACCTGTAGCTCGGAATGACATGCTTCAAAAGGAAAATTTGACCTTCTCAACATGTTTGATATGAATTTGGACTATTATTCATGCCCATGCACCAAGTAATTAGGTTTGGAAGGTCCACACTAGGCTAGGGAACCTTTTGCTTCCAAGTCTTCTTGTATGGGCCCTTTGCTTGTATGCATCCAAGGGGAATCATGCTTTTTCAAAAGGGTTTGATGCTTAAACAAATAGAGGAGGGCCCAATATTATTTGCTTGTGAAAAGAATATACAATTTGAGTCTTTTTGAAAGGAGAAAAACTATATGCATATTCTTAAGAGATTTTGGGCCACCTATGTAGGGGGCATAGAAGACTTGTAGAGATGGACCATAATCTTTGGTAAAGACAATTGGAGAGTTGATTTTCCATGGTAATTTATCTATATGGGATGGAAGATGGATATATTATTTTTCTACTACTAATTCACAAGAGGTAAGAAAGTTTGGGGGTAGATAGTTGGTTATTGTATGCTTACTTTTATTTACAAAGCAAAAAAGAAAAGGGTGGTAATATAAATATATGACTAAGGTGACATTTTTGGGAAGAGTACAATGTATGTGTCACCACAAAGGTTAAACGAAGAGGGGGAATTTACTCTAGATAACTTAATAGCGTAGAAAAATATATACACATATGAGGAAGAGGACGTTGAGTAGGCTGAAAAATGTTGCAAAAAGACGGTTACCATTTTATGCCACTCACTACCTTGGCAAGAGGGGCTTAGCATGGAAGATCTCCTTGCACTGCGTATAAAGAAACTAGAGAGAAGACCTAGAGACATTGAAGCTGCAAAAGAACGACTGAAAAATGCAAGGTTGAAAAACAAGTACTACTTGATAAGCGACATCGACTCAGGAGCAAAGCAATTGACAAAGGTGACTGGGTTTTAGTGTATGATAGTAGCCTTGATAACCAGCACACAGTCATGCGTAAGTTCTCAAAAAGATGTTTTGGACCGTATGTTGTAAAGCATGTGCATGAAAATGCTACTTACAGCTTGTCTGAACTAGATGGTACAGAAGTAAAGATTCCCATTGAAGGAAAAATGATTAAAATGTTTAAGAGAAGAGGAGACGATGATCTAGAAGATGTTGATGAGGACGAAGAGCAAACACAGGTGAAGATCAAAGTGAATATGAAGCTCTGGAATCATCCAGTGAAGAAGAAAGCAAGGAAGATGTACAAGAGATGTGATCTTACAAAGAGACAATGTGGCACATACCGGAGGCTGTGCAGGTGTAGAGGGGGTAGATGTCGTGATGTGGCACGTATATAGTGGGAACGGGCATTAAACGATTTATCTTGTGACTTTTCGATGCATAACTATAATTCATATAATACTCATATGAATAAATAAAAGCTTTCTACCATACCTTAGTATTACCTTTGAAGTAATATAAATGTACATTACTATTAGAAAGTACTGCAAGAGAAGTATCAATGATTGTCCCTCTTTTTGTCTGGGGGAAAATCATTTGTATATTTCTTCTAATCTCAGTTATACCCTACCATATATAAATTATTTTCTTCTTATCACATTTATTTAATAATATAACCCTTCAATAATGCATACCTTCTTGGATACATACAAGAGGGAAGGGCCTACTAGAAAACTTTCTGAAAAGGAAGATCCAAAGCTTCTTGGACCATCCTAATTTGAAAATCCCGACCTAAGGGCGTGGAGAAAAGGCCAAAACCAGTTCAAGCTCTTTTAGTAGGCCAACTTTTCCTTTTGAAGCATGTCAATCCGAGTTACAGGTCAAAAGTTACAGGGAAACCAGTGAAAAACCCTCTCACAACTACACTGCAAGAAGAGATGGTAAACAGGTGAATCAAGTGAAAAGAGGTAATCTTTGTCTTTTTCCATAAAATAAGATATTTGGAGAATAAAAGACACAAGAATGTGAATGTGACACCTCAAAGATGCCTTGAAGGACAAGACACACAAGTTGGGACTCCCTGCTGGAGCCACACTGAAGATGCCTAGGTGGGGCCCACATACATCATGCACCCACATGGAGCCTCAACGAAAAAAAATGCTGAATTTCATGATATTTTGAGTCCTAATATTGCCCATTTTAAGAAATATCCAAAGAACATTTGATTTGGGCTAACTCTTTAGCCTAATCAAGTGATTATGTAAAACATGGCTCCCTCACCTATAAAAAGGGCAACCTTCTCTTCATTGAGGCAAGTTATGAGTGAGTGAGAATAGCTCAATTCCATAGTGACACACTCATCTTAGTGCCACACCTTCTCTTGAAGAAAGGCTGAAGTCTTGCCTCATCTTCTCTCTCCATTAAGGTGGTGGCGATTGCTCTCATGTATTCAAGCAGCAACCTTGTCAATGTAATGAGTACAACCTTCTTGCGGGTAACAATTATGAGAACAAGGTTGGTAACCATATCTTCATCTTCCACAGGCATCTCTCTCTCTTCAGGTTCTCATTCTCTTCCACAAACTCTAGAATCTCCTTGCTACAGGTAATTCTCTCCCCGCAGTATCCTTATTGCCTAAGGGCAACAATAGGGCTTGGGAGAGAAACTCTCTTCTTCTTCTCCTTTCACTTGTTTCACCTTTATCTTTGAACATACTAAGTATATCATTGATGAATAACCATAATCCACATAGAGGTAATTTCTTTCAATCCCATTCAGTGCAATCTATTAGGGTCAACATTTGGATTAGTCGAAAGATTCACTTTCAGTAACGCATAGTGTTTCTATTTGGTCCTGAAAGGCTCAACAAAATACTTCTCTCACCAGATCCCATCATACTATCTATTATTGACTATGACTTATCTTTGGATGTGAATGTGGTTATTTTATTATGAATCAAGAGGATTTGTACTCACAACTAATCCCAATCGCTAGACAAAACATATACAGTATAGTAAGCACAAAGCTACAGTTCCAAAGAGAAATCTGTAGCTTATTTGGACAAAAAAGATTAAATATCATTAACTCATCGATTATACTACCCATGATACAATATGATCGTAATCTCGATGTTTTCATTTTTGTTTTGTTATGACTATCTTTCATGAGTTCTCTCCATCACGTGTGTGTTTGTAAGGAAAAGTGAGCGGCTTCTTTGGCTACATTTCTTCTTTAGCTCTAGAAGCTATGTTATCTACATGTTAGCTCTTTCTCATAACCCTTGAGCTTCCTCACAAACTCTCACAGCAAGAGGTGCAGTGCCTTCCTGGCAAGACTGCCTACTTCTTGACAACGCACATGCCGGAATAAGTAGAGGCTATTTTTCAGGTGATAAGACGGAAAAAATTGTCTTGACCGCAGGAATATGGTGGCCTACATTGCATATGGATGCTGAAGAGTTTGTAAAGCGTTGTGACGCATGTCAGCGCACCAAGGTGCCGATAAAGAGAGATGAGATGCCACTACGGCCAATGATGGGAGCAAGGACATTTTCAAAATGGGGCATTGATTTTGTGGGACCTATTTCACCCCCTGTATATCGCACCCATACCCAATATATCATTGTGGCTACGGACTATCTCACGAAATGGGCGGAAGCCAAGGAAACACAAAAAGCAGATGCGCGAACCATTGCACAATTTTTGTATGAGAATGTCTTTGTGCGATACAGTTTACCAATAGAAATTGTCAGTGAGTGATCGAGGAACACATTTTCTTAATGAAGTCATTGAATATCTGCTAGACGAATTCATTTTCATACATAGAAAATCTGCTCCATATCATCCACAGACAAATGGACAAGCCGAGGCCACAAATAAAACACTATGCACGGTTCTCACTAAAATTGTATCAGAGTCAAGAACAGACTGGGATCAGCAGTTACACTCAACACTATGGGCATACATGGTAGCTTACAAAACATCGATAGGAACGACACCGTACAACATGGTGTTTGGCCTAAATGCTATATTACCCATAGAGTTTTTAATTCCAACTCTACGAGTAGCGAAACGCTTAGAATGGACAAGGTATGAGCTCTCTTCAAGAATAGATGATATTGAAAAGCTAGATGAACTTCGCTTGAAAGCTGTAGCTTCGATCTATGCTAAAAAGAGAAGACAAAAGGAGTTTTTTGACAAACATGTGCGCATGAAAATAGGTGATTATGTACTTGTTTATACCTTGAAGCAACATGCCAAGAAACTTAAAAAGCCAGGGATCGGACCCTTTGTGATTAGTGACCTATCACAAAGTAGCGCTGTCAAACTTGCTACATTAGCAGGTGAAGAAATGCCAAATTGGATTAGTGGGTGTCGAATGAAGAAATATCATTTACCACTAACACAGGATATGCTTCAACAAATCCATTAAAAAAAACAACGAATGAATGAGAAATAGAGGGTACAAGAAGAAGCTCAAGCAGAAGCAAAAGAACACATGGCAAAAAGAAGGCTTCTACAACAACAACAACAATGTGGAGCACCGTTGTGAATCAATGCAATTCGATTAACAAAGTTTGATGAAGACACAATGGAGCCAATAATTGCAGTCAAAGTGGGTAGCAATCAAGTTGAATCGATGGCATTTCTTGATTCCCGAGCTCAAGCAGAACCAAGGGATTATACAAATAGCTCAAGCCCACAGGTCAACTTCATCCTACTCCACAAGTGCTGGAAAGTAGTACATCACATTCACTAAAAACATTGGGCTGGACTATATTGCATGTACAAGTACATCAATATATTTACCCACAAAAGTTTTATGTGGTGAAGGATGAAAGCACACAACATCCCATGTTGTTGGGACAACCTTGGCAAAAAGAGTACAATGTGCAGATAGATTGGAATGTGAATGTAGTCAAGATTCAACATGCACAAGAACAGCTGGTGGTAGCCTTTGCTCAGCAACCCCGGGATAATCCATTGCCAGCAATGCAATCACTGGATAAACAATCAAAAGGAAGGGTGCCACTAAAGAACAAACAAGGAACTTCCAACCATGTTCAATACAGGTATAAGAAGTCATCTACCGCAGTGCAATGATTAGAGTTAGCAACACGAGAACAACAAGTATGGGTGTGGAAGGACAGATGTGACCTGGCAGACAAACCTCCATACAGCAGAAGAATTCAACAGAAGCAGATAGTTCAACCAAAAACCAAGGGAACAAAACGGATTTGGATACCAAAGAAAATACTCAGCAACAACTCAAATGCGACTTGCATTTGGATACCGAAACCAAAGCAAAAGGAACTCCCTTCAGTACAAGAAACATCAGAAGGCAAACAACTGCAGATGCAACCGAAAAACCGATTTATGTGGGTTCCAATCATCAACAAAACAATGGCAACCATGTTAGTAGCACTAAACCTACAAAAACCGCCAAAGAGACACTACCAATGGAAAGCAAAAGAGACAAGGTCTACGGCCAATACCGCCATGAAAATTCTCTCCAAGGAGATGACTACGGCCATATCGATAGTAGTGGCAAAGCAAGTGACTTTTGCAAGAAAGACAATCAAACAAAGAGAAGTAGAGTTACAGCTTTTACTTGCAAAGAAAACAGGAAACCTCGACGGCGAATGCCAATAAGCATCTTGCTTATACCCTTCTCTTGCACAGCATTAATTTTTCCATGCATTGATCGAGTATGAACAATACAGGGCCACATTACACGGCCAAGCATTAACACAATTCTTTCAACCCATACACGGAACATACACCGAGTTGATACCTTGTCGTCCGGGAGGACTCAGGCTAGGAGGGGGGGAGGCATTCTCAAATGCGGACCCAATGGCAGAAAGAGCAAAAAAGGGCATGTTTTTCGACTATTTTTAAGGGTTGCTGTTTGATTGCAAAATTTTATGGACTAACCCAAGTACATATGCCCTTATACAGCATGAATCTACAAGTATATGGGGCCCAACGCCAAATCAAGCCCCTAGGTGTGTGTATATAAGTAAAAATAGCCATTTTTCGGGCAAAATATTGGTAAAACGGAGAAATCTAACCATAAAAATTGCATGTGAGTGTATATAGTGTTTTGTGGTGACGTTTTTTATTTATTATGATTTTTGGGAATTTTCTCAGTTTGATTTGCTATTTTCCTTTTAATTTAGCTAATTTTCGGCAAGAAAAACTTCAAAAATACAAAAAACAGGTGAAAAACGGTCGTAATGAAAAACAAAAAATATGGGGGTGATCACTGACTATAGAACAACCTATGGTACAGTGGGGGTGCAATTATGAGACTGGAGCGGAAAGCATGTTCTGGCCAAATTTTGACCGAAACGGCAAATTTCTCTGAAACTGGGCAAATGGAGTCCAAATCAAGAAATTTTTGAGCCTAAACCGCATCTCGCAAGAGGTTGGGAGCACATGTCAAACTTCATGAAAAGTGGTTCGGGGACCCCCATTATAAGAAATTTTCACTTCATTTTTAGCTCATTTCCACTATTGACCTTTGAGAGAGAGCTTCTGCCACGTAGAGCGAACGGAACTTCTAGCAGCTTTTACGACGCGCACGACTACCCGACGGGCTTCAGACATGAGATTTAGGCTCACCACCTTGAGCTTTTCGCGCATGTTTGTCGTTTTGTCGCGAAAACTAGCGTAGGGTACAAACAGAAAGCGGGCAGTAAAGACCTACAAGTAGAAGTGGCTACCTAACGGCTAACCCAAAAGCAACGATACTTCATCAGCATCTTATCCTAACATAGGAGACCAGTCTTGGATGCCCAAAGGCAGTAGAAAACCATCAGGAAAAACCCTAATACCTAGAACCCCGCAAGAGGCCACCAAATGGGAAATCGGCGGAGAGGCGCTCAAATGCTACCAAAATTCATGGGTAGGAGCATCTCGACATGCTCGATAAGTCTATGTAGCCCACATGATCAAAAGGTGACCCGAAGCGGCACTAAACTTCAGAAACGACATCAGACACACAAAGCGTCAAATAGCTCTCGCGACCAAACCGCATGTCCCTTTGCCACCAAACTTCACGAGCGGCTTTCCTAGACCATTAACAACCAAGTCCTATGGTGGTAGACCACCACAAGTCATCGAAGACATGTAAACGCAACCACGGGTGCTTCTAGAGCGACAAATTGCCAAACGGAGCTCCGGTGAAGCCAAAGTCGACAAAAACCATACGGCAAGGATCCACAAGGGATCGGGAAGCTATGGAGACCAACATCAAGAAATTTCATCGCTGAAAAGCACTCCAAAGTTAGAAAACAGCTCGAAGGCTCTAAAATCCACACAGGGAGGTACTTTCTATCCATTTGACTTTTTTGTTGAAATTAGGCTTAAAAAGGACTCAGGGGGACTAAGGGAAGGCACAAGAGCAGTTTCCATAAAAAAATCATCAGGAGACATCCTACGCGTAGGATGTCTCAAAGCCATTTCTTGGCACAAAACCGAGCATCTCTCATCACACACATTTTTTGAATAGCCTTCACATTCTAGCCACCAAGGTTTATCAGTACATTTGGACCAAAATTGACCTGATATGCATGAAAAAACGCAAAGTCAGGGCATAGAGGCAATAATGGGCCATAGACCTACCAAAAGTTGTCCAAATCATATGAAACTTGCACAACACACTCATGGGCACATTGCCAACCAATCTGTGTGGTCACCTGCAAAAAATGATGAAGTAGACATCCTACGCGTAGGATGTCTATTTGACATTTTTGGCCTACAGAGAGTGTTTTTCCATTCCAGATCTATTCATATCATCTTCAAGAGCTCATATATCAAGTTTGAATCCATTCTAATCATTTTTTACCACCAACACCTCCAAGATACACTTTTTGAGCCCAAAAACACTACACATGGTCTTACCAACACCAAATCTTGTCCAAATAAAAATCCAAGAGCATGGCCATGTTCCACAGGCCAAGAGCTATCCACAGAACAAATCTCAAGCTATTTTGATGAAATAGACATCCTACGCGTAGGATGTCTCCAGCTCATTTTTGACCTTCTGTGCAAAAAATGACATTATGGGAGCCATTACCATGGTGCAAGGAGTGCATATATCAATTTTCAACCCATTTGGATATCAGTTGCCACCTGTTGTGGACATTCTACCAAATTTGTGAGCCTAAAGCCTGAATATGTCCAAAATTCCATATTTTGATGCCGAAACCCAATTCCAATCACATAGCCATGTTGCACAGGCCAAGGATCTCCAGCATGCCAAGTATCACCAAAATATGATTAAAAAGACATCCTACGTGTAGGATGTCTAAATGATAAATTTTTTCCGCAATTGTACTATGAGCACATGCACAGTTTCACAAGTTCCTTTTAAGTTTTATTTTCAATTTTCAAGTCATTTGGATAGTTAAAACTCAGTTTCTCAACTGATATGGAAAAGACGCTTACTTCGGACTACTGAGTGCAACAAGATCTATGGCAGCCGCAAAGTCACCGGCAAAGAAGACGAGGATGACCATAAAAAATTATTTGGAAGAAGTAGAGCCCTTTTTCATCCCAGAAGGAGCTCTAAAGCCAACCAACACGTGGATCCAAGAGGACTTGCTAGAGTCAAATGATCTAAAAATCTACCAAGGTGTGTTCAAAGACACCAAAGGAAATGTAAAGAGCTACCCATGCTACTGTGGGAGCTCAATGAGTTTGTCAGAAGCAAGATTGCAGAGTACCTAGAGAAGATAGATCTCCACAATTATTTTGAAGCTGTGCCGGTCGGAATTGACATAAAAAGAGTATGGGAATTTGTGACGACAATCAAAGAAAATGGAGTGACCGGAGTTACGGATTTGCAGGGCAAGCCAAACACTGTGATTGAAATCACAGAGAAAGTAGTGGTAGCTGCATTAGACCTCTCCAACAAAGGGGATAGTGTAACCAAAAGAAGAGACGCAGTAAAGGTGTACACAGAAAATAAAGGCAACTACACCTTTGAAGACATTGCCAACCCTAAAGTGGCAATCATGAGTCAACTATACAACCCGTACTTCCATACGTGTACAAAGCGGCCACCAAAGTACAAAATGCCGCTTGGAGCAATTGCCACAACCTTCACCTGGGCAATGCATAAAAGCAAGCCGAAGTTGATCAACTATGAGGCTTATATACATGATAATCTGGTGAAGATGGGCAACATGAACCCCACATATATTGTGTCAGGCGAGCTAATCACGAAAGTGGTTTATGGGGCATTGCGCACCAAAGGAAGATGGCCCAACCCTCCGTCACAAAATGACTGGCTAAGGCTCAAGGAAGATAAGGAAGAGGAATAGCCCAAAGCACCAAGGGTGGCAGCACGTTTGAAACGCCGTCTAGAGACCGTGCAAGAAGGGCATCCAGAGCTAAAGAAGGGAAAGAAGGAATTTGTTCAAATGCCGGTCAAAGAGATGAAATCACAAAAAGTGGCACGGCTAGAGCGGATGATGGAAAGCTTCAGAGTTGAAAGATCCCTCAAAGGAGATTTGAGCGAGCTATGGAAGCCGTCACTAGAAGCAATGTCGGGATCATCCCGAAGGGTGCACAAAGATAAATTTGAAGATTATATTAATAATTTTGAGGTTCTGGATGCCACGGTAGAAAATATCCCACATGTACCATTTACAGAAGCAGAAGTGGAGGATGTCCGACAGCAACTGCTAGAAGAGCAGGAGGGCCAAGAGAGAGAGAGGAAGACAAAGGCGAACAGGGATTCAAGAAAAAGATGACAACTCCACCTTCCAGCCCAGAGTCCCAACCCACCACCATCACCACCCCCTCGTAGCCCTCCACAAACTCAATAGAAGGAGGAGCTAGACAAACCTGAACATCAAGAAGATTCAAGGCAAGAAGAGAGCCAAGAACAAGAGAAAAAAGAAGAAGCTAAGCCCAAAAGTGAGCAGCCAGAGCCAAATGAAGCAAGGTATACCATGTTTCTAGATCTACTAGCTGCTGGATATTCAAAAGAAGAGGTTGTCATAGTCGCATTTGACTTGGCAAGCACAGGGCGCAAAGAGCAGACGCAGAGCCTACGTTTAGTGGAGCTAAAAGAGATGGCCACTAACAGAGTGGACCTGCACCCACCCACCAATGATTGGGATGTGGTGATGACCAAGCTAACCGGGCTAAGGGCACAATAAATGGCCACATAAAGTGAGATGGCTTCTCTCAAAGCCACTGAAGTGCAGATAAAGTATGAAGTCGATACTTTACACAAACAAAGCCAAAGGCATATAGAGAGAGAAGCAAAGCTACAAGGCAATCTCGCAAAGGCATTGCAAAGATGCCAAGAGATGGAAAGAGAGAATCACGTGGCAGCTCAAAGACTGCAAGGAGACAAAGAGGAATATAGAAAACTCAGCAAGTCATTGACAGATGCAGAGAGGAAAAGGGATAACCTAACCCTACAACTTGCTGAAGAGTCCAAGGAAGTGGAGGCCATGCGGAATGCCAAAGAGAAGGCAGAAATAGAGCAGGAGGCTAGCCAGGATGAGGTCATTGAGCTCAATGACCAGCTTAAAGTTAAAGATCAAACCATCCAACGGCTACGAGCCTCTCCTGCCACAGTCAGAGCTACTAGCTCGACTCACACAACTTCAGAGAGCCAGCTTTATGAAGAACAAATGAAAGAACTCCAGAAGGAGTTGAACTTAGAGAAGAAGCAAAGACTGATGATGGCCGAGGGGTCAGTGGTCATGCAAACCCGCATGAAAGAAGAGCACAAGGCAATGCAAGAGGAGCTAGAAACCATAAAGTGAAAGCTCGAGGAGGCGGAGAAGATAAATGCCGATTTGAACGACCTCCTCATGAACATGGGAGAACAAGCTGAAGCAGAGAAACAAAGATTCCAAAAGCAGATAGAAGAACTGAGAGGCCAACAGGCAGAAGAGCAGTTAAGCACAGGGCCAACAGCCATGAAAGGCATAGATTTAGAGAATGTGGTAGATCCTGTGGACACACCAATGCAAGAGGAAATCCTTGTAGGACCCTCTCAAGAGCCACAAGATCTGACATAAGAAGAAGAAGAGAAGCTGTGAAAGGCCATAGAAGCAGAAATCAGAGAAACTGCCAAAGAAGCTTTGGAATGGGAGCAGAGGGTTTTTAAATCAATGACCATTCAGAAGATAGACGCAAGCAACCTTCGGCGTGAATGGCTACAACCCTCTCTCCCATATCCTCTGCTAAAGTACAAAGCTGCCATGATCAACAAAAGAATCAGAGAAGAGCCAACAATGCCACTGTACATAGCAGATATCTCCAAGCCTGAAGGGGTAAAGTTGATAGTCGACTCTCAACCCTGGTGGAGAAAGGCATGGCTGACGAAGTATCCACAGTACCTAATCCATTCGGTAGAGGCACCAAAAATCATCAGAGATAACTTAAGTTTCTTCCCTCTACCAAGGATGCGGACGTTGAAGGCCCATGAGTTACTACAAAGAAGCCAACCCACTTGGCTAAACTATCCGAAGCTGCCAGGCTTGAAGGCAGGCGAGAGAATAAGTGTTCAATACATGGTGAAAACCCTAACGGGCGCCATCAAATTGTTCATTGGCTCGCGTGACCTATCTTGCATTATGATGAGGAAGATTTGCAAAACCCTTTTGGCAGTCTTCGGACGTTCAAACCGAGCCAGGTGACAGACAATATCTTCTTCTTTCAAGATACATACAAATGTTCATATGATTTGTCTGGTCAGCCTTCCAAGGAGGTGATACACGCATTGTATCGAAGGATCATGTTTTTTCCATCCTATCACCTACAGACCTTTGAAGGATCTTTCTACACCGGCTTCTTCACAATCAACTCTGATATATTCGGCCCAACACTACTTGCTCAACATGCAAGATATGAGTCGCTGTTCAAGATGAGAGAAAGCCTAAGATGAAGAAGCAACTCAGCAGCCATGTTGGAAACGACATGGGCAAGGAGGGGGGGAGTGTTAGAAGTTGGACACACCCTACGGAAAATGACTGCTCGGCAGATTATTATTTTTTGTAATTATTCATTTATTGAGGAAACCAGACATTTCACCTTGTGAACATTGGGGCTTACAGAAGTTTCCATATTGTATCCCAGTTTTGACATTTAGATTGAGTAGATGGTTAAATTGGAACATTAGGGTTTGAGAATTGTAAGGTATTTATACCACTTTTTGACCTTAATGAGAAAACCTTTAAAAAGTTTGAAGTCTGTGAGTGAGCGTACTGTGTACGAGAGAGAGTGAGAGCTTCATCTTGACATTACGCGTGCACCGGTGGTCGGAATCGAGTGCGGAGAAGGGCAGCATGTTTCCCCCGACGAGAGCTACGGGCCAATACCTACATTGCGCGCGTATGGTCCGGTTTTGCGAGCACCATCTACGAGCTTCATCTAGTGATTCGGTGAGCATACATTATCTAATTTTGCACTGCAGCATATCCACGCATTCGCATTGAGTAGAGCTACACATTAGGCACTTTAGATTTCAGAAACGAAGACCTGCAAATTTCGGCCAGACATCCTACGTGATTCTGAACCAGGTGTTTTGGGTTAGGGTTTTGGTTCATAGACCTTAGGAAGAGTGACCTATTGGTGTTAGTAGGGTCTCCTTCAAGTTCTGTGGTGTTTCGAGATTGTTTGATGGGTGTTCGGCTCTAGGAAGCATTGTAGGAAGTTTCCTCTTATGCACTCTTGAAGGCTGTGACTTAGACATTGGGTAGAGACCTCTGTAGGAATTAGTTAGGAGTCGGTCGAGTGTAGGTTGACACCCTATGCTTGCTTCCACGCGCCTGCGGGTCGAGCTTCGTCCTTAGCTGACAAATCTTGTTAGGTGAGTTCTTGCTGTGCTGACGTCCGTCATGGCGTATCCTTCCAACAACTCACACACATATACATATGCACCTCTCCCTCTCAATATCTCTCCTTCAATGGCAAGCTCTCTCTTTCTCTCTCTCTCTCTCAAGATTGATTACTCTCTTTGGATGAAAGCATGTATAGGTGGTACCACTTTTTGCACTTTTTGGTAGTACCCTTAAAAAAAGTGGAGGTAATTTTTTTGCAAAAACAAAATCAATTTTTTTTTTACTTTATTGTTACCATATACATGTGGTAGTGATGTGTGTGAACATTCTCAGGACTGCCGAGGCATTTTTTCCCTCACTAGGAGGTTTTTTCCCCTTGCATTGTATAAACGCCCATCATTCTAGGACTATCCATCTTTTCATTCATTGCACACTAGGTAATGCACTCTCTATTGTGTGGCTTGAGCTTCCTTTATCTTATCCAAGCTGTGTGAGTTGTCCTACAACCCTAATTTCAACAATTGGTATGAGAGAAAGTTGCGTCCTCCTGGGCTTAGTTGCCAGCACCTCCAACACATGCATGCTTACTTTGTCCAATTTTAGTGAGATTTGGCGAGAGTTCGCAGGTCGACAAATATTCTAGGTAAGCTCAAAGAGCTCAATCTGCTCAAATTTTTTATTCGGGCTCATTTCAGCCTTTGTTTCCACTATAGGCAGTACTGCACAGGCTAGTTCGTCCTTTTATGCAAAATTTATGTCAGTGCCATATTTTGCATAGCAGGTCCTTTACAATCTTCTATCATTTTTTCTATACAGCATGTTGGTCAAAGCTAAAAGTAGTGCTAAGCAGTGCCAGAGGTGTGCACAAGTTCATGAAAAAAGGCTAAGGCCAATGTGGAGGACCTCGGCAAGCAGGTGCAAGCAAAAATGTATGCATAATTCGGACTTTTAAGCCAAGGAGCCCCGAAAATGATCCACTTGGGATGGCGGGTTCAAGTGTTCTGAAATGTAGTGTTCGATGTGATCTAGAAGCCCGTCTAGACGGCTCGTCAAACAAAACCCCGATGTGCAAGATATTGCACTATAAAATTGGAAAGTCTAGAAGATATGAGACAAATAGGGCAGTTGGGGATAGGTTCTTGAATTATGGAGCATGCTTGTTTTTTCGGATCACAAATCGGAGCTCTGGAGAGCAAGTTATGGCCATCAAAAAATTTGTCGGGGGCCAATTATGGGCCGGGTTGACCGCTTTGGGATAGGTGCCATCTGGAATTTTTTTGGGCCTTGGCAGGACTTGAGAAGGTAGAATACGTTAAATAATATTATCAAGAATTGACGGTGCGGAAATTGGGCTCCCACGAGGCAAGATGTGCAAGTTTGAAGATCGAGTGGAGGTGCTCGTAGGAGAATGCAAAACACTTTTCCTTGTTTTTGCAGTCTTGCGTTGCGAGCATGGGAAGGTCAAAATGTTTCAAAAGGTGAGAGGTGCAACGTCTGTAAGGTGGGCTCTTGAGTAGTCTTTGAAGCTTAGATACCAGATAACTGATCAGAAGATGGTGGCCCTCAAAGTGGGGGGCGCGGCCAAAAATGGTCTTTTGATGGGTATTCAAGGGATTTTTTGAGGCCTTGGAAGGCCATTGAGCCGGAGAGCGCCATGTGGCGGGTGAATTTCCCCATAGGAATTTGTGATCCCCAAGAGGGCGGCCTATATAACCTAGAACACAACCCATTTGGGTGCGAAGCAAGGAGAGAGTATCCTCTCCCTTGCATGTGGCTATGGCGTGCTTGTCAGGGCATTGCATGTGCAGCAGTGGTGGGCGAAAATTGCCACTTTTGGTGGGCCCAATGAGCGCACACGGCGTTGGATTGCGGTCCTATTGTAGAGCCAGTGACAACGATGATAGGGTAGGGAGCACACAAGGGCTTGTTCCCATTGGCCTGAGGCCGCCCCTTTTGAGAGCATGGAGTTGCCCCCACTAGTGGCATTGCTAGTGAAGGTATGAGATGGTGTGAGGGAGAAAAAGGGGGGACCCTCAGGTACATATAAGAGAAGAAGAGAGAGAGAGAAGGTGGCTAGGTGAGTCTGAGGAACCAGACGAAGAGGGAGAAATCCAAGATCAAAGCCATCTAAGGGGGCAATCTCAAAGGGCCATTTCAAAGGGAGGCAAGGCGATCCCAAGGCCGGACAAGGAGGGGAGCTTCAAAGGCCATGATAGATGGAGGCCAGAAGAGGTAATTGAGGGCAATGAAAGACCAATAAAAAAAGATAAGCTTTTGTAGTGGGCAGATAGAGTTTAGAGGAGGTAATTGAGGGGAGTTAAAGACCAATAAAAAAAGGGAAGCTTCCGAAGTGGGTAGACGGAGAGCAAGTGGGTCAAAGGCCCAGAGGGGCAAATTCAAAGGTGAAAGGAGGTAAGGTTAGGAGAAAAAAAATAATTTTAAAAATGAACAATAAAATCAAAAAGAAAACCAAGGGGCACTAGCAACATCGCTAGTACACCCCTCTCTCAAGCACAAGCCAAAGAGAGCAGATCAAGCAAGGCGGATCCCTTCTTCCAAAGATGCAACATATGGATGCCAGATGGGCCAAATACAGGACAGTTTCCAAAGTTGAAGATCCTCTACTATAAAATGTCTTTTTTTAATAAAATCAGGTGCTTTTTTGGTGCCGTTTGAAGCCTGGCACCTGCAGAGTTGATTTTTTTGGCAAAGGAGTGTGCCTATCAATCCCCTTTTTATTTTCTCATGAAAATGGCCATTGTGATGGCCTCGGGGGGCTCACTATGTGTAAAACCACCATATCACGTGCATTCAAGACATGTTTGTAAAACCCCTTATCTGTGAATTTTGTTAAGAATATAATGTACCCTTTTCTTTCAAAATCTGTAAGTTTTTTTCAAGTTTGAAAAAATAATGCCCTTTTGTATATGTATTTCTATAAGTTTCAAGAACTTCAAATACCCTTTTGTTGAACTCAGATGATGGGTTACATTTTTATTAGGTGGCCTCTCCGGGGTGATGGCAATGCAAGCTTTGTACGTGCCTTTTGAAGTATAATCAAGCCACTATTACCCAGTTTTGATGTTGTTTCCCCTTTCCCCCTTCTCTTTATCCTACTCTTGTGTTCCCCCATGGTGCCGGCAGTGTGGATGTGCATGCCTTCCTGGACCGACCGTGCTTTGTGCAAGAGAGTGAGATTGAGCAGATGTGTGTGTGTGTGTGTGCAAGGGTGGAGACAAACCGTGGTAGTAGTGTGCATTGTGTGTTGGTCTTGTGGAGTATGTAGGCATTGGGAAATGAGCGGGCAATGGTCTGCTAGTGCATATTGTGTTATTTTGAAGGTGTTTTTGAGAGGATAGAGGTGATTTGGATACCGTGAGCTATAGAGAGGCCTTTGTTTTTGTGCCGGGTGTTTTTCCCTATTCCCCCTCTCAATCTTCTAGTGCCCCCACTAAGGAGCACATTAATTTCTCCCAGTTGATTGAAGAGAAGCCGTTTTTCGCGTTGGAAGTCATGGAAGCAAGAAGCTATGGACCGATTTTCACAGGCGAGGAAGGTCCCAACGAGTGGATGTCAGATTTCATGCTATATATGCTATCGTTGCGTATGCCGAACGAGGATAGAAAAATGAGGACATTTCCTATGGTGATGCGTGGAAGGCTAATGTTTGGTATGAAGCTCTGGAAGGCGAGCCGAGGCAAGTGTGGCTGGCTTTGCGGGCGAGGTTTCTTCATGATTTTCTCAAGGAGGCATCCCCAATTGATATGGATGCGAAGTTGAATGTGCTTAAGCAAGATGTAAGTGAAGATTTCAACTTGTTTTTGAGTTGTTTTGACGATTGTTGGGTAGAATTAGCGTCAACCATGCAATTGGCTAATGGGGATTACTTCAAGATTGATAAATTCATGGCGTGTCTGCACCCTAAAGTGAGAGAGAAGGTCAATTTTGAGAAGCCCAAAAAATTGCAATGGTGCAGTAGCAATTTCACGGTCAAAGAGCAGAAAGATAAAGAAGAAGATAGAGCAAGGCGTTGGAAAGGGGGAAATGAGAAAACCACCAGCACACAATCTGAATCCCTCTCTATAGCCTAGTGATTTCACAACACCCCTATCCCCTAGTAAACACACACCTAGACTCCCGATCTGCAAACAATCAATGTCCAAGCTCGTACTCGACCATCCTAAACTATACACACTCAGTTGAAAAGCATATCTTCATGGATCCCATCTACAATCTTTTAGGGTATCCTCACTCAAAGATAATATTTCAAAACTAATTGACCACCACACGCTCTTGCAGATCTCTAGCATGTACCCACTTTTCATACCTGACATCACCCTAGGAAACTCACACATATCCAATCAATTCATACACTCGCACACACAAGAAAAGGTAGTAATATTTAGGTTGATGTCGAGATTACAAAAGCTATAGCTGTCTTTATCACTATGAGAGTGTGTAGAATGATGGATCACGCTGGTCTTGGTGTGTGCCACCCTTCAAAAACAATCAAAGGCAGTCCCTTGATCTCCCTCTTGCTTTCTGGTTTCTACAGTAGTCACCCGAGATCTTTGCTGTCTTTTTTCTTGCCGCAATTTGTGCCCTGCACCTTCTTTTTCCCTGCTCACAATGATTCTCAAGGCCCACTGGAGCTTCCCCCTTTTACGCTATTGAAATCCCTTAAATACCTGCTGCAAAATGCCGCTTTTGCCTCCTCTTGAAGTCACTCTCGGAGCTGCTTACCTCAAGGCGGCCCTCCTGCAGTGCTTTTGACGAAGGACTCTCTTAAGCCCCCACCTCTATCTTCTCAACCTTCTCCTTAATACCAGCCCTGCAACCAACTGAAGCATCGGTCTTGCACCCTGCTCTGCTCACGGCAATGGTCTTCCATGCCTCCCGGATGGTGCACCTTCTCTAAGCCATTCAAAGGTAGCCCATTGCAACCGCAGCTACTCCAGGCCAGCTCCTTGTGGTCTCCTAGCTCTTGCTCACGAAGCTTCTCTTCAGCACCCCTACCCTCTCTTGGCCTCGCCCTATGAAGCCGGCCTCTGTAGCCCCTCCAACCTGCGGCTCTCGGCCCTCCTGTGCTCTCCCCAAGGGCAGCTCCTCACGAGCCCTCTTTGGCCAATAGTGACCTCGCTATTGGTCCTCTCCACCTGCAAAACTGGGCCCCCTCCAGTAATAGCGTCCCCTTGTATCCAGATGCACCACCTCCTATGCATGTAGTTCCAAGCCTCAAAAAAACTTATGTCATCTGCAGTGCCGCCCCTGGCAACTCTTCTATGCAAGAGAATTCGTCTTTCTTTTTTTTGTTGTTAACTCCAAGCCTTTACTTTTTTTTTAAATCCTTGTTGCTTGGCCCCATTTCACACGCTCCCATTGTCGACCTTATGTTTGCTTCAAAAACCTTGCTTTTCTTCCTCAAAATTTAGAGCTCCTATGGACATAGCCAAACTCATAAAAGTGGCCCTTGAATGTCCGCCATCAATCCGCAAGTACCCAAAGAGCTTGAGCTTGCCAAATTGGAGTACCCATTCTGCATACGTAGCAAGTCTAACTTTGGAGATAAATCCATCGACCCTTGGCACCTTCAAGCTCTCCGACCAGTTGAGTTGGAAAAGCACCTTTGACCTGCAAAACAACACATCTTGCATACACATCCTGGCAAGTAGAGTCTCCTGTCGACACCTCGATCAAAATCCCATATCATAAACTCCATAACACTTGCATACAATGTCCCTTGCCTCGTTCCCAACCTTGCGATATAAGAATTTTCTCCTGTCATCTCTGATAGAAAAAAACACTTGTAGCTTCCACTAGTGAGTGCTCTATCTCTGTGTACCTCTCTCCTAGCACCATCAAATACATGCCCAATGTCCCAGTCACTTTCCTGCAAACTGCCATGCCTGGACTTCTTGCACTTCCATAGCTCGACACAGTTTGGGTACACCATCATTGCCCACCCCCTCGTTGAGCATTCATGCTCAACCATAGCATTATGTAGGTAAAATAAGTCTATATAGAGAGAATGGTATAAGATAGATACATAGATTGCATAAAAATTATATAATGGCTATATAAATAGGATAGGGATAGAGAGAAAAGCATCTGCTGCATCATCCGCCAGGATCAAATAGCAAGCTCAAAGCTTCCCCACGCATGGTGTAGAATCCACCCGGATAAAAAGTAAAGCATTGGTTGTGGCCATCCACTTGTAAAGCATGTATATCCAAGCCTTCCTTTGCACTTGTGTTGGACGGATACGCCGCGACGGACATCAGCACAGCGAGAACTCACCTAACAAGATTTGTCAGCTAAGGACGAAGCTCGACCCGCAGGCGCATGGAAGCAAGAATAAGATGTTAACCTACACTCGACCGACTCCTAACTAATTCCTACAGAGGTCTCTACCCAATGTCTAAGTCACAGCCTTCAAGAGTGCATAAGAGGAAACTTCCTACAATGCTTTCTAGAGCCGAACACCCATCAAACAATCTCGAAACACCACAGAACTTGAAGGAGACCCTACTAACACCAATAGGTCGCTCTCCCTAAGGTCTATGAACCAAAACCCCAACCCAAAACACCCGGTGCAAAATCACGTAGGATGTCTGGCCGAAATTTACAAGTCTTTGTTTCCAAAATCTAAAGTGCCTAATGTGTAGCTCTACTCAATGTGAACGCGTGGATATGCTCCAATGCAAAATTGGACAACGTATGCTCACCGAATCACCAGATGAAGCTCGTAGATGGAGCTCGCAAAACCGGACCGTACATGCACAATGTAGGTATCGGCACGTAGCTCTCGTCGGGGGCAACACGCTGCACTTCTCCGCACTCGATTCCGACCACCGGTGCACACGTAGAGTCAAGATGAAACTCACACTCTCTCTCGTACACAGTACCCTCACTCACAAACTTTGAAACTTTTTTTAAAAAAATGACAAAAGGTCCTTCATTAAGGTCAAAAAATGGTATAAATACCTTACAATTCTCAAACTCTAAAGTTCCAACTGAACCATCTACTCAGTCTACCTGTCAAAACTGAGATACAATCTGGAAACTTCTGTAAGCCCCAATATTTACAAGGTGAAATGTTAAGTTTTCTCAATAAATGAAAAATTACAAAAAACGATAATCTGCCAAGTAATCAGTTTTCATAGGGTATTTCCAGCTTCTAACACTCCCCCCTCCTTGCTCATGTTGTCCCCGACATGGGTCTTGAGCTGCTTCTTCATCTTATGGTTTCGCGTATCTTGAGCACCGACTCGTATCTTGCATGTAAATCCGGTGTTGATGGTAAAGAATCCGGTGTAGAACGCTTCTTCAAAGTCCTGGAGGTGATAGGATGGCAGAAACATTATCCTTTGATACAATGCATGTATCACCTCCTTGGAAGGCTGACCAGACAGATCATATGCACATCTGTAAGTATCTTGAAAGAAGAAGATACTGTCTGTCACCTAGCCCAGTTTGAACGTCTCAAAGACTGCCAAAAGTATTTTGCAGATCTTCCTTATCATTATGCAAGAAAGGTCAGGCGAGTCTGTGAACAATTTGATGGCGCCCGTTAGGGTTTTCACCATGTATTGAACACTTATTCTCTCGCCGGCCTTCAAGCCTGGTAGCTTCGGATAGTTCAGCCAAGTGGGTTGGTTTCTTTGTAGTATCTCTTGGGCCTTCCACGTCCTTATCCTTGGTAGAGGGCAGAAGCTTAGGTTATCTCTGATGATTTTGGGTGCCTCTACCAAATAGATTAGGTAATGTGGATACTTTGTCAGCCATGCCTTTCTCCACCTGGGCTGGGAGTCGACTATCAACTTTGCCCCTTCAGGCTGGGAGATATCTGTTGTGTAGAGTGGCATTGTTGGCTCTTCTCTAATCCTCTTGTTGATGGTGGCGGCTTCATATTTTAGCAAAGGATATGGGAGAGAGGGCTGTATTTCTGGCGTCGATCTTCTGAATATTCATGGATTTAAAAACCCTATGCTCCCATTCCAAGGCTTCCTTGGTCGTTTCTCTGATTTCTGCCTCTATGGCCTTGTGCAACTTCTCCTCCTCTTCTTGTGTCAGATCTTGTGGCTCTTGAGAGGGTCCTGCTAGGATTTCCTCTTGCATGGGTGTGTCCACAGGATTTGCCACATTCTCTAGGTCTATGCCTTCCATGCCTGCCGGCCCTGTGCCTGCCTGCTCTTTTGCCTGCTATCCTCTCAGCTCTTCTATCTAATTTAGGAGTGTCTGTTTCTCTGCTTCAGATTCTTCTCCCATGTTCATGAGGAGGTCGTTCAACTCGGCGTTTACCTTCTCCGCCTCCTCCAGCTTTCTCTTGATAATTTCTAGCTCATCTTGCATTGCTTTCTTCTCTTCTTCCATGCTTGTTTGCATAACCACCAACCCTTCCGCCATCATCAACCTTTGCTTTTTCTCTAAAGTCAACTCTTTTTGAAGCTCTTTTATCTGTTCTTCATAGATCTGGCTTTCTGTAGTGGTGTGAGTTGAGCTAGTAGCTCTGACTCTAGCAGGAGATGCCTGTAGCCGCTGGATGGTTTGATCTTTAACTTTAAACTGGTCCTTGAGCTCAAGGACCTCATCCTGGCTAGCCTCCTGGTTTATTTTTTCTTTTTCTTTGGCATTTTGCATGGCCTCAACTTCCTTGGACTCCTCAGAACGTTGTAGGGTTAGGTTATCCATTTCCCTCTCTGCATCTGTCAATGACTTGTTGAGTTGTCTATACTCCTCTTCGGCTCCTTGCAGTCTTTGAGCTACTGCCTGATTTTCTCTTTCCATTTCGTGACATCTTTGTAATGCCTTTGCCAGACTGGATTTCATCTCTGCTTCTCTCTCTATCTGCCTTTGGCTTTGCTTTTGTCAGGTGTCAACTTCCAGCTTTATCTGCACTTCAGTGGCTTTGAGAGTGACCATTTCACTTTCTAAGGCCATTGACTGTGCTCTTAGCTTAGTTAGCTTTGTCATCACCACATCCAATCATTGGTGAGCGGGTGTAGGTCCACTGTATCAGTGGACATCTCCTTTAGCTCTACTAACCGTATGCTTTGCATTTGCTCTTTGGGCCCCGTGCTTGCCAAGTCGAATGCGAATGTTGCAGCCTCTTCTTTTGTATATCTGGCAGCGAGCAGGTCTAGAAATGTGTTATATGATTCATTTGTCTCTGGTTGCCCACTTTTAGGCTTAGCCTCTTCCTTTGGTTCTTGCTCCTGGCTTTGCTCTTGCATGGACTCCTCTTGGTCTTCTGGTTTGTCTTGCTTCTCTTTGTCTTCTTGTGGAGGGCTACGAGGAGGTGGTGAGGGCGGTGGGTTGGGCTCAGGGTTGGCCGGTGGAGTTGTCGGCTTTTTCTTGAAATCTCTGTCCGCCTTGGTCTTCCTTTCTCTCTATTGGTCCTCCTGCTCTTCTAGCAGTTTCTGTCGGACTTGCTCCACTTCCTCTTCTGTAAAGGGTACATGTGGGATATTCTCTGTTGTGGCATCAAGAATCTCAAAATTCTTAATGTAATCATCGAATCTGTCTCTGTGCACCCTTCGGGATGATCCCGACATTGCTTCTAGAGACGGCTTCCATAGCTCGTCTAAATCTCCTTGAAAGGCTCATTCTGCCTTGAAGCTTTCCATCAGCCTCTCTAGATGTGCCGCTTTCTATGATTTCGTCTCTTTTGCTGGCATTTGGGTAGATTCTTTCTTTCCTTTCTTCAGCTCTGTTTGCTCTTCTTGCATGGTTTCTAACCGACGTTTCAAACGGGTTTCCACCCTTGGTGCTTTTGGCTGCTCATCTTCCTTATCTTCCTTGAGCCTCAACCAGTCGTTCTGTGATGGAGGGTCAAGCCATCTCCCCTTGGCGTGCAATGCTCCATAAATCACCTTTGTGATTAGCTCACCCAGCACAATATATGTGGGGTTCTTGTTGCCCATCTTCACCATATTATCATGTACATAAGCTGCATAATTGATGATCTTCGGCTTGCTTTTATGCATTGCCCAGGTGAATGTTGTGGCAATTGCTGTAGGCGGCATCCTGTAATTTTATGGCTGCTTTGTACACATATGGAAATATTGATTGTATAGCTGACTCATGATTGCCACTTTGGGGTTGGCAATATCTTCAAAGGTATAGTTGGCTTTCTTTTCAGTGTACACCTTTGCTTCGTCTCTTCTTTTGCTTACACTATTCCCCTTGTTGGAGAGGTCTAGTGCAGCTGCCACTACTCTTTCTATGATTAGAATCTCAGTGCCTGGCTTGCCCTGCAGATCTGTAACTCGGACCACTCCATCTTCTTTTATTGTTGTCAAAAATTCCCAGACTCTTTTTATGTCAATACCGCCCGACACTGCTTCAAAGTAATTGTCGACATCAATCTTCTCCAGATAATCTTCCATCTTGCTTCTGACGAACTCATTGAGTTCCCGCGATATCATTGGTAGCTCTATTGAGTTTCCTTCGGTGTCTTTGAACACGCTGTCTAGAATTAGGCGGTTTTTCCAGGAAGGCACCGGGCCTCTTGCTGTGAGAGTTTGTGAGGAAGCTCAAGGGTTATGAGAAAGAGCTAAGATGTAGATAACATAGCTTCTAGAGCTAAAGAAGAAATGTAGCCAAAGAAGCCGCTCACTTTTCCTTACAAACACACACATGATGGAGAGAACTCATGAAAGATAGTCATAACAAAACAAAAATGAAAACATCGAGATTACGATCATATCATATCATGGGTAGGATAATGGATGAGTTAATGATATCTAGTTTTTGTTGTCCAAATAAGCTGCGGATTGCTCTTTGGAACTGTAGCTTTGTGCTTACTATACTGTATATGTTTTGTCTAGCGATTGGGATTAGTTGTGAGTACAAATCCTCTTGATTCATAATAAAATAACCACATTCACATCAAAAGAGAAGTCATAGTCAATAATAGGTAGTATGATGGGATCTGGTGAGAGAAGTATTTCGTTGAACATTTCAGGACCAAATAGAAACACTATGCGTTGCTGAAAGTGAATCTTTCGACTAATCCAAATGTTGACCCTAATAGATTGCACTGAATGGAATTGAAAGAAATTACCTCTATGTGGATTATGGTTATTCATCAATGATATACTTAGTATGTTCAAAGATAAAGGTGTGAAAGAAGTGAAAGGAGAAGAAGAAGAGAGTTTCTCTCCCAAGCCCTATTGTTGCCCTTAGGCAATAAGGATACTGCGGGGAGAGAAGTACCTGTAGCAAGGAGATTCTAGAGTTTGTGGAAGAGAATGAGAACCTTAAAAGAGAGAGATGCCTGTGGAAGATGAAGATATGGTTACCAACCTTGTGCTCATAATTGTTACCCGCAAGAAGGTTGTACTCATTACATTGACAAGGTTGCTGCTTGACTACATGAGAGCAATCGCCACCACCTTAATGGAGAGAGAAGATGAGGCAAGACTTCAGCCTTTCTTCAAGAGAAGGTGTGGCACTAAGATGAGTGTGTCACTATGGAATTGAGCTATTCTAAATCACTCATAACTTTCCCCAATGAAGAGAAGGTTTCCCTTTTTATAGGTGAGGGAGCCATGTTTTACATAATCACTTGATTAGGCTAAAGAGTTAGCCCAAATCAAATGTTCTTTGACTATTTCTTAAAATGGGCAATATTAGGACTCAAAATATCATGAAATTCAGCATCTTTGGTCATTGAGGCTCCATGTGGGTGCATGATGTATGTGGGCCCGACCTAGGCATCTTTTGTGTAGCTCCAGTAGGGGGTCCCAACTTGTGTGTCTTGTCCTTCAAGGCATCTTTGAGGTGACACATTCACATGCTTGTGTATTTTATCGCCCAAATATCTTATTTTATGGAAAAAGACCAAGATTACCTCTTTTCACTTGATTCACCTGTTTACCATCCCTTCTTGCAGTGTAGTTGTGAGAGGATTTTTCACTCTTTTCCTTGTAACTTTTGACCTGTAACTCGGATTGACATGCTTCAAAAGGAAAAATTGGCCTACTAAAAGATCTTGACTTGGTTTGGCATTTTGTCCACGCCCTTAGGTCGGGATTTTCAAATTGGGATGGTCCAAGAATCTTTGGATCTTTCTTTTCATAAAGTCTTGTAGTAGGCCCTTCCCTCTTGTATGTATCCAAGAAGGTATGCGTTATTGAAGGGTTATATTATTAAATAAATGTGAAAATAAGAAAATAATTTATATATGGTAGGGTATAGCTGAGATATTAGAAGAAATATACAAATGCTTTTCCCTCATACAAAAAGAGGCACAATCATTGATACTTCTCTTGCAGTACTTTATAATAGTAATGTACATTTATATTACTTCAAAGGTAATACTAAGGTATGGTAGAAAGATTTTATTTATGCATATGAGTATTATATGAAGTATACTTATGCACATCCTCCGGTATGAGCCACGTTTCCTCTTTGTAAGATCAGACCTCTTGTACATCTTCCTTGCTTTCTTCTTCTCTGGATGATTCCAGAGCTTCATGTTCACTTTGATCTTCACCTCCTGTGTTTTTCTCTTCTTCCTCATCAACATCTTCTAGATCATTGTCTCCTCTTCTCTTAAACATTTTAATCCTTTTTCCCGCAATGGGAATCTTTACTTCTGTACCATCTAGTTCAAACAAGCTGTAAGTAGCATTTTCATGCACATGCTTTACAACATACCGTACAAACCATCGTTTTGAGAGCTTACGCATGACTGTGTGCTGGTTATCAAGGCTACTATCATACAATAAAACCCAGTCACCTTTGTCAATTGCTTTGCTCCTGAGTCGATGTCGCTTATCAAAGTAGTCCTTGTTTTTCAACCTTGCATTTTTGAGTCGTTCTTTTGCAGCTTCAATGTCTCCAGGTCTTCTCTCTAGTTGCCTTATACGCAGTGCAAGGAGATCTTCCCTGCTAATCCCCTCTTGCCAAGGTAGTACATTCCATGTGGTAATTGTATCTTCAATCGGCAACACTGGCTTTTGACCATACATTAGCTCCGCAGGCATGTAGCTAGTTATTGAGCTATGTGTTGTACGATCAGCCCATAAAGCATATGGTAACATTTTTGGCCACTCACCAAATCTTCCTTCACAAGACTTGGCAAAAGATTTGATGATAGGAGGATTCCCTCTTTCACTCTTTCCATTGCCTTCAGGGTTATAAGTTGTAGTAAGAGAAAGCTTGATTCCTAATCTAGAAAAGAACTCCCTTGCTTCTTCGACATCCAATTCACCTCTATCTGCAGTGATTTTTCCCACACAACCATAACGGCAAATCACCTCATCAAGAAGGAATTTGCACACAGCTTCTGTGGTTTTAGCTCTTAATGCTCTTCCTTCAACCTGATTAGTTAGGTCTTCTCGTGAAAGAACCAAGTATATCATCTACCAGAGTCCTAAAGGCATTGTGACTACATCCACAACACATTTATAGTGCATGGCTAGTGGATATGTAGGATGCAATCCATCACGATATCGGACATTTGAATACATTTGACAAGTTACACATGACTCTACAAATTGAGATACATCTTTATACATACCCTTCCACCAATATTTTTCTTTCAGCTTGGAGAAG
The DNA here is from genome assembly GCF_014529385.1 of Adiantum capillus-veneris. Taxonomy (NCBI): domain Eukaryota; kingdom Viridiplantae; phylum Streptophyta; class Polypodiopsida; order Polypodiales; family Pteridaceae; genus Adiantum; species Adiantum capillus-veneris. The sequence continues at coordinate 116,590,835 of NC_140933.1, forward strand.
GTTTCCCACACACCCCTGTGTCCAGCCCATAGACTCTCATGAAACTCTTGCATGAGCTTTACTTGAGTCTCTTTTTTACATATAACCCATTGTGGTGTAGCACCCTTTTTTTTAGGATGCTTCCACAAGTAACCATCCCTCAGAAAGTACCCATATGCTTTCCTGCGTATCCTCTTGAATTCTTGTTTAGACCAATCATCCTGTTTTGTTAGAGTACTCAAGTAGCTTCCAATAAGAAGCCAATCACCTTCATAAATCTCTTTCAAGAATGATTCAAGTAGATTAGTCATGCAGACATTGTTACCTTTGACATGAGAGATAGAATAGAAATTTGTGTCTACATCATCTCCCTCGTCAATCATTTGTGACTCATCTTCATACCTTGCCCTTGATAGCATATTTGCCACTGTATTGTCTTTACCTGCAGTGTGCTTAAACTCAGGATTTAAGGACTTAATGTAGGCAATCCACCGCAACATAGCAATGTCTGGCGTTGAGCAGCTTATAATCATCCCAAGAAGTGGTAGACAATCTGCTTCTAAAACCACACATGCACCAATTAGGTACTCTTTCCCACTTTTCAAGGCTGTAACCATACCCTAACTCTCTCTTTATCTGTGGATAGTTTCTTTGGCGAGCACTTAGTACCTTTGCTCCAAATCTTACTACATACCTGTACAGTCCTTCTTTGTCATCTTGCCCTATTGACCATCCAATCCCTGTAGGACTGGTGTCTACTGTCACAATTACTGGCCTTTGACACTCATAGTCTACCTTTCTCAAAGTGGTTGCTGACTGGAGCAACTACTTTAGATTTTTCATGGATTGTACATGTGCTTCTGTCCATTTAAACTTCTGATTCTTTCTAAGCAGCTGCTGATAAAGAGGATCAGCTACATGTGCATAATATGGAATCCAAATAACATAGAAGACACATGCTCCCAGAAACCTTCTAACCTCAGTGATGCTAGTGCATGTTTCTTTCATTCTTTGGATGGCATCTACCTTTGATGGACAAGGTTTCCTACCATATGGCCCGCACATGTGCCCCACAATGAGCACTTCTTTGACACCAAACATAGACTTTTTCCCTGAAAATGTAAGATTCACTTCTTCCAACCTAGACAAAATTTTATGCTTCATTTTTGTCGCTTTCTTCACATCCTTTGATAGGAAAATCATCAATGAAAGGCATTTTGATTTGAGGAATAAAGTCACGTAAGACCTTATTCATCCCATTCATCATATGTGTAACCGAGTTGGTTGCTCCCTGTGGCAAGGTACACATCCTTACCAAACCCAAAGGTGTCCTCATGGTTGTTAAGTCTCTGCTTTCGATTGCAAGCTGAAATTGATCATACCCTGAGTAGAGATCCCCCATTGAGTAGATTGCCCTCCCTACAAACGCCTCTGCAAACTCATCCACAATTGGACCTGTACTCCTTATTTTGCAGCTGCATCCCTTGTATCTTCGAGGTTTCCCCTTCAACCTGTGGATGAGAAACTTCAGCAAGTGTTTGCCTCTTCCTCTTGATGATGTCAATGATCTTCTCAAGGCATTCACGCTTTGCAATGCCAAGAACTTCTCCTAGAGTAAACTCAATCTTGCTATTTAAGATCCTTTCCTCCAAGACTTTCTTTAAATCTGTAGCAACCTCAATATCAGATTGTAGTTTATAAGTTGGGCCTTTTGTCTTATCTTTTGCTGGCTCTTTCTTCTTTTGTTGGCTCTTTTGTCTTATCTTTTGCTGGCTCTTTCTTCTTTCCTGTTGTAGACTCCTCCATGAGTACTTCAGGTGGAGATGCTCCTGGTGTTGAGGGTGTTTGAGAAGGCATTGAGTCGCTTCTTTCCCCACTTCTAGAAGCTCTTTTTGATGTTCCTTCATCGGCATTCTCACGCCTGCGCTTCTCTTCTACAATCGCCTCATTTTGTTGGCATTTTGTAATGTAGGCATGCACTGACAAATGAGTCCACTGGATCATTCCATCCTGTTTCTAGACGTATGCAATCACTTGCTTCATATAGAATCTCTTTGGAAGCTTTCCCTTTTTAGCTAATTGCATGACATTTGGCCAAATTTGACCATGATGGTCACTCACCTCTTCATCAGTAAGATGCTCAATTTTTACTCCATAAGTAGCTGCCTCAACTAAAGAGGTGGCATGGTTAGTTGCCATATCTTCAACTAAGGTTTGCATTTCCCCTTTCCCAAAGTTAGTCCTCAAGGGTAGATCTGTCTCTCTTAAGTGTATTTTACCATCCTTAAAAAAGACAACGTCTTTTGACAAAGCATCACAAAAATCATCACAATCCCTTTTTACATGGTCTGTACTATCACACCAAATACATCTATTAACAAAACCTTCCTTGGGATGTTGTCTTTGCCTAAGAAGTGACCCTGATGGTGTGCCTTTTTCTTCAAGCTTTGCAAGTTTCACCTTCAAGTCACGCATTCCCTTCACAAGTTCAACTAGCATAGACTCATCAAACTTAGGAGCTATATAAGTAGGCTTTACCATTTTGTCAGAAGTTGAGGTTGAAGGACTTGTAGTGTTTACTACCATCTTGTCCCTTCTTCTTGGTCGTTTGGCAAGCAACGAGACAACACCTTCAACTTCATTCCAGTCGGTCTTTAGTCCTTGCTCAACATCTTTATCTTCAAGGAGAATCTCCAAATTTTCTTGAGACTCTTTACCTACGGGCTGTAAGAAAAGATCTGTCTTCTCTGCATCCATTGTGGCCCTTTCTATCCTGGTGAGTTGTGCATAGTGCCGCTCAAATCCCCTAAGTAGATTTGTTATTGATAGTCCTTGATTTGGCTTGACTACCCATTCTAAGAATGTCCTTTTGGTCACTCTCTCCGAGTCCTCCATAAAATATTCCTCCTTTAAAGCTACTTTGAGCTCTTCCCAATTTCTCCCATGCCCATTATTAATTACCCTAACATGCTCCCTAATTTCTGGAGCAACAACTAGCTCAAAGCTTTGAATCATCTCACCTTCTGACACGCGATGTAGCTCCATCTCCTTCACATACTCGCGTAAGTACTTGGTTACATCTTTTCCATTGAATTGATCCATTCTGTTGATGACCGCTTGTATGGCGTTCGTTGCTGAAATCTCCCTTCTTTCAGTGGCATGTTGTTGTTGCATGAACATTGCAAATTCTTGAAACATTTGCATTGTTGTTGGGTCGAAATGCATACCCTGTTGTTCAACATGATCACCCATGGTTACGCACAAACTCTCACCCTGACAGTTTAACGCTGGGTTCACCAAAAATATGTCAAGAAGTAGGGGGTTTTGCCAAGAAGGCACCGGGCCTCTTGCTGTGAGAGTTTGTGAGGAAGCTCAAGGGTTATGAGAAAGAGCTAAGATGTAGATAACATAGCTTCTAGAGCTAAAGAAGAAATGTAACCAAAGAAGCCGCTCACTTTTCTTTACAAACATACACATGATGGAGAGAACTCATTAAAGATAGTCATAAAAAAACAAAAATGAAAACATCGAGATTACGATCATATCGTATCATGGGTAGGATAATGGATGAGTTAATGATATTTAATCTTTATTGTCCAAATAAGCTGCGGATTGCTCTTTGGAACTGTAGCTTTGTGCTTACTATACTGTATATGTTTTGTCTAGCGATTGGGATTAGTTGTGAGTACAAATCCTCTTGATTCATAATAAAATAACCACATTCACATCAAAAGAGAAGTCATAGTCAATAATAGGTAGTATGATGGGATCTGGTGAGAGAAGTATTTCGCTGAGCCTTTCAGGACCAAATAGAAACACTATGCGTTGCTGAAAGTGAATCTTTCGACTAATCCAAATGTTGACCCTAATAGATTGCACTGAATGGAATTGAAAGAAATTACCTCTATGTGGATTATGGTTATTCATCAATGATATACTTAGTATGTTCAAAGATAAAGGTGTGAAAGAAGTGAAAGGAGAAGAAGAAGAGAGTTTCTCTCCCAAGCCCTATTGTTGCCCTTAGGCAATAAGGATACTACGGGGAGAGAAGTACCTGTAGCAAGGAGATTCTAAAGTTTGTGGAAGAGAATGAGAACCTTAAGAGAGAGAGATGCTTGTGGAAGATGAAGATATGGTTACTAACCTTGTGCTCATAATTGTTACCCGCAAGAAGGTTGTACTCATTACATTGACAAGGTTGCTGCGTGAATATATGAGATGAATCGCTACCACCTTAATGGAGAGAGAAGATGAGGCAAGGACTTCAGCCTTTCTTCAAGAGAAGGTGTGGCACTAAGATGAGTGTGTCACTATGGAATTGAGCTATTCTCACTCACTCATAACTTTCCCCAATGAAGAGAAGGTTGCCCTTTCTATAGGTGAGGGAGCCATGTTTTACATAATCACTTGATTAGGCTAAAGAGTTAGCCCAAATCAAATATTCTTTGGATATTTCTTAAAATGGGCAATATTAGGACTCAAAATATCATGAAATTCATCATCTTTGGTCATTGAGGCTCCATGTGGGCGCATGATGTATGTGGGCCGCACCTAGGCATCTTTTGTGTGGCTCCAGCAGGGGGTCCCAACTTGTGTGTCTTGTCCTTCAAGGCATCTTTGAGGTGTCACATTTACATGCTTGTGTATTTTATCGCCCAAATATCTTATTTTATGAAAAAAGAGAAAGATTACCTCTTTTCACTTGATTCACGTGTTTACCATCTCTTCTTGCAGTGTAGTTGTGAGAGGATTTTTCACTCTTTTTCCTTGTAACTTTTGACCTGTAACTCGGATTGACATGCTTCAAAAGGAAAAATTGACCTACTAAAAGAGCTTGACTTGGTTTTGGCCTTTTCTTGACACCCTTAGGTTGGGATTTTCAAATTGGGATGGTCCAAGAAGCTTTGGATCTTCCTTTCCATAAAGTCTTGTAGTAGGCCCTTCCCTCTTGTATGTATCCAAGAACGTATGCATTATTGAAGGGTTATATTATTAAATAAATGTGAAAAGAAGAAAATAATTTATATATGGTAGGGTATAGCTGAGATATTAGAAGAAATATACAAATGCTTTTCCCCCAGACAAAAAGAGGCACAATTCTTGATACTTCTCTTGCAGTACTTTCTAATAGTAATGTATATTTATATTACTTCAAAGGTAATACTAAGGTATGGTAGAAAGATTTTATCTATGCATATGAGTATTATATGAAGTATACTTATGCATCAAAAAGTCACAAGATAAATTGTTTAATGCCCGTTCCCACTATATACGTGCCACAGCACGACAACGCCTTGGTAAATCTTTAGATCATTGGACTCTAGAAGATCTTCTTGGATCCATGTGCTTGTTGGCTTGAGAGTTCCTTCTGGTATGATGAAGGGCTCTACCTCTTCTAGGTAATCTTTTATGGTCATCCTTTTCTTCTTTGCCAGTGACTTTGCGGCTACCATAGATCCTCTTGCACTCAGTAGTCCAAAATTAGCGTTTTTTCTATATCAGCTGAGAAACTGAGTTTTAACCATCCAAATGACTTGAAAATTGAAAATAAAGCTTAAAAGGAACTTGTGAAACTATGCATGTGCTCACAGTGCAATTCTGGCCAAAAATTTCTATTTAGACATCCTACGCGTAGGATGTCTTTTTCATCAGATTTGGGTGATACTTGACATACTCGTGGTCCTTGGCCTATACAACATGGCTATGTGCTTGGATTTGGATTTGGGCATCAAAAATTGGAATTTTGGGCTGATTCAAGATTTAGCTCACAAATTGGATAGAAAGTACATAACAGGTAGCAAGTGATGTCCAAATGGGTTGAAAATTGATATATTGGCTCATTGCACCATGGTATTGGCTCCCATGATGTCATTATTTGCATAGAAGGTCAAAAACATGCAATAGACATCCTACGTGTAGGATGTCTATTTCATCAAAATGGCTTGGGATTTGTTCTGTGGATAGTCCTTGGCATGTGGAACATGGCCATGCTCTTGGATTTTGATTTGGACAAGAATTGATGCTGGTAAGAGCATGTGCAGTGTTTTTGGACCGAGAGAGTGTATCTTGAAGGTGTTGGGGGTCAAAAATGATTAGAATGGCTTCAAACTTGGTATATGAGCTCTTGAAGATGATGTGATTAGATCTGGAATGGATAAACACCCTCTGTAGGCCAAAAAATGTCAAATAGACATCCTACGCGTAGGATGTCTACTTCATCAATATTGGCAGGTGACCACACAAATTGGTTGGTTATGTGCTTGTGAATGTGTTGTGCAAGTTTCATGTGATTTGGACAAGTTTTGGTGGGTCTATGGCCCATTGTTGTCTCTATGCCCTAACTTTGCGTTTTTTCATGCATACGAGGTCAATTTTGGTCCAAATGTGATGAAACTTGGTGGCTAGCATGTAAAGGTCATTCAAAAAATGTGTGTGATAAGAAATGTTGATATCTGTGCCCAGAAATGCCCTTGAGACATCCTACGCGTAGGATGTCTCCTGATGATTTTTTCATGGAATCTGTCACTAGTACCTGCCCTTAGTCCCCCTGAGTCCCTTTTAATTAAGCCTTATTTCAACAAAAAAGTCAAATGGATAGAAAGAAACTCCCTGTGTGGATTTCAGAGCCTCCGAGCCGTTTTCTGACTTTTGGAGTGCTTTTTGGCAAAATGAAATTTCTTGATGTTGGTCTCCATAGCTTCCCGATCCCTTGGGGATCCTTGTCGTATGGTTTTTGTCGACTTTGGCTTCACCGCTTGGCTTCCACCCATTTTGTGAGATAGTCCGTAGCCACAATGATATATTGGGTATGGGTTCGATATGCAGGGGGTGAAATAGGTCCCACAAAATCAATGCAGCATTTTGCAAATGCCCTTGCTCCCATCATTGGCCGTAGTGGCATCTCATCCCTCTTTATCAGCACCTTGGTGCGCTGACATGCGTCACAACGCTTTACAAACTCTTCAGCATCCATATGCAATGTAGGCCACCATATTCCTGCAGTTAAGACAATTTTTGCCGTCTTATCACCCGAAAAATGTTCTCCACTTATTCCGCTATGTGCATGTTCTAGAATCAGCAGGTATTCACTTTCACTTGCATAGATTCGAAGTTGATTATCCTTTCCTCGCTTATAGAGTTGGTTCCTAATTAACTAAAAGTCAAGAGCCTCTAGCTCTATAGCCCTTTTTCGTGCTCTTGTTATGTTTTCAGGAAACGTCCTGGTGGTTAAGAAATCAATGATATATTGACTCCATGCAGGTGCAATGTTTACCTGAAACAATGTCGCGTGATCCACTGATTGTTTAGCACTACATATAGTACAATTTGTAACATAAGAATGTTTGTCCGCATACATAGTTGGCCAATAAACCCCTAACTGTTTCAGTCTCTGGTGTGTTTTCACTGTTGAACAATGAAATGCACAATCCTGGACATGTGCTTCTTCAAGGTAACACTCGAATGCTTCCGGATTTATACATAATCGTAGAATTTGGTCCGATCCTAGATGATACAGCCGTCCTGCAATCAACTGGAAGTTTTTTGTTTGTCAAATTGTTTGTTGTTTGGATTTGTATTCCGTATTATCAAACCTACCTCCAAAGGAAATAATGCTAACAATTTCCTAAGACCATTTGGGTATCATTTTCAATATTGAAAAGATAAGCATCTGGTATGTCATCATCTACTCCTTCAGGAGCTTCCCCGTTGTGTATCCTTGAAAGGTGATCCGCTCGTAGATGTGTCTTTTTTACCACCACTGTGAAATCAAACTCTAGTAATATAATAAACCAGCGTACAATTCTCCCTAAATTTCATGGTTTATTTACCAGATACAAAAGAGCTTGATGATCTGTGAAGAACACAAATTTTTTTGCGAGTAAATAATGCCGAAATTTCTTTACGGCATAAATCATTCCTAACCCTCTCTTTCGGTGGTTGTGTAGTTCTTTTCTGCACTGTTTAATTGTCAGCTTGCCTAACAAACTAAAAAATCTATTGTTCCGTCTCTAGGTTGAGCCAGAATACTCCCGATTGCATATGCAGAAGCATCAATGTGGACATGGAATATCTTTTCCCAATCTGGTGCTTTAAGTATAGGTGTTGATACAAGGTTTTTCTTCAGCGTTTGGAATGAAGTTTCACACTCTTCAGTCCAATCGAAACTGACTAGCAAACGATACAGAGGTTGTGCAATGACTGCATACATATATATGAATCTTCGATAATATCTGTAGTGTCCCATGAAGGATTGCACTTGTTTTGCATTAGTAGGCCTGGGTAGGTCTACTATGACTTTGAATTTTTCTAGGTCAGTGGTTATGCCATTTCTTGAGACAATGTGTCCTAAGATGCGGCCTTGCCTAACCATAAAAATACACTTTTTCGGGTTAAGACAGATTCGATATGTCCTGCATTTTTCAAATAACTTTTGCAAATGGTCAATATGTTCCTCTCGTAGAAGAGAGTGTACACAAAGATCATGCATGTATATTTCTAAGAATATTCTCACGTATTCTTTGAATGCGTGCGTCATTAACCTTTGGAAGGTAGCTGGGGCATTAGCTAAGCCAAACGGCATAACTCGATACGCATAAATTCCCCATTCTGTGGAAAATGCTATTTTGTGTTGATCCTGCCTTGCAATTGCTAGTTGGTTGTATCATGAAAACCCGTCCAGAAAGGAATAAACCTGTTTCCCGGCCACCCGCTCAAGTACATGTTCTGTGATTGGCAAGGGATAATTATCCCTTATGATGGCTGTATTTATCTTTTTGAGGTTTACACACACTCGCAGTTTTTCATTCTTTTTGGGGACTACCACAATGGGTGACACCCAATCTGTATGTTCGATTTCATACATGAATTCAGCTTCCATCAGCTTGTCAATCTCCTCTTTGATTCGTTTAGCAAATGTGTCATTATATGTATAAGGACGTTGTTTGTTAGGTTTTGCATCCGATTTCAAAGGAATTGTATGTTGGCATATCGATGAATCAACTCCTTTGAGGTCTTTATAGGACCATTCAAACACATCTTTATACTTCTTGAGAAGTTGTGTTAGCCGTTCTTCTTCTTCAGGCTCTAAATCGGTTGCTATATAGACCGGCTGAGGCTTTTCACCTGGTTACGCGAGGTCTATCCTTTTTGCATTTTCTGGGCCATCGTAAGATTCCTGGTTGGTTCTTTCCCTGACTGGTGGTGTCATTGTGATTTTTTTGTCCTGGATGGTAAATTTTTGATAGTGTGATGGTACATTCATGTTTCCCTTCTCTAACTCCCCTTTACCATCACTATTTTCTTCAGTAGTCCATACCTCTCGTAAAGACCATTTCAGTTCTTGGTATTTTTGTTTACGCTCCAGTTTGGTCCACTCTTGGTCTTTTGTTGTTTCTTTTTTTGATTTTTTTGATTTTTTTGATTTTTGTGATTTTGTTTATGTTTTAGCTTTTCGTATTTGTCTTTTTTCCTCTTGCGCTCTTTCCCTTCGAACTTTTGAGAATCTTCTTGATATTTGATCTTTTACACAATCCTCTACTTTTACAAGCATCAAATAGTGAGTTTTACTTTTTATCCTGGGCATCAGGCTCTCTCTCGCTTTGTTTTCTGTTCGTTTTCTCCTATAGAGTTCGTGGCGTCTAGGGTGCTGATTAGCAAAATCATAAAACTTGATATTCTCGGTTTCCCCCCCATGCTCACTTGAGTTGTATGAACACTCATTATTTGCATCATCATTTACTTCTAGATGCTCAGAGGAGTTATAAAAATATTCTTGTTCTGGTGGTTCTATTGTCTTATCTCCTCCTGGTATAATGCTTACCATGTAGTAGGGTAGCACATCATAGCCATCTGTGTCGCAAAATTTTGTTGCTAGACTATCTGTAATGGTATAGACATCCAATGTGGCTAGTATGTGTTCCCACTCTAGAGGTTCCAAGGCATCTTCAGGGAAAGGTTCTGGAATATACTCCTTGTCCTCAATCGCTCTTTCTAAGACACATTCCTCTCTTCTTAAGCTCCGCACATCCATAGCTCTTTTTGTTGCCCTAACCATGCTGGGAGTTCCGATCCTGCTAATGTAGCTGAATCAAATTCTTCCACTGGTGTGTGGTTCACATCCTTGTAACTATGGTCTTTCAGGTGTATTTTAGTTGTTGTCTTGCCATGTCTGAGGTAGATGTGATCGTAACCCCAATCTTGGACCATCTTCAATTTTCGCATAAATGGTCTTCCCAAGATGATCTCATAATTGTTCTTTTTTTCGAAATCGACTATTGCAAAGGTATGCTCATACTCGATTCCGCACGAAGTGACAATCACTTTTTATAAGAGTTCTAGAGGCTTCTCCATGAACCCATCTGCCAATTGGAATTTCATTGTGGTAGCTCTTAAAGCTGGTTTCCCCATTTTTTCTAGATTTCCTTGGTGGCGATAGCAACTCCCGCTCCACTGTCAAGAATAGCTTTGGAAACTACTCCTTGGAATTCTACTGGTAGCGTGGTGTTTCCATCTTCTCCCTCTCAATACTCTCCAACCTTGTTTAATGGTAGTGGCCTAGTGTTTAGTTGAGGCCTGTCCAATTCTCTGAACCCTTTCTGAAGCTTCGAGGTGGGGTCTTTCACTCCAAATTTTTCTAGGCATTTACCTACTGTGGTCCACATGTTTGGTCATAACCTTAGGAGTTTGGCTAATGTGATTGTGCATGCCACCGGGGTGGACAATAACTCAATCAATCCTTGTGATTCCATCACTTTGTTAGGAGTCTTTGATATGGGATTGCTCTCACTTCAGACTTGGCTTCATACTCTCCTAGGTAAGAGGGGAAAGTTTTCAGCGAGTCTGGTTGGCTGTGCCCCGAACTAATTGATCCCTGGTCTCCCCCTTGTGAATGTATATCAAAGTTCATTTGTGACCTTGCCTCAAATTCTTCAATAGGAGGTAAGATCTCATTCTTCTCTTTTAGCGTGTTATTCATGTGGTTACTCACCCTGTTAGCCTCATTGGCCTCACGGATTTGCTTCCACAGATCATCTAGACCGTTACAGTCCTTACCCATTTCTGTCAATGTTTTAGGCTGGAACCCGTCACTTGCCTCATCTGTTGTATTTGTCACTATGATAGGCTCTCCTCTAGTAGACTCATAGGCATTCGTGAGTTTTTTCTTCGTTTCTACTTGTTCCTCTAAAGTTGGTTGGATAGGGGTTGGAGCTGGTACTTCATGCTAATTTGCAGGTTTACCAAGCGGGTCTTCCATCAATGATTGTGTTGTTTCAATCATCTTTCTACACATTTCCAACCTTTGTTTTTCTATTTCAGCATATGGATAAGTCATCCATCTTTGCTCCTGTGTTTGGTTCTTTTTGAGTCTTTCATAAGCTTTTAGAAGTGCATCCAACTGCTCATTTACCTTGTCTGCCAGTACTGATCCTCCTGATCCTTCACTTTTGGGCTCTGCTATTTCCTTTGGTGCTATGGTTTCCGTGGTGTGTGAGCTTAAGCTAGCTAGATCCTCTAACCGCTCTAATCTATCCTTTGTATGTTTTAACTCCTCGGATAGAGTTGTGTGCTCTCGTTCTTTCTTGGCTTTCATACACGCCTTTCTAGCTTTCCAAGTGCTTCTCTGATTTTTCGTTTCTGAACTTGGGGCATCGGTTTTTGGCTCTTCAATTATGGGTTCGTTCGTCATTCTTTGAGCTTGGGCTCGTGTCATTGCCTGAAAAGGTATGATTGTTTCATTTTCTGACCCTCCACTAGAAGGTACTGTCTCTAGCATGTTCAAGGGAGTTTTTGCTCCTTTGCTCGGGTTTTTTGGGCAATCAGGAATCAAATGAGTAACTCCACACTCGGTGCAATATGCGTTGACTCTAATGATTTCATCATGATGACAGTCTCTTAGCAATGGTCTCCACCACACTTGTAGCAGGGTTCCTTGGGTTGTTGTAGTGCTCCTTGAGCTCCTCTTTGTTGGTATGCATGTCTCTGTCCGCCCATGCCTCCGTTGGCTATTAACAACAATGTTCGTTCATCTAAGCTATATCTTCCTTCTCCTGCTGCCTATGCAGCTGTTGGTGGTCATGTACTTCCTATCATGCTCCATGGTCTGGTGTCGAGGGTTCTTCCGATGGATAATAGACAAAGTTTACCGCATATCCATTAGGATCTTCATAATATGCATGCATGGGAACCAAAGCATTCTTCTCTGATTCGGTTACGGTTGGTGTGTATCTTATACCGACTGGTGGTAATCCTGGTAGGGGTGATTGTTGCCCCAACACTGGTTGTGGTCTTTCTACACCTACAGGTCCTGGTAGGTTGCCTACTTGATACCTAGGCATCGGTGGAACTTCAGGAGAAGCTACCTGAGCTTCGGGAGCGTAAGGTCTCTCTCTCACATATCCCTTGTTATAATAACATTCCTCTGTCCCATGGTTTGTCCATTTTTGTTCAATAGCACACCACTTTGGTTGTTTAGCCTGGGGTTTGGCATACAAGTTAATCTTTTTTAGCACTTCCTCTACAAGCTGCTCTTGGTTTACAGCTACTTCTCCTTTCGGTGCTGTCTTAGAAGACTTGCTTCCACTTTGTTGTGAAGATGAATCGTCGTCAAGGTCCTTGAACTCCCCCTCTTTGTAGACCGTACAATTGTCCACAAGATAAAGAGCCTCCTTGGTCAACTCATTCAACGTCGTGCTCCCTTCATATGTAAGTCCTTCTGGAGATCTACATTCCTTAGTCCTTGGATGAATATAAGCATAAGTCTAGACTAAGTGGGAATTTATTCCACAGGGCAGAACTTAATATATCTTTTTAGTCTTAGGGCTGCCTTTCGTACAGATGCCCCATCTTTTTGTTTGAATTTATGGATTTGTGAGACGGTATTATGAGATATCCCCCTTTGTGAGAATTCCTCGATAAACTCGTCAAACACTTCCTCCATAGACTCAAAGTCTCTACGCTCTACAGAGTCAAACCAAGTAGCACATCATCCTCTAGGGTTAGTTCCAACCTTGCAAATTAGGTAGGGAAGTTTAACACCTCTTCAGCTCTAATTACACGCACAAAAGCTGCTACATGATCTCTTGGATCTCTGTTTCCTATGTATTTCTTGTTTACCCATTTTTGCACTTGAGAAGGTCTAATTCTACGATGTTCTACAAACCTCATCATTGGGTCTCCACGTCCTAATCGATATACCTCCTCTGGTCTTTTGTAGTAGGCTGGTTCCTCTCCCAGTGGTGTTCCTAAGCCATAATTTCTAATAGTTCTTGCCATAGATGGTTCATCTCTTCGAACTCGTTCTATGGGTGGTCTTCTAGGCTCTGTTGACCCTTGAGTCTTGGGTTTACTCTCTCCTTGATACCTTGAATAGAGTGGTGGTTCTTGCAAGTCCCTTAGCCCTCGTGCAGCTTGATAACCATCTCGGTTTTAGTCTTGTTCCAATGTTGCACTCTGTCGAAGCCATGCCGGCAATGATGACTGAGTTGTTGGTTGGTTTTGATTGTTGAATGTCTGCAGTCGGATAGAATGTGAGGTAGCATCATACTCCTCTGAAAAAGGATTTGTCGACTTGCTAGGGGTGTAGGTGGCTCTTGGCACTTCGTCTAGGTCATATGTTGATGCTCCTAGAACTGTTTTCTTTTCTACCTCTTCTGGGAGAATACGTTGGTATTCTCGACCGTACCTATCAACAAAAACTATATCCTTCCCCATAGCAGTTTCATAAGAAAATAATTAAAGAACCTTGTCTTTGCTTAACTCGTTTAAGTATGGTTCTTTGCAGCGAAAGTAAGCAACTATTCCTTCACTCTCATGCTTGTAGATTCCCACGTTCTCATTATAAGTTGAAACCCTGGTTGTTTTCTTATCATACATAAAAATTTCTCCAGGTCGATCAATGTTTGGTGGCGGTTCTTGAGCTTTTGAAACCATTTTCCCTTTCACCACGTTATCTCCATATCTGTTGTAATCTTCAGGGTTACTAACTATCAAATAGTGGTTCCCCTTTTCGTCTCGGAATCTATCTCCATCATCATAGATTCCAATTATTTCCAATCTTTGAGCCGGCCTTTCTTCAATACAAATACACTTGCGTCCTCGATAATCAGAATAGAATAGGGCTCCCCTCGAGTTTGTTCCTTCTAAGAAGATCACAGTGATCTTGGAATCATTCAAAGGATTTAGGGAGGTGCTTGCTCCTGGCATTGGTCCGTCATAGGTGAAACCTCCTGGCTGTTGACTACCCATCATGAAGAAAGATTTGTCTGATGAAGTGTCAGTATCACTACCTTCCTCAATAATCGGTGCTAGTGGATCTAGCCTTGCCTGAGTTACACTCTCCTCGGTGGACACTAAGCTACTGAGGCGGTCCGGGGCGGGCAACAAGAAGAGCGGCCTCTAAACACCCTTCGAGGCTACCGTGCTGCTCAAATGGGGCTGGGGCAAGCACAATCAGAGACAACAACAACCCACATCTAGAAACCAAACAAGAAAAGGGGCACCACCTAGTTGTAGATGCGAACTAGGACGCACGTGATATCTCCTTGTACTCAAACGCACAAAGAGAGGGGAATGCAAGATAGCCACACACACCAAACACAAACATTCACCACGCCAGAGAGAGGTAAAGCGCACAAATCGACTTGAGAAACTCAGTCTTAGCCTTAAAGACTAGATGCACACAAAGCTTGATGAGAAATAGAGAGACAACACAAAACTTGACCTTGTTGCCAATACACAAATTGTCTTAGGGTCACGGGAGCCCTCTCACCGAGCACCCTCTTACAATTGAAAGTTTTGGCAAACAATTCAACAATCCCTCAAACCACCAAGCATGAAATGGCACAACAAACTTCAAGGACAATATACCTTCAACCACCTGATGAGCCAACTTATCAAATCAATTTAGAGAGAAGAGTCGTAGTTGCAGCATACAATTGCACCCAAAACTATGAATCTTATTTATGGACAAGAGTAGGCTACAAGTGTGATTGCAGAGTATAGTATCACTCCACTCCTCTAGATGGCATAACTAACTTCAAGCTTCTCCATGCACCTATGTGTAGTGATGGAATAGAGCACTCACGATGCACACACAACTAGGCTTGAAGAGTGGTGTGTTATGTGTTGAGAATGGTATGGTGTAGTGTGATCATGTGATATTTTACAAGGGAGAGAAGGGCTCTATTTATAGGGTTTAGAAGCCCCGATTAGGATTAGGCCTAATCAAGTGTATTTGAAGGAATAAAAAATTATGCATATATATATATTTTTTAATGAGGGTGGGTCTCTCTTGTCCTTTGAGTCACATGGATGTGGGCTCAAGGGAAGAGAATTATTGAGGATGAAAGGAGAGAGGGATTGAGTGAATAATTTGGGAGGGCCTACTCTAGTAGAGGGTGTATTTTACAATAAGGTTAGTGGTTAGTAGTTAGTATTTATCACTAAAAAATATTTACAAAATCATTCACCAAATGGTGAGATATATGATGAGAAAAGTTAGAGAAGGGATAAGCTTGTAAAGCAAGGTTGAAGCTTGGAGAAGTTGACATTCACCTCTTTACAGCACCGGTAGAAGAAGCGGTCAGCATGACGAAGTAGCGCGTGTCGATGAAGCTATGTTATTTCAAACCTTGGAAAATTCATGATAAAAGCCTTCATTTGCAGAGGTTATCCTTGGATTTTTGGTGATTTTTTGAAGTTCTTTACAACGCTGAAGAGAGTATGGTAATATGGACATGTATGTAGAGAGAAAGGGGGACACATAGGGTGTAGAAATGGAGGATGAAGGCTATGGAGGTGTGAGAGATGTTGCAATGGTGAAGAGGGTGAGTTAGGACATGGGAGTTGTAGGTTTGGGAGAGGGAGGAGTGTATGTGAGAGAGGAAAATGATAAAGTGGAAAAGGGAGTGTGACTGCATAGCATGGGCAAACTAGGATCCACCAATAAAATCATAGCTCACAGCTCGTAGCTCAAACAAATATGAAAAAATTTGAGGTGAAATTTTAGCTCACGAGCTACAACTTTTATTTGTATCACTTTTTCAAATTCGGGAGCATGTGATCTTTAAAAATTCAGCAAAACCGACTGTTTTTTTCAGTGCACAAGGTCCTTGTGAGGTCCTTCTTTGGATGATTCTTTTGAATACCTCCAAGAATGAGCTCCCCATGGTGCATGCATGCATTCCACATACCCTTGACCTTATTTGGTAGGTCTATAATTGAAGATATTGTTGAGATCATGATATAAGTGAATAGTACAACTAAGAAAATCAAATATTGAGGGGTCTAAAAAAATATGTACATGTCAAATATAAATAATATAGGTGGAAAAAATATAAAGGGGTCAAAATAAATCTCTCTCATTATAAGTCTACCATAAAAAGATGAATAATTTTGGTGTTCTAATTTATGAGAGTAAAAGAGAATAGATGTAGGAAGGAAAAATCACAATAGTGAAAAAATATACACATCAATAAAACTAGTTTTTTTGGATTTTTGTTGGGATGGAGTTACACAAAAAATAAGAGAAGCTTGCATGAAATTATTTTTATATGGAATAAAGAGTATGCAAAATGGTAAGAAAAAATATGGTAATGGTGAGTCAATGTACATAGCATAAATAACACACCATAGGTAGAAATATTTAAATAAATACCAAAATAATTATGAAAAATCCTTTTATTTAGGCTCTATATACAATGAAATATTTACACACAAATGGACCATAATATACTTATACTTTTTATATTTTTATATTTTTTTTGGCTCACCTAGCCTAGTGACTAGCTAGCTGAGGGTTTTTAAGAAGATATGGGAAAACTCCCCTAACTCACACACACCTATATACAGTGAAATGGTAGGGATAGCCACAATGTTTGGATGATTTTGGTAGGGTGGGTTAACTCACTATGGCAATTACGGAGAGCCAAAAAACGGCTATCATTAGCCCTCCCCCAGGATGATGGTATATTCATGTACCATCATAGAGCATCTTTTCCAAAGAGAGTGCTTCAGAGTCCTTGACGAGGTCTTCATTGTTTGGCCCCTCAGAATTTTGGTTTGAGTTACACTCATGCTTCACGGAAAAATACCTACATGAGATAGCTGCCTTTTGACAGATCTTTGGTAGATCCTTTGGTAGAAGGCGACTCAAATAAGGCTTCAAGCAATACCCGTTTACCTTCTTGGAGTGCTCTTTCCCATTCAAGTCCATAAGTTGATAGTAACTTGAATTGAAAGCCTTCTCAACTATATATGGCCCTTGCCATCTAGTTTCAAATTTGGCATCAAAACGATTATCGAGTTGATTGTCATACCTTAGCACCAGATCTCCTTCCTTGATGCCTTTGTCCTTTAGTTTCTTGTCGAGATTTTCTTTCGCCTGCGTAGCTTTCCTCTTGTAGCACTCGTATGCTACTTCTCTTTTCCACTCAAGCTCAGCTAAGGTAAGAAGTCGATCCATCCATGCTTCTTGATCATCTTGTGTTTCTTTGCCATGAAGTTGCATTGTTGGAATGTTGAGCTCAATTGGTTGTAAAGCCTCTTGACCATAGACCAAGTGAAATGGTGTGAACTCCGTGGCTTCCCTATATGTGGTTCGATACGCCCACAAGGCACCATCAAAGAAGTCATCCCACAACTTTGTCTTGTTTTTCACCATCTTTCTAATGATGCCTGCAATGACACCATTAGCTTTTTCTACCAAACCATTTGATTGGGGATAGTAGGGTGTACTATGACGATGTAGAATTTGAAGTTCTTCATAGACTTCTGTGAGCAAGAACTTTCTAAACCCTGGACCATTATCAGAAACAATCTCCAAAGGTGTGCCAAATCTACAACAAATGTGAGTGTAGACAAATTTGCTCACTGTCCTCTCATTTACCTTTGCCACACTTTGTGCTTCTACCCATCTCGTCATGTAGTCTATGGCCACCAAGATATACGATTTCCCATTTTCAGTCCTAGGCAATGGACCCATAGAATCAATGCCCCATTTTTCAAATGGACCATTTGCAAGGACTAACTGACATGGACCATGTAACAGACGCTTGTTTCCATTAATCTGACAGTTGTGACAGCTTTTACACCAATGTTGAACATCAATGTGCAAGCTTGGCCAAACATATCCGGCAAGAAAAATCTTTTTTGCAGTGAGTTCCTGTGCAAAATGACCACCACACGCTTCACTACAAGAGGTTGTGTGCTCTTGTGAAGCTGTTAGCAAAGGAAACACATTGGGTTTTTATAACCCCCGGCGTTGCTAAAACCGTCGCTACGAGCGTCGCTACGAGAGCGTCGCTACGAGAGCGTCGCTATATGCGCCGCTATAAGCATCTCTATATAGAGACTCTTATAGCGATGCTCATAGTGACGGTTATAGCGACGTTTACACTGAAGACTATAGCGACGCTCATAGCGACGCTACAGAGCCATAAATAGTGACGGTTATAGCGACGCCCGAGAGAATTTTTTTTTGGTGGCAGGGCATTGAATGCCCTGCCACCCATCAACCATATTGTACTTGATTCACTTTTTTAAAAAAGTGCAAGGGTAGATAATAGACCCAAAATAGTCACCCACAAGACGCATTGTTTGCAAAATTGACAATTGTACACATCATAGGCAAAATGAATTGATTGGCAAATGTAATAATGACAATTGTACAACATCATAGGCATAAAGAATTGATTGGCAAAAGGAACTGTGGTGACAAATGTAATAATATACATGGTTCAAAAAGACGTATAAAATCCGTCTCATGATACATAAGGTATGAGAAACCCTAAACTAATGCTATCTAGCTACGGCTAAACTGACGTCGTCTAGTCAGACGTCTCATCGCGTCCAAGCGGCGTATCTGTCGGATTCTGCAAAAAAAGACAATAAGACAGCTTTCAGTAAGTATAAACATATAACGACATTTATAAAACAATACAAAAAATAAAAAAGAGTAAACCCTAATACTAACCATGCCGCCGCGAGAACTGAGAATGTCCATCAGGGCGTTTAAGCCCTTCCTGCCTGCGTACTCGTGCTCGTACGGTGTGGGATCACGTTGTCAGGAGTTTTTTGGAGCAAGGGATTGCGCATATGTACATACACATGCATGGTGCATCAAATAAAGAATTGCCCATTTTCCAGAGCCAGGTGGTTACGTGGGGCCCACATGTGTACAGGTAGGACACCATGTACATAGTGCATCGATTTTCATCGTTACTAGTACCATTGTGTTTTTCTACAATAAGGAGGAGTTGGTAGCGCATAAAACTTCTCGAGGAAGCTATCCGCGGGCCGACGACATGAGGTAAGCAGGTGCGTCAGATGGCATCTAGTGGCGTCAGGAGGTTGAACGGGGTCAATACTTGCACGCGAATGAGTACGGACACAACGTGGATGTTTTCTTGTGATAATTATGCAGAGAGGTCATCATGAAGACCATATTTTGGGGCCACTTCACGTGGTGGCGGGATGCATTATTGAAAAAAGTCGAGTGCCAGGTGTGCGGATGATGCAAAAAGGTGATAACTATGCACTGCGAGGTCAGTTTTTGGCCTGTTCGGGGTCCGTTTGAGGTCATCTAAAAGGCCAAGGGTGCCCAACTAAAAAATCTAAGTGTGGGAACTGAAAAAACTGAGAGAAGACCAGAAAAAACGTGGAGAAGAGAGGAGGAACAGCCGCAGGTGTGTTTTTTTGGGTTTTTGGAGCCTGTTTTGGCCGTAAACTGCTCATCCGAGGTCGGATTTGAGCACTTTGACATTGTAGACTGGGGTTTTGGGCCGTTCCGGACGCGATGGCGCTATCCATTTTGCCAAATTCCTCACTCTTTTTCTGCTGTTTTTCTGTGTAATCTTCTCCGGTGAGTGAAGCTTCTTCTCCAATTTGTGATTGTATCTGGTATCTTTTACCCATATTGTGTGAGCTGTTTGCCCCATTGGTGTTGGCCCAAGCTCAATTGTATCTAAACATCAGAAATTCTCCTATTTTGAGCTGAGTTTTTTGGGTGTGTGTGTGTGTGTGTGTCTATGTGGAGTGGGCAAGTGGATAGTCTCTCTCCTCTCACTCCAGAGGTGTGTTCCCTGTCTCGGCCAGGTGTGTTGTCTAAGCCGAGTGGTGCCCCATAGTGTGTGTGTGTATCTTCCCAAGAGTGTGTGTCGGGTCGTTATAGAGGCGCTGTGTGTGTTTTCATCCCGCTCACATTCTTTTGGTGCCCCCACTGAGGATCTTCTTCGAGTACCTTCTGCTTCGAGCTTCGAGCTTCGAGCTTCGGGATTACAGATTACAGGTTGCAGATTACAGGTTACAGGAACAGGGACAGGGATAGGTACAGGTGATTCACACAGGTACAGGTAGCTGGAGTACAATGATGTCACTTGCAGTTGTTGTGGGAATGCATCACTTGGCGCCTATTTGAGCGCATTGTCTGTTGGATTGTACGTTACTTGTGGAAACTGCCATTGTACGCCTTTGTGGAGCCATATATGGTTTTATTTGGCAGTCCCAGCCATTTCTGAGACTTGGTCTGGAAGATAGTCATTTCTGAGACTTGACTATACGCGATTTGCATTAGCTTTCGTGTGAGGGTCGATAGCGTGAGGTTTTTATTGAGCTGGGGGATTCTCAAATGTCGAGATCCTTTCGGTGATACAGGTAGCTGGAGCACCCTTTTTGTGACCTCGCCATAGGCTATGTACTAGTGAGTCCTACTTGATGCTTGGGTTCTATTGTTGACAGTTTATGCATACATAGACAGTCTATATTTTGGGTTCCTACTGCTCTACTTCTGGGGAAACTCTGCCAAAATTTTTCCGAGTTGTGATGGCTGGTTTTTTGGTCTATTGAGCCATTTATGCTGTTATGCTGCCAAAATTTTGGCAAAATCAGAGGATAAGACAGGTGTGCTTTCTTGGGAGCTGCATGGTTGGCTTTAATGGATGATCAAAATGGCCCTCAATTCACTCCATTTCATTTAACTCAAAAAATTCAGATTAATGTTCATGTGTCCAGGAAGATCTTTTTCCAGCAGCGCATAGTCTTTATGTTTGGGCCAAGAAGATTGAGAGAGATCCTGGAATGTCCTTTGCCTATTGTCATTCCGATGATCAACTATGAAAACTCATTTGATGTGCATGTGTTTGTCCTTATCTAAAGTTGAGCTCCATTGAAGTTTCTAGGGATTGGGAAGTGAAAAGTTTTGGGTTCTTGCACGTGTGTTCGAAGGGGTTCTCAAAGCATCATAATTTGGGTAGCCATGGCTTTCTCTTATCCCGAGTTTCATGGAAGAAGTGATGAAGATGTGGAAGAATTTTTGGAAAAGATGGAGGTTGCCTGCATTAGCAACCAGATTCATGACCCTACGCAAATGTTACGACTTCTCCAAATTTGTTTGAAGAGTGATGCACGAGCTTGGTCCAAAGCATTTGAAGAGGAGTTGTGTATGGCTGATCCACCTATAAGATTGAGTTGGGACAATCTAAGGCATGGATTGGAAGTGGAGTTTGTGAAGATAGAAGACCCTGACAAAGTGTGGCAAGAAGTACAGGCTTTGGTGCAAAAGGAAGGTGAGCCAGTAGATGCGTACATACGTAAGTTTTCATTGGCATGGGAGCGAATGTGCAAGGCTTTAGCACCACAGGTACCCCCGCCTGACATGATGAAGAAGGACAGGTTCTTGGCTGGTCTTTGGGAGAATATACGTTGGAGAGTAGAGCTAAAGAAGCCTAGGACATATGAAGATGCACTAGAGGTAGCAAGGAACAAAGAGTGGAAGCTGAGGAAAATGAGCCAGTTAGGGGTGGAGTCTTTGCCAATGAGGTCTGAATTTCAGCCTATAGAGTCTTTACAAGGTCGCATGTCAGGGGTTCATCATGAACCAGTGGTTCCTGTTACTGCTCAGGTTATGCCAGCAGTGGTCACTACAGCAGTGCAAGATGATGGTCTAAGGCAAGACATGAGGCAAGTGGTTGATCTGATGAAGAATCTCAGCCTAAACATGCTAGGTCAAGTGGGAAATAATCGAGGTCGAGGGCGGTTTGCAAATCAGCCAGGAGGTGAAGAAAGACCTAGGAATGGTGTTGGACAAAGTAATAGTAGGTTTTGGAGGCAGACGCCCACATGTTATAATTGTGGAGAGTTGGGTCACATCAGCCCGCAATGTGATAAGCCACCAAGGATGGGGGGAGACATGTATCCATTGCCAAGACAGGTGCTAACTAGATCAAATGATTATGGCATCGAAATTAAGGGAGACGAAGGAACCAGTGGACTGACCCAGGAGGAAAAAGGGAAGACAAAAGTGCTAAGTGTAGTCACCTTGGAGAAGGCATCAAAGCTAGAGGATACATTAGTGATGCCTATTGGGAAGAGGACCACAGAGGATAAGGAAGGAAGAAGTGCCCCAGGTCCTAGTAAGAAGAAAGGAAAGAGCCATGAAGACGAGGATGTCAAGGCCAAGAGGAAAAGGAGAGCTCGTCGAAAGTTTCATGTTTCAGATTTTCCACTAGGGGATGGGCAATTAAGCTATGACTTGAGGGAGGATCTGACGAGCAGGAAGGCAGATGTTACTTTTGGGCAGCTCATAGAAATGGTTCCTAAACTAAAGCGACAGTGGAAGAGGATGGTTAACCCAATGGAGAAAGAGCCAGAGAGAGGTTCAGTGAAGGTGTTGGCAATGGACGAGCTACCAGACATTTGTCCAATAGTAGATGTGTGGCATAAAAGGAAAAATTTGGGACAAGGTTATGTGGATGGCGGAGCCCAAATATGCGTCATAACACACTCATGCGTTGAGAAGATGGGTCTCACAGTGGCTGGGGTGTCAGGTTTTCGGATTAGATTGGCAAACCATCAAAAAGTAAAATGCTTGGGTGTTGTAAAGAGCTTAGAAGTGGAGGCATATGATGCAAAGGCAGTGGTTGATTTTCATGTGATGCCAGCAGGGTTGGGAGCATATCCTATTATACTGGGCAGACCATGGTTACGTGCAGTGGGAGCTGTTCAAGATTGGCGACATGGTACGATTAGCCTCTATGGAAACACAGGTACCAAGAAGCTTTATAATATGGACACAAGGAAACGATTAGAGGAGCTTTATGAAGGTGAGGATGAGTCTAGTGATGAAAACTCTTCCACGGTGACAGATGAGGACAGTGATAGCACTACCAGCAGTGATGAGGATGCTGATGTTGCATTTATTTTGATGGATAAAGAAATCCAGGAGTGTGGTTTAGTCGCATTTTCGAATGAGGTTGAAGATGAAAGTGAAGGGCCTTATGAAGTGATTGAAGGGCTGATGCAAACCAAGGTCGAATTGTCAAAGAAGCAAGAATTGATGACACAAATGATCAGTGAAGACCTCTCAGCTATGGAGAAGGACATATATTTGCACATGCAGGTCTATGCCAAAGTAATTGATGATTTTCTTGATGGGAGGTTGATAAATGGCATCTCTATAGGTTTTCCTTGGGAACCAGGTGAAAGTTTGATTAAGCTTTTGATGCAAGGAATGCCAAGTGTTTTTGTGTGGGATCCAGGTGGAATGAGCATCTACTAGTGTTGCTGCTGCTGAGCATGAATGCTCTAGCAGGCTAGGGGATGGGCAAATTATGTCAGGAGTTTTTTGGAGCAAGGGATTGCGCATATGTACATACACATGCATGGTGCATCAAATAAAGAATTGCCCATTTTCCAGAGCCAGGTGGTTACGTGGGGCCCACATGTGTACAGGTAGGACACCATGTACATAGTGCATCGATTTTCATCGTTACTAGTACCATTGTGTTTTTCTACAATAAGGAGGAGTTGGTAGCGCATAAAACTTCTCGAGGAAGCTATCCGCGGGCCGACGACATGAGGTAAGCAGGTGCGTCAGATGGCATCTAGTGGCGTCAGGAGGTTGAACGGGGTCAATACTTGCACGCGAATGAGTACGGACACAACGTGGATGTTTTCTTGTGATAATTATGCAGAGAGGTCATCATGAAGACCATATTTTGGGGCCACTTCACGTGGTGGCGGGATGCATTATTGAAAAAAGTCGAGTGCCAGGTGTGCGGATGATGCAAAAAGGTGATAACTATGCACTGCGAGGTCAGTTTTTGGCCTGTTCGGGGTCCGTTTGAGGTCATCTAAAAGGCCAAGGGTGCCCAACTAAAAAATCTAAGTGTGGGAACTGAAAAAACTGAGAGAAGACCAGAAAAAACGTGGAGAAGAGAGGAGGAACAGCCGCAGGTGTGTTTTTTTGGGTTTTTGGAGCCTGTTTTGGCCGTAAACTGCTCATCCGAGGTCGGATTTGAGCACTTTGACATTGTAGACTGGGGTTTTGGGCCGTTCCGGACGCGATGGCGCTGTCCATTTTGCCAAATTCCTCACTCTTTTTCTGCTGTTTTTCTGTGTAATCTTCTCCGGTGAGTGAAGCTTCTTCTCCAATTTGTGATTGTATCTGGTATCTTTTACCCATATTGTGTGAGCTGTTTGCCCCATTGGTGTTGGCCCAAGCTCAATTGTATCTAAACATCAGAAATTCTCCTATTTTGAGCTGAGTTTTTTGGGTGTGTGTGTGTGTGTGTGTCTATGTGGAGTGGGCAAGTGGATAGTCTCTCTCCTCTCACTCCAGAGGTGTGTTCCCTGTCTCGGCCAGGTGTGTTGTCTAAGCCGAGTGGTGCCCCATAGTGTGTGTGTGTATCTTCCCAAGAGTGTGTGTCGGGTCGTTATAGAGGCGCTGTGTGTGTTTTCATCCCGCTCACAACGTCCTGTCATCGACCACTGTCAAAACATACAAAGATTTCATTATGTTAGAATTAAAAAACTCATAAACCCTAAACTATCGAACATAAAGAGCAATGTGAAAACACTTACAAAATCGGCCTCAAATACAATGACGTAATGACGCATATAAATACAATGACGCAATGAATTGAGTGATAGAAGAGGCAAGTCGAAAACTCAGAATTTTCAATCAAAAGATGTGAGCGCGAGTAGAAAAGAGCGTTATACACCATGGAAGGTACTTAGAGAGCCAGAGCTTTTACAACACGGAGCAAAATTGTTCAAATACAATATTTGTGGCTTTAAGAGATCTCTCTCTCATCCTCGCATAACTCAGCATAACTTCCTATATCTATATAGAGCTCTCCGTTTAAACACATATCCTCCGTTTCATTTTGTAGCTCCTCTGCATGCACCCCATATAGAGTAGTAGCATCTTGATGCTCGTCTGGCACCACCGCAGCGGCTTCTGATTGAGCATCTTCTCTGATCTCCTCCATTGATGCCGTTGTGATTGGCACATGGTAGCCTTCATACGTCCTTGCACTATGAGGGGCTACCTCTGTGACGTACCACCAGTTTGATGTAGACTTTGTAGGATGAAATATTACCTGCCAGAGCCACATAACTTACATGAGAGCTTTCAAGCACATAACTTGTAAAAGGGGGATGTTAACTATTTACATACTTACTTGTTCACAATGCTTGGGTAGTACGAAAGTGTCTCTTAGGTCAGTCCATTTCTTAGTAGAATCCACCTCAAGAAAACCAGACTCTCCTCTACGCACAGTAGTGTTGCGACCCTCCATGATTATCTTGAACCATTGCACGTCGAACAAGTTGACAAAAAATCCTCTGTAATCGATCCTCAAAATCTCTTGCAGCGTGCCGAAGTAAGTGAGTTCCGCCACCACAGGATCTGCATCAGAGGAACGTCGGCGACTAGACTGTTCAAATTTTGCCATGATTCCACAATCTTGAGTAAAACGCTTTTTGTCGATTCGTTCCACCCTAAAATGTCGACCTTTACACCATGCTGCTATGTATGACTTATACTACAACGAACAAAGATTATGAGTGGGTGTTCAAACGTTTATAAATAAAGTCACTTGCTAGTCGTACATTGCAAACTTACCTTGGTCGCGCAACCCCGAGAGTACTCCCACTCTTCCTCAGTCACTTCGTCACCGCATTGTTGTGCGCTTTTCAATTGGTTCTGCAACCATCTTAAGCTCATGAAGGTTGGTAGGATCTCCAGAACCGCTGGATAGTGCATCGGTGGTCATCTTCCCCGTCTCCACTCGATTCGTGTCCTTTGTCGCTCTTGCTTTGCATCCTCATATTGTGAAATCCACTTTTGCATCACTGGATTGTGAAGCATGCAAAATCGGTTGATTTTAGCCTCTAGATCTTCCGTCATCTTCTTCTCAACACCGAGATTGCACATGACAATCCCAGATATGCGCTCATCATCTATGGTTCGCCATAGCGTGTCTCGGGCTTTATCAAATCCATCTAGCCACTCTCCAATGTACACTAGGGACTCTGATACCAACCAACCTTCTGCCATGCTACCCTCCGTACGTGCCTTTTGACGCACATATCCCTTAAGCGTTTTCATGAAACGTTCTAAGAAGAACATCCATCTGGAATAAACTGTGCCAGCTATTTCCACCTCATCAACTATGTGAATAAGAAGATGCACCTGAATGGTTAGCATTGTAGTAGGAAAATGTTTCTCAAACATGCACACAAGCTCCGCAGCATTTAGTTTGGCGAATGGTATGGAGTCTATGTTGATCTCCTTTTGTGAGATCCATTGCACCAGTTTTGCAAGTTTGTAGATTGTGTTACGGATGTCGAGAGACAAACATCCCTCAATGGCAACCGGTAAAATAAACTGTAAAGTATGTGCAGCAATGATATTAAAGTCCACATTTTATGCAATGATATTAAAGTCCACTATGAACGTACCTGACACATTTTATGCCAATCGTGTGACTTCAAACCGGTAAGCTTTCCTTCTTTAGTAAAACACGTTCGGAGCGAGTGCATTATGCCAGTGGGGGTCCGCAAATATCGAATGGTCTCTTTTACTTTGCGTTCTTAGGCTCCTGTGAAAATCCATGGTGCTTTAGGGAGTTTTATCGATCCATCAGACGCTGTTTGCGGCCAATATTTCTCCATACGATCCACATTTCTAAGGTCAACTCTGGCTCCCAAAGTATCTTTCTTGCCGGTCAGATGGTCCCATAGTAGATTACCCACATTCTTGAATATGTGCATTGGATTGAGCAAGTGATTGATCATGAGTCGGGGCCAGTATGGTAACTCGTACCATAGAGATAGTCTCTTCATCCCTGGAGGCAATCCGTCATCGCACATCTCCTTCCGCTCTAACCATGCTTGTGCAGACATCCTTGGTGGCTCTCTTCCCAAAAAGCCGTCGCGTAACACATGATTCTCTGGAAGATACGCTTGATGACCTTCGTAGATTTGCTTCTTTAGTGAGGGTGCCCTACGTGCATTCAGTCTAGGTCCACATGTGACACATGCTCTGTATCCGCTTGTTTGAAGCCCTGCATGTATACACATGATAATAGATCAACTATGGGAAAAAACAAGATTTACAGTGTCTGAGTGAGGAGTGTCAATAGATCACCTGAGCATTCTGTTAGCCCCGGATAGTCATGCATGGTCCACATTAGAATGCCTCTGATCAAAGCATTCCGTCAACCTGTGTGTCGGCTCATATCCACCACCTCTATGCCAATCCACAATTGTTGTAGCTCTTCCAATAGTGGACGAAGATACACATCCATATTCCCCACTTTATATCGCCCTGGCACAATCAAGCTTAGCCATAGGTGCCCCTTCTTCGTAGTCAACCACGGGGGAATGTTGTAGTTGACGATGACAACGGGCCATACACTGTAAGATGTTGATCTTTGACCAAATGGATTTACGCCATCCATAGCCAGGCCTAAGCGCAAATTTCGAGCTTCCCTGGAAAAATCCGACCATGTTCCATCTATATGTTTCCAGGCTACGCAATCTGCAGGAATTCGTAGCACACCATCCGAAGATTTATTCTCCTCATGCCATGATGCTAGGGCGGCCATGGACTTACATTCGAAGAAATGCTTGATGCGAGGAAGCAGAGGAAAATGTCACAAAACCTTTTGTGGAATTTTTGTCCCGTGGAGATCTACTCGATATCTTTCGGAATCACATTTCGGACACTTCTCCATGTCTATGTATTCCCCTCTAAAAAGAATGCAGTCATTAGGACAAGCGTGGATAGAATTGTAATCCATCCCCAAGTTTTGCAAAATCTTTCTTGCTTCATCTCGGGAATCTGGCATCACATTGTCAACTGGTAGTATGTGCTCTTTCAGCAATCTACACAACATAAAAATATGATACAGTCGTGTAAAAATCTATCAGATCATTATACATTTAGAGTTTTATTAAAGTAAACTAATTGTAATAGATCACCTGAAAAGCGCTGTGACGCTAGTGTCACTCCATCCAAACTTTGCCAGCATGTTGAGAAGAACCAGGAGTGCTTTCAATCTAGACATACGTGCTCCATTATACAATGGCGTATCGGCTTCACTTTTCATATCATCATAGATAAGCCTTTCTGAATCCATGATCGTCTCGATCATTTCATCAATCTCGGGCTCAAACATTGCCTTGTTGGGAATGTGCTCTGCATGATCATCCCCCGAGCTGTCAGAGGCTACATCTTGTGGCCTCACATATGCTGCTTGACCAAAGCGCCTGCGAACACGTCTATTGGGTTGCAAGATTGCTGCTTGTTGGCCAGCGTCAGAGTCCGACGAGTTATAATTGGCAACAACTCGATCTATAATAGATGGATCGAACTCGCCAAATTCGCGAACGTGCTGCAAAGAAACACGTCTTGTCCGCGCACAGCATGCTTGCATTGATTACAAGGACATAGGACCCTCGTTGAGAGATAGGTGTTTCGGTTGGACGGTCCCACATCCTCGTCACTACTCATAATGAGGATAAAAAAATTATAACCTGGACAACAAATTTAATATTCTATTGGCATTCTTCGTCTTATCTCTCTCTCTCTCTCTCTCTCTCTCTCTCTCTCTCTCTCGCTCTTTACCTCACATTCTCTAGTCATGTCCAATCCCCGCACACCTCGGTCTAGAGGTGCACGGAAATCAGAACCACCGGGTTATAATCTCGTCTTTATTGGTCAATACCTATATTTGTGGGTACAAGAAATCTACACACCCACGTCTACATGATACTGCATGTAGTGGACAAAACCCCTTTGCCTCTTCTCTAGCTGTAGCACTTCACAGCATCTTAACATCTTTTCACTGTTCGTCTAACTCTAAACCCTAAACCGTAATTAATTCTTGCGTGGACTCGATCTAACGTAAATCAGCGTAAATCTAACGAAAAATAAACCTAAATCTAATTTAACGTAAGTCTACATCTAACCTAATCTTTAACGTCTTTTGGGATAGTTTCCTACGACGTTAAAACTCTCTTCTTCTTGTGTGTGTGTGTGTGTGTGTGTGGGTAAACCTAAATAAACCTAAGTCTAATCTAATATAACATAAATCTAAATCTAACGTAAATTATGTTATATTAAAAACAAAGAACTAAACTAACAGGTATTATAAGAACCTTAAAACTGATTTAACACATAATTTTTCACATAACTCGGCAAGAGTTGGCATTCTCATCACTAAAGATGTGAGAGTTAATTTCCGGTGGTGACGCTGCCTCATCTCCATCCACATCTGACGACAGCAATTGGCCCTTTAGACCGTTCTTGCTCTTGTTACTAACTTTGAAGTTGCTGTTGAATGACTAGAGGTTGTCTAGATGGTCATTGTGTCGGGGATGTAGTGACTCTTGCCGCCCTGAAGATCCACCTTCTTCCCTATCTTCTGAAGACATTTCACCAGTACTTTTGGATCGACGGAGCCCACCATGAGTGAAGGCAACAATACCCTATATTCCATTGAGGGCTTTCTTCACCCGCTTCATGCAGGCATCGCAGTCTATGGAGACCTAAATCTAATCTAATATAACATAAATCTAAATCTAGCTTAAATAAACGTAAATCTAGTTAAAAATAAACCTAAATCTAATTTAATGTAATTCTACATATAACCTAATCTTTAACGTCTTTTAAGATAGTTTCCTACGACGTTATAACTCTCTTCTTCTTGTGTGTGTGCGCGTGTGTGGATGTGTGTGCCAATAAAAAGAGATAAATGGTATAACCTTTCTATCACCCATGCCAAGTATGATAGATTGATTATGCCATTTCTCTCTTGAATAATAGGTCTTGAGTTCAACTCCTCGTCGGCTAGATCTTTAGGTCTTTTAATTTTAATTAGTTTCCTACGACGTTAAATTAGTTTCTCTCTCTTTCTCTCTCAATGTGTGTGCGTTTTTTTGGATCGTATGCATGTTTTCTCTCTCTTTTCCTCTCTCAATGTGTGCGTTTTTTGTTTATGCATGTTCTCTCTCTCTTTTCCTCTCTCAATGCGTGCGTTTTTTGTTTATGCATGCTCTCTCTCTCTTTTTCTCTCTCAATGTGTGTGTGCATTCTTTGTTTATGTATGTGTGTGTGCGTTTTTGTTTTTGTTTGTACTCTCTCTCTCTCTCTCTCTCTCTCTCTCAAAAACACTATGTGTGTGTGTGAGAGAGAGAGAGAGGGAGAGAGAAAGAGGGGAAGGGAACATGAGAATGACGAGAGGGAAGGAGCATACCTGGCTCTCCTTCCTCTCCTCGTGTGTGTGTGTGTGTGTGTGTGTGTGTGTGGAGAAGAAAAAGAGAGAGAGAGAGAGAGAGAGAGAGAGAGGGAGAGCGTTACCTGCTCCTTGCTTGAGGGCGCCGAAAAACTCAGATCTGAGATCTGAGTTTTTGGGCGCGCTCGTTTATTTTTTTAGCCCAGCCGGCGTCGCTATGAGCGTCGCTATAAGCATCGCAAATTTCTTTGTAAATTTGCGACACTCATAGCGACGCCGGGAATTTTGTTTTTGAGCGTCGCGAATATGAATAGCCTCTTGTAGTGCTTCCTCATGCAAACCTTTTAGAATGGCTAGGATTTCCTGAATAGTTGGTACTCTTCTGCACACTTGATCCTTCCCTCTTTGATAGAGGGATCCTTCTAGGAAGAGATACGTGCTTGCCTTTTTCATGAGTCTCCTCTTTTGAGCCTTCGTGAAGTCTTGTGGAAACTCACCATCCAAAATGTAGCTAATAATGGGAGTCAATGACTCCAATCCCTGGTATCTCGGTTGCTTGATAGTTGCTGCGACCATGATGACCTGCACTTCTTTTTCAACACATGTAACTGCTTGTTGTGCAAGTAAATCGGCATCTTCATTTTGTTTCCTAGGAATATGATATAGTTGCACTTCTTCAAACTGATTAAACATCCTACGAATGGCATAAACTTTTGTCCTTAAGCTTTCATTCCTGCATGCCCAAATGCCTAAAATTTTCTTCACAATGAGAAGTGCATCCCCTTTTACCATGAGACGTTGTATACCTTGGCCAATGCATATCTTTAAACCATGACGTAGTGTGTCGTATTCTGCTTCATTGTTGCTAATTGAACCTGGTAGATTGACCTTCTCTTTCATGACCACCTCCCCACTTGGGTTGAGCAACACTAGTCCTCCCCCTTCTTTTCCTGTGACTCGTCGAAAAGCTCCATCAAAGAACAAGGTAAAAGCATTAGGAATACTTTTAGGTGGTGGAAATGGTAAGGTCTTTACTTCAGGCACCTTAATCTTCTTCTCATGTACCCTATAAGTAAGGATTCCTGCCAATTGTGCACGCACGCTATCTTCTACCTTGAAAGAGTATTGGAACTCTTGCAACTCCATAATCCACTTCGACATCCTAGTGCTAAGATTCATTTGAGATGACACCCAAGGAAACAAATTTTCGGCAGTGAGAATTACAAAAGGTTTTGGTAGCAAGTAGGATCTAAACTTTCTCACCGCAAACATGAGAGACAGCATCATGAGTTCTGGCTCCGTGTAGCCTCTCTCCAAAGAATTCATGACCCTACTAGCAAAGTAGATGGGTCGCATCCTGGTACTGTGGGGATCTTGTTGTAATAAAAGTGCACCAATCGTTTCCTTTCCAACACTAGAGCTAACAAAGAATGTGTACTACCAACAAGGAGGCATGAGTGTTGGTAGCTTTGACAAAATGACTTTAATATTACAAAAATACTCTTCAAGATCATCAGACCATGCAAATTCTACTTGTTGTGTCAACTTTTGCAAAGGGTGAAGTAACTCCGAGGCTAAGTGAATGAAGCGTGACATATACTTCACCTTTTGAATGAATGAGATGACCTCTTTGAGATTCTTGGGTGATGGGAGCTCAATAAGAGCCTTTGCCTTTGAAGGATCCACCTCAATGCCTTTATAGGAAACCTTGTGACCAAGCAAGATCACTTCATCCTCACCTATGTGACATTTGTCGGGGTTGAATTGACCTCCCATGTCATAGAGCTTCTTTAAACCTTCTTATACCCTTTGTAGATGCAATGATTTTGAGCTATAAATGCAAAAATCATCAATGAACACCCTAATTGACTTTCCAAAGAATTCTTGAAACACCATGTTCATGAAACAATGGAATGTGGCAGGAGCATTTGTCATACCAAATGGCATGACTCTAAAAGCATAACAACCCCAAGGAGTGATGAAGGTTGTTTTTAATTGATCTTCCAATGGGATACCTATTTGAAAGTAACCCGAGTAGCCATCACACATAGTGTACTTCTCATGAACAGCTACCTCATTTAGTATCTCATCTTGAAATGCGAGGGGAAAGTGATCTCTTTTTGTTGCCTCATTGAGTGGACAGTAATCCACACACACCCTCCACTTGCCATTTTTCTTAGGCATGACAACAACGGGAGAGACCCACATTGAATTCTCCACTGGATAAATCAAACCTGTTGCTAGAAGCTTTCTTACCTCCTTGAGTAAATCCTGCTCCTTGATGACTCCTAGCCTTTGTAGCTTTTGAGCCTTAGGTGTGGCCTCTAGCTTCAACTCAATTTTGTGCTGAACAGTATCTACTCCACGCACATCGGTGTAGTCTTTAATGAAAAGCCTACGAAATTTCCTTAACACACCTTTGAGCTCCTCTCTTTCATCCTTTGTAAGTGTTGTAGATAACATACCTTCTAGCATTCTTTCATCTTCCACTTTTTGGTTTTCTTGGGAACCTACCTCTTCCAAACCTGGGCAAGATGTCTCTTGGTTGTTTGGCTTAAACCTTACCCCCATGACTTCGATGGAAGACTCCTCTTCAGTAATGTTGCCGCTACTTTCTCCTTGTGAATTTTTACAAAAGGCACACTCTCTTTTACCTTTCTCCTAGTGCTAACTCCCTTTGTTAAATCCCTCCTAACTTGTGGGCATAATGCAAGAAACTGAGGCCATGTGATATCAGGACCCTTACCTCTCATGTCTTCCAATAGGTTGTATGGAGCCATACCATGTCCAAGAGGGAAGTCTTGGAGATTGATATGACGTCGAGTCCTCTTAGCTTCCTTGGTGTCCTTTGCCTTCTTGCCTCGTCCATGGTCACTCTGTGATGTGACACCTTCTTTCTCTTTACCTTTTCCTCGGCCTCGCTTAATGCCATTTGCTTCCATGTCAACCTCATTTGAGTTTGTCACCTCTACCACATGCACATTTGGGTCTGGTAAAGGTGGAACTCCTTCCACTGCTTGTGGAGGTGGTCTTGCTCCATTTGGCCTTTGTAGAAGCCGTGGTTGCTGACTAGTTCCTTCACCTGCATTCATCACTGGGTAAATCAAGTTAGGTCTCCCTGGCTCCCCACGGGGCCAAGGACAATTATACATCCGATGTCCGGACTCTCCTCAATTCCAACATTGCAAGACTCTCCTAGGTCGTGGATCTCGCTCTTCAGACTTCCTTGCTTGTCCCTGTGGACCTACAGCTTGTGCAAGGTGAATTGACAAGCTTCTTAAAGATTCATTTAACTTCTCAATCAGTTCCGCCGTTACCTTAGGAAGCTCCCCAGATGTTGATGCTTGTGACTCACCTTTGGGTCTAAGACCTTCTATTGGAACCTCCCCCCTTAAGCACTTGAGTTTCCTATATTTCTCAGCAGCCCTAGTTTCAGCTGCTTCAAAGGTAGCAGGTGCACCGGCCTCAACTTTTATCTTATGGTCAGGAAAGAGTCCGGCTATGAACCTCTCCTTCTTTAGGAACTCTGCACCATCACCAAGGTAAGCAACATTTCTCACCCATACAGCCCAAAGACGTAGAAACTCTTGCTTGTAAGAGTAGTTGTCATCTAAGTCTTTTTGCTTATGAGAAACAATGTCTTGCCATAGTTTTTGAGTGTTTTGGGGATCAAAGAAGTATTTCTTGAAACGATTCAAAACTTCTGTGTAATTCCCTTTAACTTCCTCAGGCAAAGAGTCAAACCAAGTGCTAGCATCTTTCTTAAGGACCACCTCAAACATTTCTACACGTTCTTGATCAGTTACTATCCTCTTGATATGGCAAGACATCTAGAAATTCGCTAAAAATAATTCTCCATCCTCTCCAGGCTCTCCAAAGAAAAGAGGATATCCAGACATTTGGCGTTGACTCTCCATTGAATTGATTTAAAAGTGATGCGCTTTTGTTTTTTCTTTCTTTAAAAGATTTACACAATAATATTTTCTAAATTGCAATCTATTCTACAACAAAATAAAAATATTCACATCAAATGACCTATGATAATCAATAAGAGGTAGGATGACAGGGTTTGGTGATGCGAGAATTTCTCCTACTCTTTGGGCACCAAACATGAACACCATACATTGTTGAAAATGGATTTTTCTACTAATTGCAATGTTTATTCTAATGTGTGGAGTGAAATGAAAGGGGAAAACCTCTACCCTTGGCCATTATCCATGGTCTATGCATGACCTAATTCTTAAAACAAAACAAAAATAAAGACGTCCAAACTAAGGTCGTACCTAATGAGAGGTAAAATAAAAGGATTTACTGATGCGTTTATCTTTGCCAACCTAAGAGGACCTAAAATTCTACGAATTACACGTTGTCGTGCTGTGACACGTACATAGTTGGAACGCATGCTACAAGATCTATCTTGTATTTTTTTTAGATGCATAATTATATTTCCTATAGTGTACATATGCATATTTACGTATAATAATAAGCCTTCTATCTCATCCTATTATTTTTCTCAAGGGTAACATATCCTTACTTTACCATCAGAAAATACTATGGGAAAAGCATCAATAGCTCCGCCTCTTTAACTTGGGGCAAAAAGCATTGATTCTTTATTTCTACTATTTCATTATCATCTCACACCCTAGCTAGATTCTATATCTAGGTTAAACTCTAATATATAGATATTCTATGTATTTTCTATACTTTTCTTATATTTCTTTTTAAATATCTACTAGGAGAGAATCAAATCCTAGTGGGACACTAGGTGGCATGATTTCAAAGATACACTTATTTTAATGCATTATTGCAAGCATGATTACAAAAATTTGTCAAGGAGCAATGTCATGCTTTCATATGGCATGAGGTGTCCTTTGGAATTAAATGAAAGTCTAGGCTAAGGGGACCACGGGAAGACTTTTGCTGCCAGAAATGGACCCTATGTTGATGAATTTTTTACACAAGGTTCCAATCCGAATTAGAGAATGATTTTAAAATAAAATCTTAGCTAATGAGCTGAAGTTTTTGCCCATATTTTTACTTTTTTATTTGGAGCCACGGTTGGGGAGATATGATCAAAATACTGGACCCCAGTCTGCCCACATCATGCAGGGACAGCTCATTTCCAACTTTTCCAATTCGTGTTCACACTGTCTCCTCTCTTCTTGTGTAAACCCTTGGGGGTTCCCTTCACCTATAAAAGGGGACCTCTTCTTCCTTGGAAGGAACTCAAGTATTTAAGCCATTGATGAGAGGAATTCATGAGGGAGTGAGTAGTAACGCCTAATTGTACTTAGCCATTAACATAAGCCCAAGCCTACACTTTTTCCTAGAGGAAGACTAGCCATTCTTGCAACAAGCTAACCTTGGAAGATCAACTCTAATCAAAGAAGGTCTTGCACTTGGTGTATCAATCAAAGTGGAATTATCCACTCTTCTTCTCTCTCCCATCAATAATGGTGCCGAAGGGTTTCAAGTAAGATGTGTTCTACATTGATATTTTCTTGATTTCTTGTTGTTTTCATTTTCATCTCTAATCCAACATATACATATATATGTATCTAATCTCATCTCCTTAACCAAACCTATCTCTCTCATTCTTAGTAATTCATCCTCTCTAGGTTCTCTTTGCTACAGGTACATCTCTCCCCGCAGTATCCTTATTGCCTACGGGCAAGAATAGGGCTTGGGAGGGAAACTTCTCATCTCTTCACTTCTCTCATATCTACATTTCTCACATACTATCCTAGATGAATAACCCACATGATGATCATTTCTATCGCTTTCACTCTGTACGATCTATTAGAATTAACGTATGGATTAGCCGTAAAATACACTTTCAACAACGTATAGTGTTTCTCTTCGGCCCTGAAAGGCTCAATGAAATACTTCTATCACCGGATCCCATCATACTACCTCTCATAGACTATAATTTTTCTTTTGATGTAAGCGTAGTTATCTCGCTATGAACCAAGAGGATTTGTACACACAATTAATCCCAATCACTAGACAAAATATCTATATTATGGTAAGCACAAAACGACAATTCCAAAGAACAATTTGTAGCCTATTTGGTCAGCCAAGATTGAATTCCATTAACTCATCCATTAACCCTTTCATATTACCCATGATACGATATGACCATAGCCTTGATGTTTTCATCTTCGTATTGTTTTGACATTCTCTTTTGCGTTCTTTCTTTGTGTGTGTGTGAGTGCAAGAGAGAAAGAGTGAGTCTTCTTTGATTGCACTTCTTTCCAAACCCTAGTCTTCATGGCATATAGTTTTTGTTGAGTTCTCTCACAAACTCTCACAGCCATAAGCCCGGTGCTTTGGTGGCAAGACGACAAATTTCTCGACATATTTTTGGTGAACCCGACGTGAATCTGCTAGGGTGAGAGTTTGTGGATAACCATGGGTGATCATGTTGAGCAACAGAGTATGCATTTTGACCTAGCAACAATGCAAATGTTTCAAGCATTTGCAATGTTCATGCAACAACAACATGCTACTGAAAGAAGGGAGATTTCAGCAACGAAGGCCATACAAGCGGTCGTCAACAGAATGGATCAGTTCAATGGCAAAGATGTAACCAAGTACTTACGCAAGTATGTCAAGGAGATGGAGCTACATCGCGTGTCAGAAGGTGAGATGATTCAAAGCTTTGAGCTAGTTGTTGCTCCAGAAATTAGGGAGCATGTTAGGGCAATTAAAGATGGGCATGGGAGAAATTGGGAAGAACTCAAAGTTGCTTGAAAGGAGGAATATTTCATGGAGGACTCCGAGAGAGTGACCAAAAGGACATTCTTAGAATGGGTAGTCAAGCCAAAGCAAGGACTATCAATAACAGAGCTACTTAGGGAATTTGAGCTGCGCTATGCACAACTCACTAGGACAGAAAGGGCCACACTAGATGCAGAGAAGACATATCTTTTCTTACAAGCTGCAGGTAAAGAGTTTCAAGAAAATTTGGAGCTTCTTCTTGAAGATAAAGATGCTGAGAAAGGACTAAAGACCGACTGGAATGAGGTTGAAGGTGCTGTCTCACTGCTTGCCAAACGGCAAAGAAGAAGGGACAAGATGGTAGTAAACACTACAAGTCCTTCCACCTCAACTTCTGACGAAATGGTAAAGCCTACTTTTATCGCTCCTAAGTTTGATGAGTCCATGCTAGATGAGCTTGTGAAGGGAATGCGTGACTTGAAGGTGAAGTTTGCAAAGCTTGAAGAAAAAGGCCAACCATCAGGGCCACTTCCTAAGCAAAGACAATAGCCCAAAGAAGGGTTTGTTAATAGATGTATTTGGTGTGATAGTACAGACCATGTAAGAAGGGATTGTGATGATTTTAGTGATGCTTTGTCAAAAGATGTTGTCTTTTTTAAGGATGGTAAAATCCACTTAAGAGAGACAGGTATACCCTTGAGAACTAACTTTGGGAAGGGGGGAATGCAAACCTTAGTTGAAGATATGGCAACCAAGCATGCCACCTCTTCAGTTGAGGCAGCTACTTATGGAGTAAAAATTGAACATGTTTGTGATGAAGAGGTGAGTGACCATCATTGTCAAATTTGGCCAAATATCATGCAATTAGCTAAAAAGGGAAAGCTTACAAAAGAGATTCTACATGAAGCAGGTGATTGCATACGTCTAGAAACAGGATGGAAT
This sequence comes from Adiantum capillus-veneris, assembly GCF_014529385.1. Lineage (NCBI taxonomy): Eukaryota > Viridiplantae > Streptophyta > Polypodiopsida > Polypodiales > Pteridaceae > Adiantum > Adiantum capillus-veneris. The sequence continues at coordinate 116,628,994 of NC_140933.1, forward strand.
GATCCAATGGACTCATTGTCAGTGCATGCCTACATTACAAAATGCCAACAAAATGAGGCAATTGTAGAAGAGAAACACAGATGCGAGAATGCTGATGAAGGACCATCAAAAAGAGCTTCTAGAAGTGGGGGAAGAAGCGACTCAATGCCTTCTCAAACACCCTCAACACAAGGAGCATTTCCACCCGAAGTACTCATGGAGGAGTCTACAACAGGAAAGAAGAAAGAGCCAACGAAAGGTAAGACAAAAGGCCCAACTTATAAACTACAATCTGATATTGAGGTTGCTACAGATTTAAAGAAAGTCTTGGAGGAAAGGATCTTGAATAGCAAGATTGAGTTTACTCTGGGAGAAGTTCTTGGCATTGCAAAGCGTGACTTCCATGAGGAGATCATTGACATCATCAAGAGAAAGAGGCAAAGCCTTGCTGAAGTTTCTCGTCCACAGGTTGAAGGGGAAACCTCAAAGACACAAGGGATGCAACTGCAAAATAAGGAGAATGATGGAGCTGTGGTAGGATGCTACCAATCTAGTGGGAGAGTGAAGCAAGTGCATTTCTCAAATGATGATGAAGAAGTTGAAGATATTCCTAGGAGTTACTATTCACGAAGTCATTGGGCAAGGGCTACTACAAAAACTTTGGTCAAGGTAGGTGATCTTGAGGATCCATTTGTTGCCTTGATTGACCATGGTTCAGAAATAAACATAATGTCAAAGAGTCTCTACAACAAGTGCAAATGGCCAATGGACACAGATCATGGTTGGATGGTAAAAGTGGCAAACAATTCATCCGGTGAATTGTATGCAGCATGTCCAGGTGTGAAGGTGACAATAGGTGATGTAAAGATTGACCAAAACTTCTTTGTACAGGATACATCTTCATATCATCTCATCCTTGGACAACCCTACATTGTGGGAGTTCGAATGGAAACAAAGGTTATGGACGATGGTTCAGCATATGCTAGAATACGTAGCAAAGATGGTAAACGAGCTGTCCAATTTCTCACAGTCTGTGTAAACCATGAAAGAAATCGTGACAACCTCATAGAACATCCTCTACCAAAGGTAAGCAAAGAGTTTCATGATCATAGAGAAATGATGAGTTTTGGCCAAGTACCATTGTAAAGCGGGATTGCAGTGGTACAGAAAGAAAAAGGGTCTCGCCTGATCCAAAAATAGGTGAAACTTTCTCGATGAGCTCCTTGGTAACAAAGAATGGATCAGTATGTTCTACAAAACTTGAAGATTTGAAGAGATATGAGAGGCATTATGTGCATAATGTACAAATAGGCATGAAAAAGAGTGGGTTGCTAAAGCTTACTGAAAATGTTTTGGGTTTTTGTGAACAAGTTTCTTTTGTATATACTATGGGTGAGCTTGATGCTATAATGAGGTCTAGTTTGCATCTTGAAAATGAAGTTGTGGAAGTTTGCTCTATGGAAATGTATCAAGTAATAGAAGCCTTTAAAGAAAGCCAAAAAGTTGGCCCAGAAGTCCATCTTGAAACTAAATACAAGAGTGTAGCAAAGAAGGTGAAACCAGTAGCTTCACCCTTACCACCCAACAACAAGGAAAAGATTGAACAGGCTTCTTTACAACCAAGTTTGCGGAATCCTAAAAAAATCGGGCATACCTTCACAAAGGAGTCTTTTCAAGAGTTGCAGATTGGTTGCGAGGAGTTTCTAACACAGGAGGAGACAAAGTGCTTCAAAGAAATGCTTTCAAAGCATGGTAAGGCTTTTGCATTTGAGCCACATGAGATAGGATGCGTTGATCCTTATATTGTAGCTCCTATGGTAATTTTCACAATACCTCATGTGCCTTGGAATCTGCGGCCTATTCCGGTTCCAAAGGCTCATTTGCCAAAGTTAGTAGAGCTACTGAATGAGAAAATCAAAATAGGAATCTTGGAGCCTTCTTGTGCTCCATACTCAAATAGGTGGTTCACAGTTCCAAAGAAGAATGGTTCTCTACGCTTCATCCAAGATATGCAACCAGTGAACAAGGTGACAATTAGAAATGTAGGTACAGGTCCAATTGTGGATGAATTTGCAGAGGCGTTTGCAGGGAGGGCAATCTACTCAATGGGGGATCTCTACTCAGGGTATGATCAATTTCCGGTTGCAATCGAAAGCAGAGACTTGACAACCACGAGGACACCTTTGGGTTTGGTAAGGATGTGTACCTTGCCACAGGGAGCAACCAACTCGGTTGCACATATGATGAATGGGATGAATAAGGTCTTACGTGACTTTATTCCTCAAATCACAATGCCTTTCATTGATGATTTGCCTATCAAAGGATGTGAAGAAAGTGACAAAGATGAAGCTTTGGATCTCAAGGGATGTCGCAGGTTTGTGGAAAATCACATAAATGATTGTGATAAAATTTTGTCTAGGTTGGAAGAAGTGAATCTTACATTGTTGGGGAAAAATTCTATGTTTGGTGTCAAAGAAGTACTCATTGTGGGGCACATGTGCGGGCCATATGGTAGGAAACCTTGTCCATCAAAGGTAGATGCCATCCAAAGAATGAAAGAAACATGCACTAGCATCACTGAGGTTAGAAGGTTTCTGGGAGCATGTGTCTTCTATGTTATTTGGATTCCACATTATGCACATGTAGCTGATCCTCTTTATCAGCTACTCAGAAAGAATCAAAAGTTTAAATGGACAGAAGCACATGTAAAATCCATGAAACAGCTAAAGGTGTTACTCCATTCAGCAACGACTTTGAGAAAGGTAGAGTATGAGTGTCAAAGGCCAGTGATTGTGACAATAGATACCAGTCCTACAGGGATTGGATGGGCAATAGGGCAAGATGACAAAGAAGGACACAGGTATGTGGTAAGATTTGGAGCAAAGGTACTAAGTTCTCGCCAAAGAAACTATCCACAAATAAAGAGAGAGTTATGGGGTATGGTTACAGCCTTGAAAAGTGGGAAAGAGTACCTAATTGGTGCATGTGTGGTTGTAGAAACAGATTGTCTACCACTTCTTGGGATGATTACAAGCTGCTCAACACCAGACATTGCTATGTTGCGGTGGATTGCCTACATTAAGTCCTTAAATCCCGAGTTTAAGCACATTGCAGGTAAAGACAATACAGTGGCAGATATGCTATCAAGGGCAAGGTATGAAGATGAGTCACAAATGATTGATGAGGGAGATGATGTAGGCACAAAATTCTATTCTATCTCTCATGTCAAAGGTAACAATGTCTGCATGACTAATTCACTTGAAAGGTACTTGAGTACTCTAACAAAACAGGATGATTGGTCTGAACAAGAATTCAAGAGGATACGCAAGAAAGAATATGGGTACTTTTTAAGGGATGGTTACTTGTGGAAGCATCCTAAACAAAAGGGTGCTACACCACAACGGGTTATATGTAAAAAAGAGACTCAAGTAAAGCTCATGCAAGAGTTTCATGAGAGTCTATGGGCTGGACACAGGGGTGTGTGGGCAACCTTCTCCAAGTTGAAAGAAAAATACTCGTGGAAGGGTATGTATAAAGATGTATCTCAGTTTGTAGAGTCATGTGTAACTTGTCAAATGTATTCAAATGTTCGACATCGTGATGGATTGCACCCTACATATCCACTAGCCATGCACTATAAATGGGTTGTGGATCTAGTCACGATGCCTTTAGGACTCTGGAAGATGAGATACTTGGTTCTTGCACGAGAGGACCTAACTAACCAGGTTGAAGGAAGAGCATTAAGAGCTAAGACCACAGAAGCTGTGTGCAAATTCCTTCTTGATGAGGTGATTTGCCGTTATGGTTGTGTGGGAAAAATCACTGCAGATCGAGGTGAACTGGATGCCGAAGAAGCAAGGGAGTTCTTTTCTAGATTAGGGATCAATATTTCTCTTACTACAGCTTACAACCCTGAAGGCAATGGAAAGAGTGAAAGAGGGCATCCTCCTATCATCAAAGCTTTGGCCAAGGCTTGCGAAGGAAGAGTTGGTGAGTGGCACAAATTGTTACCATATGCTTTATGGGCTGATCGTACAACACATAGCTCAGTAACTGGCTACATGCCTGCGGAGCTAATGTATGGTCAAAAGCCAGTGATGCCGATTGAGGATACAATTCCCACATGGAATGTACTACCTTGGCAAGAGGGGCTTAGTAGGGAAGATCTCCTTGCACTACATATAAGGCAGCTAGAGAGAAGACCTGGAGACATTGAAGCTGCAAAAGAATGACTCAAAAATGCAAGGCTGAAAAACAAGGACTATTTTGATAAGAGACATCGACTCAGGAGCAAAGCAATTGACAAAGGTGACTGGGTTTTAGTGTATGATAGTAGCCTTGATAACCAGCACACAGTCATGCGTAAGTTCTCAAAAAGATGGTTTGGACCGTATGTTGTAAAGCATGTGCATGAAAATGCTACTTACAGCTTGTCTGAACTAGATGGTACAGAAGTAAAGATTCCCATTGCAGGAAAAAGGATTAAAATGTTTAAGAGAAGAGGAGATAATGATCTAGAAGATATTAATGATATAGTTGCACTTCTTCAAACTGATTAAACATCCTACGAATGGCATGAACTTTTGTCCTTAAGCTTTCATTCTTGCATGCCCAAATGCCTAAAATTTTCTTCACAATGAGAAGTGCATCCCCTTTTACCATGAGACGATGTATACCTTGGCCAATGCATATCTTTAAACCATGACGTAGTGTGTCGTATTCTGCTTCATTGTTGCTAATTGAACCTGGTAGATTGACCTTCTCTTTCATGACCACCTCCCCACTTGGGTTGAGCAACACTAGCCCTCCCCCTGCTTTTCCTGTGACTCGTCAAAAAGCTCCATCAAAGAACAAGGTAAAAGCATTAGGAATACTTTTAGGTGGTGGAAATGGTAAGGTCTTTACTTCAGGCACCTTAATCTTCTTCTCATGTACCCTATAAGTAAGGATCCCTACCAATTGTGCACACACGCTATCTTCTACCTTGAAAGAGTATTGGAACTCTTGCAACTCCATAATCCACTTCGACATCCTAGTGCTAAGATTCATTTGAGATGACACCCAAGGAAACAAATTTTCGGCAGTGAGAATTACAAAAGGTTTTGGTAGCAAGTAGGATCTAAAATTTCTCACCGCAAACATGAGAGACAACATCATGAGTTCTGCCTCCGTGTAGCCTCTCTCCAAAGAATTCATGACCCTACTAGCAAAGTAGATGGGTCGCATCCTGGTACTGTGGGGATCTTGTTGTAATAAAAGTGCACCAATCGTTTCCTTTCCAACACTAGAGCTAACAAAGAATGTGTACTCCCAACAAGGAGGCATGAGTGTTGGTAGCTCTGACAAAATGACTTTAATATTACAAAAATACTCTTCAAGACCATCAGACCATGCAAATTCTACTTGTTATGTCAACTTTTGCAAAGGATGAAGTAACTCCGAGGCTAAGTGAATGAAGCGTGACATATACTTCACCTTTTGAATGAATGAGATGACCTCTTTGAGATTCTTGGGTGATGGGAGCTCAATAAGAGCCTTTGCCTTTGAAGGATCCACCTCAATGCCTTTATAGGAAACCTTGTGACCAAGCAAGATCACTTCATCCTCACCTATGTGACATTTGTCGGGGTTGAATTGACCTCCCATGTCATAGAGCTTCTTTAAACCTTCTTATACCCTTTGTAGATGCAATGATTTTGAGCTATAAATGCAGAAATCATCAATGAACACCGTAATTGACTTTCCAAAGAATGCTTGAAACACCATGTTCATGAAACGTTGGAATGTTGCAAGAGTATTTGTCATACCAAATGGCATGACTCTAAAAGCATAACAACCCCAAGGAGTGATGAAGGTTGTTTTTAACTGATCTTCCAATGGGATACCTATTTGAAAGTAACCCGAGTAGCCATCACACACAGTGTACTTCTCATGACCAGCTACCTCATTTAGTATCTCATCTTGAAATGCGCGGGGAAAGTGATCTCTTTTTTTTGCCTCATTGAGTGGACGGTAATCCACACACATCCTCCACTTGCCATTTTTCTTAGGCATGACATCCACACTTTTTGGTTTTCTTGGGAACCTACCTCTTTCAAACCTGGGCAAGAGGTCTCTTGGTTGTTTGGCTTAAACCTTACCCCCATGACTTCGATGGAAGACTCCTCTTCAGTAATGTTGCCGCTACTTTATCCTTCTGAAGTTTTATCGGTCCAGCCTTCCTCTGTCTCACTTTGAGATGATTATTCATGGAGCTCCTCTTGGCGTTGCTCCTTCATGTCAAAGACAACCTTCTTATGATTTTCATTCCTGCAAATTAGCTTTCCACTCTCCCAATCCTGCAAAGCTCGCATTTTCATTAGCCATGGTCTCCCTAGGATAAATGGATAACCATTTCCTTTCGTAGACATAACATAAAAATCCACTGCCTTCTTAATGCCAAAGGCCTCTACAAAAACATTTTTACAAATTCCTAGACACCTAGCTTTGCTATTGTTTGGGATCTTGACTTTAATTTCAGGTGTCTCATGGATGTGCACGCCTAGTTTTTGCATGAGTCCCTCTGTCATGATACAAATTTGTGCACCCCCATCCACTAGACCTTTCCTAACCAATCTTCCTTTGATGTAACAATCTAGCACATGTGTAATATCCTCATTCATTTCAGCATGTGCAATTTTTACAAAAGGCACACTCTCTTTTACCTTTCTCCTAGTGCTAACTGCCTTTGTTAAATCCCTCCTAACTTGTGGGCATAATGCAAGAAACTAAGGGCATGTGATATCAGGACCCTTACCTCTCATGTCTTCCAATAGGTTGTATGGAGCCATACCATGTCCAAGAGGGAAGCCTTAGAGATTGATATGACGTCGAGTCCTCTTAGCTTCCTTGGTCTCCTTTGCCTTCTTGCCTCGTCCATGGTCACTCTGTGATGTGACACCTTCTTTCTCTTTACCTTTTCCTCGGCCTCACTTAATGCCATTTTCTTCCATGTCAACCTCATTTGAGTTTGTCACCTCTACCACATGCACATTTGGGTCTGGTAAAGGTGGAACTCCTTCCACTGCTTGTGGAGGTGGTCTTGCTCCATTTGGCCTTTGTAGAAGCCGTGGTTGCTAACTAGTTCCTTCACCTGCATTCATCACTGGGTAATTCAAGTTAGGTCTCCCTGGCTCCCCACGGGGCCAAGTACAATTATACATCCGATGTCCGGACTCTCCTCAATTCCAACATTGCAAGACTCTCCTAGGTCGTGGATCTCGCTCTTCAGACTTCCTTGCTTGTCCCTGTGGACCTACAGCTTGTGCAAGGTGAATTGACAAGCTTCTTAAAGATTCATTTAACTTCTCAATCAGTTTCGCCGTTACCTTAGGAAGCTCCCCAGATGTTGATGCTTGTGACTTACCTTTGGGTCTAAGACCTTCTATTGGAACCTCCCCCCTTAAGCACTTGAGTTTCCTATATTTCTCAGCAGCCCTAGTTTCAGCTGCTTCAAAGGTAGCAAGTGCACCGGCCTCAACTTTTATCTTAAGGTCAGGAAAGAGTCCGACTATGAACCTCTCCTTATTTAGGAACTCTGCACCATCACCAAGGTGAGCAACATTTCTCACTCATACAGCCCAAAGACGTAGAAACTTTTGCTTGTAAGAGTAGTAGTCATCTAAGTCTTTTTGCTTATGAGAAACAATGTCTTGCCATAGTTTTTGAGTGTTTTGGGGATCAAAGAAGTATTTCTTGAAACGATTCAAAACTTCTGTGTAATTCCCTTTAACTTCCTCAGGCAAAGAGTCAAACCAAGTGCTAGCATCTTTCTTAAGGACCACCTCAAACATTTCTACACGTTCTTGATCAGTTACTATCCTCTTGATATGGCAAGACATCTTGAAATTCGCTAAAAATAATTCTCCATCCTCTCCAGGCTCTCCAAAGAAAAGAGGATATCCAGACATTTGGCGTTGGCTCTCCATTGAATTGATTTCAAAGTGATGCGCTTTTGTTTTTTCTTTCTTTAAAAGATTTACACAATAATATTTTCTAAATTGCAATCTATTCTACAACAAAATAAAAATATTCACATCAAATGACCTATGATAATCAATAAGAGGTAGGATGACAGGGTTTGGTGATGCGAGAACTTCTCCTACTCTTTGGGCACCAAACATGAACACCATACGTTGTTGAAAATGGATTTTTCTACTAATTGCAATGTTTATTCTAATGTGTGGAGTGAAATGAAAGGGGAAAACCTCTACTCTTGGCCATTATCCATGGTCTATGCATGACCTAATTCTTAAAACAAAACAAAAATAAAGACGTACAAACTAAGGTCGTACCTAATGATGATGCGTTTATCTTTGCCAACCTAAGAGGACCTAAAATTCTACGAATTACACGTTGTCGTGCTGTGACACGTACATAGTGGGAACGCATGCTACAAGATCTATCTTGTATTTTTTTTAGATACATAATTATATTTCCTATAGTGTATATATGCATATTTAAGTATAATAATAAGCCTTCTATCTCATCCTATTATTTTTCTCAAGGGTAACATATCCTTACTTTACCATCAGAAAATACTATGGGAAAAGCATCAATAGCTCCGCCTCTTTTACTTGGGGCAAAAAGCATTGCTTCTTTATTTCTACTATTTCATTATCATCTCACATCCTAGCTAGATCCTATATCTAGGGTAAACTCTAATATATATATATTCTATGTATTTTTTATACTTTTCTTATATTTCTTTTTAAATATCTACTAGGAGAGAATCAAATCCTAGTGGGACACTAGGTGGCATGATTTCAAAGATACACTTATTTTAATGCATTATTGCAAGCATGATTACAAAAATTTTTCAAGGAGCAATGTCATGCTTTCATATGGCATGAGGTGTCCTTTGGAATTAAATGAAAGTCTAGGCTAAGGGGACCACGGGAAGACTTTTGCTGCCAGAAATGGACCCTATTTTGATGAATTTTTTACACAAGGTTCCAATCCGAATTGGAGAATGATTTTAAAATGCAAAACGTAGCTAATGAGCTGAAGTTTTTTCCCATATTTTTACTTTTTTATTTGGAGCCATGGTTGAGGAGATATGATCAAAATACTGGACCCCAGTCTGCCCACATCATGTAGGGACAGCTCATTTCCAACTTTTCCAATTCCTGTTCACACTGGCTCCTCTCTTCTTGTGTAAACCCTTGGGGGTTCCCTTCACCTATAAAAGGGGACCTCTTCTTCCTTGGAAGGAACTCAAGCATTTAAGCCATTGATGAGAGGAATTCATGAGGGAGTGAGTAGTAACGCCTAATTGTACTTAGCCATTAACATAAGCCCAAGCCTACACTTTTTCCTAGAGGGAGACTAGCCATTCTTGCAACAATCTAACCTTGGAAGATAAACTCTAATCAAAGAAGGTCTTGCACTTGGTGTATCAATCAAAGTGGAATTATCCACTCTTCTTCTCTCTCCCATCAATAATGGTGCCGAAGGGTTTCAAGTAAGATGTGTTCTACATTGATGTTTTCTTGATTTCTTGTTGTTTTCATTTTCATCTCTAATCCAACATATACATATATATGTATCTAATCTCATCTCCTTAACCAAACCTATCTCTCTCATTCTTAGTAATTCATCCTCTCTAGGTTCTCTTTGCTACAGGTACATCTCTCCCCGCAGTATCCTTATTGCCTACGGGCAAGAATAGGGCTTGGGAGGGAAACTTCTCATCTCTTCACTTCTCTCATATATACATTTCTCACATACTATCATAGATGAATAACCCACATGATGATCATTTCTATCGCTTTCACTCTGTACGATCTATTAGAATTAACGTATGGATTAGCCGTAAAATACACTTTCAACAACGTATAGTGTTTCTCTTCGGCCCTGAAAGGCTCAATGAAATACTTCTATCACCGGATCCCATCATACTACCTCTCATAGACTATAATTTTTCTTTTGATGTAAGCGTAGTTATCTTGCTATGAACCAAGAGGATTTGTACACACAATTAATCCCAATCACTAGACAAAATATCTATATTATGGTAAGCACAAAACTACAATTCCAAAGAACAATTTGTAGCCTATTTGGTCAGCCAAGATTGAATGCCATTAACGCATCCATTAACCCTTTCATATTACCCATGATACGATATGACCATAGCCTTGATGTTTTCATCTTCGTATTATTTTGACATTCTCTTTTGCGTTCTTTCTTTGTGTGTGTGTGAGTGCAAGAGAGAAAGAGTGAGTCTTCTTTGATTCCACTTCTTTCCAAATCTTAGTCTTCATGGCATCTATGGTTTAACTCCTTCATATAGTTTTTGTTGAGTTCTCTCACAAACTCTCACAGCCATAAGCCCGGTGCTTTCCTGGCAAGACCGCAAATTTCTCAACAACGTTGAAATTGCAACTTAGTACTAACAATTATGTGTACCTTTTGCCTTGAAATGGGAATGAAGGGATCATACAAATTCTCGTGATTCATGCAAGCTACTTGATTATGCTAAAGGTTGAGCCTACACAAAACATACACAAGCCGTTGCTCAGTGGGGGCACCAATTTGAGGCAGTTCGGGGTGGGCAACAAGAAGAGTGGCCTCTAAACACCCTTCGAGGCTCCCGTGCTACTCAAATGGGGCTGGGGCAAGCACAATGAGAGACAACAATAACCCACAGCCAGAAACCAAACAAGAAAAGGGGCACCACCTAGTTGTAGATGCGAACTAGGACGCACGTGATATCTCCTTGTACTCAAACGCACAAAGAGAGGGGAATGCAAGATAGCCACACACACCAAACACAAACATTCACTACGCCAGAGAGAGGTAAAGTGCACAAATCGACTTGAGCAACTCAGTCTTAGCCTTAAAGACTAGATGCACACAAACCTTGATAAGAAATAGAGAGACAACACAAAACTTGACCTTGTTGCCAATACACAAATTGTCTTAGGGTCACGGGAGCCCTCTCACCGAGCACCCTCTTACAATTGAAAGTTTTGGCAAACAATTCAACAAGCCCTCAAACCACCAAGCATGAAATGGCACAACAAACTTCAAGGAAAATATACCTTCAACCACCTGATGAGCCAACTTATCAAAATCAATTTAGAGAGAAGAGTCGTAGTTGCAGCATACAATTGCACCCAAAACTATGAATCTTATTTATGGACAAGAGTAGGCTACAAGTGTGATTGCAGAGTATAGTATCACTCCACTTCTCTAGATGGCATAACTAACTTCAAGCTTCTCCATGCACCTATGTGTAGTGATGGAATAGAGCACTCACGATGCACACACTCTACACAACTAGGCTTGAAGAGTGGTGTGTTATGTGTTGAGAATGGTATGGTGTAGTGTGATCATGTGATATTTTACAAGGGAGAGAAGGGCACTATTTATAGGTTTTAGAAGCCCCGAGTAGGATTAGGCCTAATCAAGTTTATTTGAAAGAATAAAAAATTATGCATATTTTTAATTTTTTTTAATGAGGGTGGGTCTCTCTTGTCCTTTGAGTAACATGGATGTGGGCTCAAGGGAAGAGAATTATTGAGGATGAAAGGAGAGAGGGATTGAGTGAATAATTTGGGAGGGCCTACTCTAGTAGAGGGTGCATTTTACAATAAGGTTAGTGGTTAGTAGTTAGTATTTATCACTACAAAATATTTACAAAATCATTCACCAAATGGTGAGATATATGATGAGAAAAGTTAGAGAAGGGATAAGCTTGTAAAGCAAGGTTGAAGCTTGGAGAAGTTGACATTCACCTCTTTACAGCACCGGTAGAAGAAGCGGTCAGCATGACGAAGTAGCGCGTGTCGATGAAGCTATGTTATTTCAAACCTTGGAAAATTCATGATAAAAGCCTTCATTTGGAGACGTTATCCTTGGATTTTTGGTGATTTTTTGAAGTTATTTACAAAGTTGAAGAGAGTATGGTAATATGGACATGTATGTAAAGAGAAAGGGGGACACATAAGGTGTAGAAATGGAGGATGAAGGCTATGGAGGTGTGAGAGATGTGGCAATGGTGAAGAGGGATAATTAGGACATGGGAGTTGCAGGTTTGAGAGTGGGAAGGAGAGGGATGAGTGTGTGTGAGAGAGTAAAATGATAAAGTGGAAGAGGGAGTGTGGCTTCATAGCATCGACAAACTGGGGTTCACCAATAAAATCATAGCTCACAACTCGTAGCTCAAATGGAATCTCATTGTCTAAGCCCTGTCAAATTTTCTCTTCAGTAGGCCCCACTAGACATCCTACGCGTAGGATGTCTCCTGCTTTGTTTTGCCTGGATTTTTGCACTATGGATGCCCCTTGATGTGCTAAGTCCACAGCTGTTTTTACTTATTGATTTGGACACCTATAAGTTGGTCAATGGATCAAAAATCTTTTCAGACAGCGTGCTGGTCTTGATCATTCTAATAAACTCCAATTTGGACCAAAATTGACTAGGAGGCTTTCCTCAGGCTATACAACACCTTGCTATAGAAATCTTTTTCGACAGCGTGCTGCTGGTCTTGATCAGTCTAATTACCTCCAATTTGGACCAAAATTGACTAGGAGGCTTTCCTCGGGCTATACAACACCTTGCTATGCCCACAGTCAGTATCTGACTTCAATTTCTTGATTTAAACATCCTACGTGTAGGATGTCCTTTTCATCAGAATGGCTTCAATTTCAAAGCACAGGCTCCCCTTCAGGGGCTGATCACTTTGGTATGCTCAAAATTAGGTTTGGAGTGCAAAATCACACAGAAGAGATCCTACGCGTAGGATGTCTTTTTGGTCTGTTTGACCCCAGACTTGACCCACAGCTTCCCCTTGATGTCAGAAACCCAGTGGTATGCTTAGATTTTGGTTTGGATTTCAAAAGTCCCCAATTTTAGCTGTTCTTGCCTTTTTCAGTCAAAAGTGCTATAGTTTGCTTTGAACCCAATTTTCTCACCCAAATGAAAAGAAACACCTCTCAGTCACTCAATATATCATGTAGATCATGCTCATGCAGCCATCCTATGGTTTTGGTATTAAAATAATGCTTTGGCACAATTTGGGTAGGATGTCTGGCAATTTCAGTCTATCTGGCCTTATCCTGTCAAGATATGGTCAAATTTCCACTTTCCAATTCAAAATAGGGTAAACCCCACCTTCTGAACACACTGGTCAACTCAAAATCCCAAAATTCCCACCAGATTAGCCTGTAGACATCTTAAGCGTAGGATGTCTCCCGACTTAAAATTAAAATTTTTCCTGACAGATATGCTCTTGATGCTCTGCAGCTCTATCAGAAACACTCACAGTAACTTTTGGACTTCACTTCAGCTTTCAAACACACTCTTGCGTCTTTTTGCGTCTTTTACAACCTTATGATGAATTTACCAAGCAAGTATACATGCATGAAGTGCTCTAGATCTTGAATCATGATATCCTACTTACTCTACTCCTACTCATCCTGTGAAATGGTAATCATGGTGTTTTGGTTGCCTTCTGGACTCTCTGGACTCTCAAGCTCTCCTCTCACCGCTTCTACCACTCCAACTTCTACTCAAGAACTCAACTAGTACCTAAAACTATCTCAGTCTACCTAAATCTACCTAAGTCGAAGGATCTAGGCCAGACACACGCTTCCTAGACTCCCTCTAAGACCTAGAGAGTCCTCCACCCTCTGGTCCTATCTAAATGTAAAACGAGACTCTTAGCCCTGGGGCGGTCACTTTTTAGAATGTGTACGCTATCACGTGAGTTAACCGGAGAGGATTATTAAAAGATCAAAATGTATCAAAATGTATACATACAGAGGGGGGTGGGGTTTTTTAAATAGGCACGTAGTGTAAATATAGTATGTATATTGAGGTATTATTAATAACCTCTTGAACGCACGTGATATAGGAAGCTTTTGATAAGTGACCTCCCCGGGCTCTTGGCAAGCCAAAAATCCCTATCCTCAAGGACTAGTCTCGGTCACCTACCTAAGGTTTTCGTCCCCGGCAACGGCGCCAATGTTGGACGGATATGCCGCGACAGACGTCAGCACAACGAGAACTCGCCTAACAAGATTTGTCAGCTAAGGAAGAAGCTCGACCCGCAGGCGCGTGGAAGCAAGCATAAGGTGTCAACCTACACTGGACCAACTCCTAACTAATTATTATAGAGGTCTCTACCCAATGTCTAAGTCACAGCCTTCAAGAGTGCATAAGAGGAAACTTCCTACAACGCTTTCTACACTACAAGAGGCCATTCATATTAGCGACGCTCACACAGCGACGCTCAAAAAAAATTTTCCCGGCGTCCTTTTGAGCATCGCAAATTTACAAAGAAATTTGCGACGCTCATAGCGACTCTTATAGCGACGCTCATAGCGACGCCGGCTGGGGTAAAAAAATAACCGAGTGCGCCCACAAACTCAGATCTCAGATCTGAGTTTTTCGGCGCCCTCAAGCAAGGAGCAGGTAACGCTCTCCCTCACTCTCTCTCTCTCTCTCTCTTTTTCTTCTCCACACACACACACACACACACACACACACACCCACACACGAGGAGAGGAAGGAGAGCCAGGTATGCTCCTTCCCTCTCCTCATTTTCATGTTCCCTTCCCCTCTTTCTCTCTCCCTCTCTCTCTCTCTTTCACACACACATACACACACACACATAGTGTTTTTGAGAGAGAGAGAGAGAGAGAGTACAAACAAAAACAAAAACGCACACACACATACATAAACAAAGAATGCACACACACATTGAGAGAGAAAAAGAGAGAGAGAGCATGCATAAACAAAAAACGCACGCATTGAGAGAGGAAAAGAGAGAGAGAACATGCATAAACAAAAAACGCACACATTGAGAGAGGAAAAGAGAGAGAAAACATGCATATGATCCAAAAAAACGCACACACATTGAGAGAGAAAGAGAGAGAAACTAATTTAACGTCGTAGGAAACTAATTAAAATTAAAAGACCTAAAGATCTAGCCGACGAGGAGTTGAACTCAAGACCTATTATTCAAGAGAGAAATGGCATAATCAATCTATCATACTTGGCATGGGTGATAGAAAGGTTATACCATTTATCTCTTTTTATTGGCACACACATCCACACACGCGCACACACACAAGAAGAAGAGAGTTATAACGTCGTAGGAAACTATCTTAAAAGACGTAAAGATTAGGTTATATGTAGAATTACATTAAATTAGATTTAGGTTTATTTTTAACTAGATTTACGTTTATTTAAGCTAGATTTAGATTTACGTTATATTAGATTAGATTTAGGTCTCCATAGACTGCGATGCCTGCATGAAGCGGGTGAAGAAAGCCCTCAATGGAATATAGGGTATTGCTGCCTTCACTCATGGTGGGCTCCGTCGATCCAAAAGTACTGGTGAAATGTCTTCAGAAGATAGGGAAGAAGGTGGATCTTCAGGGCGGCAAGAGTCACTACATCCCCGACACAATGACCATCTAGACAACCTCTAGTCATTAGACTTACGTTAAATTAGATTTAGCTTTATTTTTAGTTAGATTTACGTTTATTTAGATTTACGCTTATTTACGTTAGATCGAGTCCATGCAAGAATTACTGACGGTTTAGGGTTTAGAGTTAGACGAACAGTGAAAAGATCTACTGTGAAAAGATGTTAAGATGCTATGAGGTGCTACAGCTAGAGAAGAGGCAAAGGGGTTTTGTCCACTACATGCAGTATCATGTAGACGTGGGTGTGTAGATTTCTTGTACCCACAAATATAGGTATTGACCAATAAAGACGAGATTATAACCCGGTGGTTCTGATCTCCGTGCACCTCTAGACCGAGGTGTGCGGGGATTGGACATGACTAAAGAATGTGAGGTAAAGAGAGAGAGAGAGAGAGAGAGAGAGAGAGAGAGAGAGAGAGAGAGAGAGAGAGAGAGAGAGAGAGAGAGAGAGAGAGAGAGAGAGATAAGACGAAGAATGCCAATAGAATATTAAATTTGTTGTCCAGGTTATAAGTTTTTTATCCTCATTATGAGTAGCGACGAGGATGTGGGACCGTCCAACCGAAACACCTATCTCTCAACGAGGGTCTTATGTCCTTGTAATCAATGCAAGCATGCTGTGCGACGGACAAGACGTGTTTCTTTGCAGCACGTTCGCGAATTTGGCGAGTTCGATCCATCTATTATAGATCGAGTTGTTGCCAATTATAACTCGTCGGACTCTGACGCTGGCCAACAAGCAGCAATCTTGCAACCCAATAGACGTGTTCGCAGGCGCTTTGGTCAAGCAGCATATGTGAGGCCACAAGATGTAGCCTCTGACAGCTCGGGGGATGATCATGCAGAGCACATTCCCAACGAGGCAATGTTTGAGCCCGAGATTGATGAAATGATCGAGACGATCATGGATTCAGAAAGGCTTATCTATGATGATATGAAAAGTGAAGCCGATACGCCATTGTATAATGGAGCACGTATGTCTAGATTGAAAGCACTCCTGGTTCTTCTCAACATGCAGGAAAAGTTTGGATGGAGTGACACTAGCGTCACAGCGCTTTTCAGATGATCTATTACAATTAGTTTACTTTAATAGAACTCTAAATGTATAAGGATCTGATAGATTTTTACACGACTGTATCATATTTTTATGTTGTGTAGATTGCTGAAAGAGCACATACTACCAGCTGACAATGTGATGCCAGATTCCCGAGATGAAGCAAGAAAGATTTTGCGAAACTTGGGGATGGATTACAATTCTATCCACGCTTGTCCTAATGACTGCATTCTTTTCAGAGGGGAATACATAGACATGGAGAAGTGTCCGAAATGTGATTCCGAAAGATATCGAGTAGATCTCCACGGGACAAAAATTCCACAAAAGGTTTTGCAACATTTCCCTCTGCTTCCTCGCATCAAGCATTTCTTCGAATGTAAGTCCATGGCCGCCCTAGCATCATGGCATGAGGAGAATAAATCTTCGGATGGTGTGCTACGAATTCCTGCAGATTGTGTAGCGTGGAAACATATAGATGGAACATGGTCGGATTTTGCCAGGGAAGCTCGAAATTTGCGCTTAGGCCTGGCTATGGATGGCGTAAATCCATTTGGTCAAAGATTAACATCTTACAGTGTATGGCCCGTTGTCATCGTCAACTACAACATTCCCCCGTGGTTGACTACGAAGAAGGGGCACCTATGGCTAAGCTTGATTGTGCCAGGGCGATATAAAGTGGGGAATATGGATGTGTATCTTCGTCCACTATTGGAAGAGCTACAACAATTGTGGATTGGCATAGAGGTGGTGCATATGAGCCGACACACAGGACGACGGAATGCTTTGATCAGAGGCATTCTAATGTGGACCATGCATGACTATCCCGGGCTAACAGAATGCTCAGGTGATCTATTGACACTCCTCACTCAGACACTGTAAATCTTGTTTTTTCCCATAGTTGATCTATTATCATGTGTATACATGCAGGGATTCAAACAAGGGCTTCAAACAAGCGGATACAGAGCATGTGTCACATGTGGACCTAGACTGAATGCACGTAGGGCACCCTCACTGAAGAAGCAAATCTACGAAGGTCATCAAGCGACGGCTTTTTGGGAAGAGAGCCACCAAGGATGTCTGCACAAGCATGGTTAGAGCAAAAGGAGATGTGCGATGCGGATTGCCTCCAGGGATGAAGAGACTATCTCTATGGTATGAGTTACCATACTGGCCCCGACTCATGATCAATCACTTGCTCGATCCAATGCACATATTCAAGAATGTGGGTAATCTACTATGGGACCATTTGACCGGCAAGAAAGATAGTTTGGGAGCCAGAGTTGACCTTAGAAATGTGGATCGTATGGAGCAATATTGGCCGCAAACAGCGTCTGATGGATCGATAAAACTCCCTAAAGCACCATGGATTTTCACAGGAGCCCAAGAACGCAAAGTAAAAGAGACCAATCGATCTTTGGGGACCCCCACTAGCGTAATGCACTCACTCCATGGTGTATAACGCTCTTTTCTACTCGCGCTCACATCTTTTGATTGAAAATTCTGAGTTTTCGACTTGCCTCTTCTATCACTCAATTCATTGCGTCATTGTATTTATATGCGTCATTACGTCATTGTATTTAATGGTCTTTGCGTCATTGTCTACTCTATTCATTCAATATTAAGTTTAAATATTCGTGTGTTTAATGCAGGTATGGATGATGAGGAGTTTCTTTCTTCTTTGTCACCGCAGCAGAGACAGTGGTACGTGGAGCGTCATCGCTCTGGCGCATCATCGCACGTTCCTACTCCATCCGCATCTCCCTCTCTTTCGGAGCATTCGGCGCGCTCCGAAGCTTCGGCGTCGACGAGACGAGCTTCACACTCGTCGACTAGTGGTGGCGGTGGCGGTTGTTGTGGGGATTCCGCCACCGATGCCTCCACACTGCCTCGTGTTCGACGAGGCTCTTTACCCTCCCCTTCTTTGCCCGCCCCCACACCAGCCACAACATCGCCATCTACGCCAGGTTTTTCACGGCTGACTGTTCCTAGAAGCAACACACCTCTACCTACTCCGCCAGGAACCACCCCACTCGACACTCCTCGCTTCGGGGCCCAGACGCCGGTGGAGACACCTGACGTCCGTATCCCCATCGACACGCCGCTAGAGACCCCTGCCGGGACACCCAGGTTCACGCGTCGCCGGCCAGAGGGCTTGCCTTACTCCGTCGACATTAGCGGCGGCATCATCATGGATGATGACGGCAAGAAGGTGATCTCGCGCATGTGTGGTCTTTGCTCTCAGCTATTTAGACACTACATACTAAACAAATGGAGTGAAGTACCAAGTGATTTAAAAAACAGAGTCATCAACATACTTCATGATGAGTTTCCCGTTCCAACACGGGATCAGCGCTTCAATGAAGACCTGATGAAGATTCGAATGCGCGAATACTGCAAACACAAGCGTTCCGAAGTGCAAAAAGCAATCAAGAATGGGTGGAACAGGCTAGATTGGCTGGCTAAAGAAGATTGGAAGAATGCGAAGAAAGCAGCGCGCGAGAATCCCGACAAGTGGAAGCAACAAAAGGATGCAGCCAGAGCGCGAGTAGAGGCAGGGAGCGCGCACCACTTGGGGAGCGGTGGATGGGCATCATTTGAGGCCGATTTTGTAAGTGTTTTCACATTGCTCTTTATGTTTGATAGTTTAGGGTTTATGAGTTTTTTAGTTCTAACATAATGAAATCTTTGTATGTTTTGACAGTGGTCGATGACAGGACGTGATCCCACACCGTACGAGCGCGAGTACGCAGGCAGGAAGGTCTTAAACGCCCTGATGGACATTCTCAGTTCTCGCGGCGGCATGGTTAGTATTAGGGTTTACTCTTTTTTATTTTTTGTATTGTTTTATAAATGTCGTTATATGTTTATACTTACTGAAAGCTGTCTTATTGTCTTTTTTTGCAGAATCCGACAGATACGCCGCTTGGACGCGATGAGACGTCTGACTAGACGATGTCAGTTTAGCCATAGCTAGATAGCATTAGTTTAGGGTTTCTCATAGCTTATGTATCATGAGACGGATTTTATACGTCTTTTTGAACCATGTATATTATTACATTTGTCACCGCAGTTCCTTTTGCCAATCAATTCTTTATGCCTATGATGTTGTACAATTGTCATTATTACATTTGCCAATCAATTCATTTTGCCTATGATGTGTACAATTGTCAATTTTGCAAACAATGCGTCTTGTGGGTGACTATTTTGGGTCTATTATCTACCCTTGCACTTTTTTTAAAAAGTGAATCAAGTACAATATGGTTGATGGGTGGCAAGGCATTCAATGCCCTGCCACCAAAAAAAAATTCTCTCGGGCGTCGCTATAAGCGTCGCTATTTATGGCTCTGTAGCGTCGCTATGAGCGTCGCTATAGTCTTCTGTGTAAACGTCGCTATATGCGTCGCTATGGGCGTCGCTATATGTGTCGCTATGAGCGTCGCTATATAGCGACGCTTATAGCGACGCATATAGCGACGCCTATAGCGAGGCTCATAGCGACACTCTCGTAGCGACACTCGTAGGGACGGTTTTAGCGACGTCGGGGGTTATAAAAACCCAGTGTATTTCCGTCGCTAACAGCGTCACAAGAGCACACAACCTCTTGTAGTGCTAGAGCCGAACACCCATCAAACAATCTCGAAACACCACAGAACTTGAAGGAGACTACTAACACCAATAGGTCACTCTCCCTAAGGTCTATGAACCAGAACCCCAACCCAAAACACCCGGTGCAAAATCACGTAGGATGTCTGGCCGAAATTTGTAGGTCTTCGTTTCCGAAATCTAAAGTGCCTAATGTGTAGCTCTACTCAATGTGAACATGTGGATATGCTGCAATGTAAAATCGGACAACGTATGCTCACCGAACACTAGATGAAGCTCGTAGATGGAGCTCGCAAAACCGGACTGTACGCGCGTAATGTAGGTATCGACACGTAGATCTCGTTGGGGGCAACACGCTGCACTTCTCTGCACTCGATTCCGACCACCGGTGCACATGTAGCGTCAAGATGAAACTCACACTCTCTCTCGTACACAGTACGCTCACTCACAGACTTCAAAACGTTTTTTAAAAATGACAAAAGGTCCTTCATTAAGGTCAAAAAGTGGTTTAAATACCTGACAATTTTCAAACCCTAAAGTTCCAACTCAACCATCTACTCAATCTAACTGTCAAACTGTGATACAATCTGAAAACTTCTGTAAGCTCCAATATTTACAAGGTGAAATGTCAAGTTTTCTGAATAAATGAATAATTACAAAAAAAGATAATCTGCCAAGTAATCAATTTCCGTAGGGTGTGTCCAGCTTCTAACAACTTGTAGGCCAATAGACAGGCCACCCTAATAGCTCTTCATAGCATGGAGCTTTGTCACCCTGCATCCATAAGTCTTCGTGTTCGCTATAAGCATACTTGCCATCACTTGAGAAACCTGAATCATAAGCAGCTATCCTGCCATTTGCCTCCACCTGCTGCATAGCCAAGCAAACCTGTTCTCTTTGCAAACTTGTATCCAAACTGTCTTTAAATGGCTCCAAGGCTACCTTTTCATACTCAAGAGTACGACCTGCTAGATATTCATCCTGTTCTTCAAACACCTCATCACCTACAAGGTTGGTGTCACCTTCCTCTCTGTATGGAGTCTCAGTCTTATAGGCTACACCTGTATCTGTTTCCATAGAGTCATCTATCGGAGCTATCTCTCCACAGCTACACACAAACTCTGGAACTCCACTCTGCACCTCTACATGCTCCCCAAGGCAAGGTTTCCCCACCCCCTCTTGCTCCAATAGGGACTCTCCATCACGAGACACAAGAGAAGGCTACTCGACTAGCCGGTTCACACAAGGCATTTCCATAGTTGCACTATTCTCCTCTTTGACCTTCAATGAACTCGCAGACAACTCATGTACATCTTTGTCCACCTCCTGTACATGAAAAACATCATAAGTTACCTAGAAGTCATGGATTATGTCTCCCATGTAGCATCTGTGTTCAAACTGCTCCTGGAGCTTTGAGAACTTTCGGACCCCTCTTCTGAACTTGTTGATTCTTGCACCATTGCTACCTTCCTCGTTACTGGTTCTGGAACCAAAACTTCTTCTTTAAGATCTTCTATAACCTCGTCCTCTTGAGCAAGCAAACTGGGTGGCACTTTGAATATGCCTCGCTATATCTCTTGAGACCTAGTTGGCACTTGTTCTACCTCTTCTAGCCTGGCATGAATTTCACGTGCTTTGATCAAATTTATATCAAGAAAAGGATCTTTTACCTCTTGATGCTCATCAATCTGTTTGAGTCTAGGTCCACTGGTTGATGTAATTATAGACTGCAACAATTTTGCCTCCATCTTCTTCTTCATCTTTTGACTTTTTGCTCTAGAAACTCTGACAGATTCATCAAAGGTCCTTGGATCTTCTTAATCCACTCTTTCACGAACATAGGGATGCAAGCAAGATAGAGACCTTTCTAACTTAAAGTATCCCACATGGGTTGCTTGGGTAACAGTCGTAAAATCCCCCCAATAAGCTTCAAATTTATCAACAAAAGAATCTAAATTTTCACTTATGTCCTGCTGCAAACCTTTGATCTTTGCATTGCTTCCGAGGCCGACACCACCTTCTGATACCTTTATAGAAATTGCTCTCAAAAACCGATCCAATTTTGCTTGTGTGCATCTTCTAAATCATCGAACCAAGCTTTTTCTTTACCTCGCATCACCAAAGTAAAAGTCTGGAGCTTTTCTTCATCACCTGGCATCCGCAGTATTGTCAGCATAAATAGCTCAAAATCGGCAATCCAATCGTCAGCATTTTCATCTCCTTTGAACACTGGACCAAATTCCTGATTCATCTTGATTCAGGAACACTTGGTCAAGAAGCACTCATTGGATCCTTAGTGAGGGCACCACAAGATGGAAAGGGGGAAATGAGAAAACCACCAGCACACAATCTGAATGCCTCTCTATAGCCTAGTGATTTCACAGCACCCCTATCCCCTAGTAAACACACCTAGACTCTCGATCTACAAACAATCAATGTCCAAGCCCATACCCGACCACCCCACACTATACACACTCAGTTGCAAAGCATATCTTCATGGCTCCCATCTACAATATTTTAGGGTATCCTCACTCAAAGATAATATTTCAAAACTGATGGACCACCACAGGCTCTTGCAGGATCTCTAGCATGTACCCACTTTTCATACCTGACATCACCTTGGGACACTCACACATATCCAATAAATTCATACATTTGTATACACAAGAAAAGATAGTAATATTTAGGTTGATGTCGAGATTACAAAAGCTATAGCTGTCTTGATCACTATGAGAGAGTGTAGAGTGATGGATCACGCTGGTCCTGGTGCGTGCCACCCTTCAAAAACAATCAAAGGCAATCCATTGATCTCCCTCTTGCTTTCTGGTTTCTACACTAGTCACCCGAGATCTTTGCTGCCTTTTTTCTTGCCGCAAGCTGTGCCCTAAACCTTCTTTTGCCCTGCTCACAATGATTCTCAAATTGGAATTGTTTCTGGTCATTGCCCCAACATCCAATCCCATATGGGATACCCTTGGTATTTGGTTTATTCTACCTCCTCAGGAGTCATCATAACAAAGTTGTTGTTATAACAATCCCTAAATAGGTAGGTTGGTAGGTCCACTGATCCCTTATCTTTGATTTTGAAGATATAGATGATCTTCATGGCCGTTAGTTGTCCTGGTTTGGCATGAGAAGTCCACAGAAGATCTTTTGTGTTTCTATCTTCCCAATAATAGACTCCGATCCTAGGATTATCCGTACTAAGCTGTTTCAAAGGCTTCCAATCTACTTGATCATATCCCTGGAATTCTAAAGTTGGTGGTCCTTCTTTTGCTGACATATCTAGGATTATGGTGTTTACTTCTAACCCCCATTTGTCTATCACGTTAGGATTTTTGACTTGTAAATACAGAGTTACGTCTCCATGTACATTTTCCTTGTTTGTTTTCACTAACCTCTTCTTTGAACTCAATACCATGGTCATCAATGCGAATAGCAAACTCCTCGTTAGGGTCCAAGTAAACCCGGGCTCCATGATGGTTAGTCTTGTAAAAAGATAGCATATGCTGATAGCCATTTTTTGGCTCTCCGTAATTGCCATAGTGAGTTACCTCACCATAGCAAAATCACCTAAACGCTGTTGCTATTCTTACATTTTCATTGTACATAGGCGTGTGTGAGTTAGCGGACTTTTCCTATATCTTCTTAAAACCCTCAGCTAGCTATTCACTGGGCTAGTTGAGCAAAAAAAATAAATAAAATCAAAGAAACAAACTATATTACGGCCCATTTTTGTGTAAATATCTCATTGTACATAGGGCCTAAATATAGGGATTTTTCATAATTATTTTGATATTTATTTAAATATTTCTACCTAGGTGTGTGATATTTTTCTATATATGCTATGTACATTGACTCACCATTACCATAATCTTTCTTACCTATTTATTTCATATAGAAATTTCATGCAAGCTTCTCTTATTTTTGGGTGGGAATCCACTCCAAGGAACAACTTCAAAAATGCCTTTCACCATCAGTCATTGCCTTTCACTAAATTCCTATTTCCTAGAGGTATTTTTTTTTACCTCTTGTAAATAAATATACTTCAATAAAAACAAATTAGGGTCCTCTTATTTGATTCCTTGTATTTTTATATATCTCTTTTTTCCATTATATATATATATATATATATATATATATATATATATATATATATATAGGTGACACTATTCTAGATTCCATAAATTGTTTGTATACTAGCCTCTTTTTTTTCATCATATCCATATATTATATTTATGCATAATCCACAACCATGCATATCTTCAAACCCTTAAGAATCAATTAGGTCATGCTCTCATGCAGGGAGGGGCTCACCTTTGGAGCCATATGCAAATTCCACAAAGGGGGGCCACTCAAGAGTTTTTTGTGAAGAAAAACACGTATTTTGGTGGGATTTTTTATACCCATCGCCACTCCAAAT
This sequence comes from Adiantum capillus-veneris, assembly GCF_014529385.1. NCBI lineage: Eukaryota > Viridiplantae > Streptophyta > Polypodiopsida > Polypodiales > Pteridaceae > Adiantum > Adiantum capillus-veneris. The sequence continues at coordinate 116,653,530 of NC_140933.1, forward strand.
TTGAAGAGGTGATCAAAAGATAAAATGTGGACCAAGATCTGAATAATCACCTCAAACATGTTGGTGATTTTTGGAGCAACCACCGGTGAGCTAGGATTTTTTGAGTGGATCCCAATCTACGCACTTTTCTCACAAGTAACCCATAGTCTTCTCTCACCTCTTTCCACACTTCTACACACACACACACACACACACACACACACACACACACACACACACTCATTCCTCTAAATCCCTCACTCAAACCAGCACCTTCCATGGTTACTCTCACCTTCTTCACCATTAACCTCCCCTCTTACTTCCATAGCTCTCATATGAGCTACATACACCATCTCTATGCCTCTCTCTATTACTTCCAAAGTACAATTTCATCTTACCCCTGATCTATATACATAAAATTTAGTATGTAAACCATGATTAACCTCTTCAAATTGAGAGACCTCATCAACCAAATTTCCATTTTCATCGCGATAATCAACCTTGGAGGCGGTGGCATAAAGAAGAGAAGAAGAAGAAGAGGATCGATAGTCATTTTGAGAACCTACATAAGTAAGTCCAAAACTTCTTCAAGCTTCACCATGACAAGAATTTTTTCACTTCATTCAACCATCTTACTTCAACCATCCACCTCATTCTACCCATTGTAAATATAACATTAACTTTCTAGTGATTACTAACACTAACCACAAACATACTAACACAAAATAGCCATTGACCTAACCATAAAAGACACCTCATCTCAAGACATGTACATAGTAACTCTCTCTCTCTCTCTCTCCTCTTACTTAAAACTTCACTCTCACCTTATCTACCATCAATAATGCTCTTTTTTGAGCCCACATCCATGACTCAAGTAGACAAAGAAGGCCCGCAATGTTTTGATATAAAAAACAATCATAATCCTGATTTGTTAGCTTGTAAAATAGTATTTCCAATACTCTTAATGAGGGGTCTCCAAACTATAAATAGGCCGCTCTCCTTCTTGTAAAACAACCTGCAATATCTCACACAACACCCCAACACTCTATGAGTGAGGAGAGACTTAGGCGTAGCAACCACTTTGTGAGCTTCACTCTTGGTGTGAGAGAAGCTTTCAAGCGACACATTGCAAGTGAGAGAGCGTAAGTTTAAAATCTCAAAACCACTATTGTATATGTTCCTCCATCATTAATAAATTGAGGTTTGGTGCATCAAAGGCGTGATTCGACGTTCAAATATTTGTCCTTCCACTTGTGGGTCATGTGGCTATTGTGCCGGTTGAAAAGAAAGAAGCAGATATGTTGTCCGTAGGCAAAAGAGAGAGGGAAGGCTATGCCGTGCTAGCTTCTAGAAAAAATAATGGGAAAGAGAAAGAGTGTGAAGATGTAAAAGCCAAAAGGAAGAGAAGACCTCATAGATGGTTTGCGGTAGCATATTTACCTTTGGGAAGTCGGAGCCCTGGAAGAAGAAGGAGCTCGGAAGGGAGGAGAGCCAAATCGAGATCTCTTTCTTTTGCATACTGAAAAAGGATCTCCCTTTCTCTTTGAGCATAAGGAAGATCTCTCTCTCTCTCTCTCTCTCTCTCTCTCTCTCTCTCTCTCTCTCTCTCTCTCTCTCTCTCTCTCTCTCTCTCTCTCTCTCTCGTGGATGAGCAACCAAGAAGAATCTCTCTTTGAGCATAAGGCAAGTGGCCCGTGATTGAAAAGGCAAGGAAATGGAGAAACGAGGTTAAGGAGAACCCTTTAAGGGAAATTGAAGGAATTCAAAGAGAGCTATCATAGCTTGATTTTTTTTGGCACATAAGGGTGGAGAATTGAAACAGGAAAAGAATGACATAAGGAGCGGGAATGAAGTTTGCAAAGTCTATTTCTTGAGGAAAATCAAGAGCACTTTTTACACATTTTTGTATGTCAATTGAAAGTAATATGTTTTGGTGTTGCTAATGGCTCATTTGATCTTGTAAAAAGAGAGCTTAAACTCCTAATTTCTAGTTAATCGAAGTGACGGTGCTGCTAACAGTCCACCTTGGTCATTGATTAAAGTAAACTCAAAGCATTATTCGATTAATTGATGATTATGGTGATTGCCAAAGCCTTGATTGTCTGTTGTTCTCGTTCTCTCTCACACCTCTCACAGTTAGAGGCCCCGTGCCTTCCCGGCTCACGTTTTGAACCCATATCACCCGACATATTTGGTGAACCTAATGCAAAATGGAGCAGGTGTGGGAGGTAAAGATGGAGATGCCAAAACAATTGAAGCAGTTTATTGGCGATTTAAATTTCAATGGATTAGATAAAAATCTAGCACTTGCAGAAGTACCAAAAATACTGGAGTTTGTTTAGGGATGTTTGCAAGAAGTGAAAACCATGCAAATAAAAAAGCAGATTGATGATGCAATAGAGATAGCACTTAATGTTGTATGTGAGAAGTATCGTAATTTTCAAGGATACGATCCATAAGGTTTTATTGCATGTTATGAAGCCGAGATGAAGAGCCAAAATTTTCCAAAAAATTGGATGATTGCAGGTTTATAAGAGGTTGTAAACTCAGATTTTAAAAAGTAGGTTCAAGAACTGATAGAAGCATATCCCACATGGTGGGACTATTTTGCAGAAGAATTTATTTGCAAAAGCTTAAGGATTTCAGATCTTGAAATAAAGGATATTACTAAACGAAGCCAGGTTGTGTTTACTAAAGGTGAAGAGGATCAGATGTAGTTCCTTAATTACAATCGATTTTGGGAACATATTTCTGAAGGATTAAAATCCAAAGAAAATGCAGAGCTCGACATATACAAGGCACTTATGTATATTGAGGACGACTTGGGTAAAGCAATTGAAGCGCATGTAGAGACGAAGTACAAGACTGTTACAAAGAAAGTGAGACCAATGGCTACACCTCTACCAAAATGAAGTGATGGGGTGATCAATGAAGGTTCTAGATAGCCTATGCTCAGAAATCCAAAGAACATTGGGAATAAATTCACAAAGGAGACATTGTAGCAACTGAAGATTGGAGAAGATGGTTTTCTCAACAAAGAGGAAATTAAGTGTTTTCAAGGTATGCTCGAAAAACACGGTAAATCTTTTGCGTTTGAGTCAAGTGAGATTGGGTGTGTGAATCCAAGTGTTGTTTCACCTATGGTTATATTCAATGTTCCTCACATGCCATGGAGCTTACGTCCCATTCCAGTTTTTAAAGCTCACTTGCCAAAGATTATTGCTTTCCTTAATGAGAAGATACAAATGGGAAATTTCGAACCATCATGTGCACCATTCTCCAATCGATGGTTCACTGTTTGCAAGAAAAATGGTACTTTAAGGTTCTTATAGGACATGCAACCGGTTAATAAGATAACAATCCGGAATGTGGGTACTGACCTAATCATGTATGAATTTGTTGAGTGATCAATCTTTACTATATGGGTGATGTTTAATCTGGATATGATCAATTTCACTTACTCTATGGATGCGTACACCTCTTAGGTTGGTAAGGATGTGCACTCTGCCATAGGGTGCTACTAATTTTGTAGCTCATATGATGAACGTCATGAATAAGATATTAAGGGAATCTATCCCTCATGTTACTACACCTTTTATTGATTATCTACCAATTAAAGGATGTGAGGAAGGATCAAAAGATGAGGTAAAAGATCAGAGGGGGTGCTAACAGTTTTCTGCTCAACATATTGCTGATTCTGATGCTATTTTGTCCATGCTTGATGAAGTTAACTTTTTTAGGGAAAAAGTCAACTTTTTGGTGTTAAAGAGGTAGAAGGCCGAGTCCAGCTAAAGTTGAAGCTATCCAAAAGGTGAACAAAACGTGCTCTTCAGTTATTACTGAAGTTCGTTGGTTTCTAGGTGCATGTGTATTCTACCTTATTTGGTTGCCACATTTTTCTCATGTTCCAGAGGTTCTTTATCAATTGCTAAGGAAAGGAAAGAGGTTTGTTTGGGAAGAAGTCCATATGAAGGCTATCAGGAAGCAAAGGCAAATTCTTCTTGAGGCTCCTACCTCGCGGAAGGTTGATTACAAATGTGGAAGGCTAGTAATCTTAATAGTCGACACTAGCCCGACAGGTATTGGGTGGGCTATAGGTCAAGATGATGATGAAGGAGATAGGTATGTAGTACACAAGTGATGATGTTGGCTTGAAGCTCTACACGTCTTCTTATCTACATGAAAATTGTGGTAATAATGCTCATATTTTTGAGGTATTTTTTGAGGAGTTCTATGATGGAGAGTAGATTTTGATCGGTTGCTACCTTAGCACTCTTACTAAGCATGAAGTGTGGATGGATCAAGACTATAAAAGGATCAGAAAGAAGGCTTACGATTATTTTTTGAAGGACGTACATTTATGGGAGCAACCAAAGCACCCATGAGGGGTACCACAACGGGTTGTTTCTAATAAAGCGACTCAACACACGTTATCAAAGAACTTCATGAAAGTTTATGGGATGGACATACAGGAGTATGGGCAACTTTTTTCAAGATTAAGGATCGCTACTTGTGGAAAGGTATGTATAAAGATATGGCTCAGTTTGTGGAGACATACTTAGTATGAAATATTCTAATGTGCATTGTCGAGATGGATTGCATCTGGCTTATCCACTAGCTATGCACTATAAGTGGGTGGTGGACCTGATTACCATGCTAGTAGGTGTTTTGCAGAATCGGTACATTGTTCTTGCCATAAAATATCTTAGTAATCAGGTGGAAGGCAGAACTTTGTGTACCAAAGCTACCAGTTCTGTATGAAAATTCTTGCTTGAGGATGTTATTTCCATGTATGGATGTGTTGGTATAATTACTGCTGATAGAGGAGAGCTGGATGCAGATGAAGCTTGGGATTTATTTTCTTGCTTGGGCATTAAATTGGCTCTCACTACAACATATAATCAAGAGGGTAATGGTAAAAGTGAAAGAGGGTATCCGCCTATTGTTAAATATTTAGCAAAGCCATGCCAAGGGCATATTGGTCATTGGCCTAAATTCCTATCGTTTGCTTTATGGGATGATCGCACTACACATAGTTCTGTTACAGGTCTTATTCCATTCGAGCTAATGTATGGACAAAAACCCATTATGCCTACAGAGGAAGCGATTATTTCTTGGACCATAATGCCATGGGAAGAAGGTATGTCTACGAAAGATTTGCTTGCTTTGCGCATTCGCCAACTTAAAAGGCATCAGGAAGATATTGAACAAGTTAAAGTGATTTAGAAGCTTAAGGAAGCAAGGTTTAAGAATAAAGCAACATTTGATGGTAAGCACATACTACGACCTCATGCTATTAAATATGGGGATTGGGTCCTTGTATATGATAGTAGCCTGGAGAACCAGTACACTGCTATGCAAAAGATGGTTAAATGATGATTTGGACCATATGTAGTACTTCATGTTTATGATAATGCAACATATAAGCTATTTGAGCTGGATGGCACTAAGCTGAAGGTGCCTATTGTAGGAAAAAGAGTTAAGTTATTTAAGCAACAAGAAGGTGAGATTAATATTGAAGATTTCAACACAGATCAACCTCCTGAAGATAATGCTACGTATGCCTCAGACGACGAGTCTGATGATGCTACTGAAGTGCATTTTTCATAGACCAGAGGGTGTGAAGGTTCGAACGGGGTGGATGTCGTGTATCTCCAATCTCGTGCTAAGAAAGATACTAGGAAGCTGCACATTGAGCTTAATTGAAGCTTACCTAATTAATGATGAAAAAATTTGGAAGTTTGAAGTTTGAAGAAATTGCAGATCCGTACCGGGATTGGGCAAGTCCAGCTGAGGGATTAGAGATGAAAAGAATGGATGGCCGTAAAGTGTTCACTTTGTCGAAGGTGGTCTTTTCAGACCAGCGATCGGAGTTCTAGTTGCCAAGATATTGGTTGTTAAAAATTCATCGAGGGCCAATTTCGTACCACTCTAGTCCGCTCGATTGGTGTGCAATTTGGAAAATATTGATAACAAGAGATGCCATTGTGGTTGCATTTTGAAGGAAGTTGGCCTTACAATGGCTGCCCCAAAGGGGTTAGTATGCGAATTGAGGGCCTCTCTCCTAGCGCTATCACCTATACTTGCTTCCTTAGGGCATGTGGCACTACCAAAGACATTGAAATGGGAAACAAAAATGTGCGATGATGTTCTCAGAAGAGGTGTTGAAAGCGGAATTTTTGCAGGGCAATGCCTTGATCAATATAAAAGTCAAACATGGTGTACCCAAAGGTCAATGTGGCCACCCAGGACGTGGGTGCCCAATTGAGCCAAGGAATGCCCAAGGGGTGGCTGCCCAAGAGCCAAAACTACTTTGGTTTGAAGGGGTTAATGTGAAAAGAAGAGAAGAAAATACCGTGTAGGTGCAGGTAGTGAGCGCGATGGAAGGGAGAGGAAGATGCACTTGTGTTGTGCTGTGTAGGGCTTGGATGAGCACGAGCATGTAGTGGAAGTTTTCCAGCATGCCAAGACACTCTTGTTCGGATCTTTTCTTGACAAATTTCACGTGCTCGACATCCGACGGGGCTGCCACGTGATCGAGTGTTTTCATGAGCCCCTAGCAAGGATAGCGCCATCGTTGCTTAGGGGGAAGGGTTTTTTCAAAAAGAAATATAATGAGCAGGGGAGAAGGTGAAGAATAGGAGAATAAGTGGAGGAAATGGCACTACATGAAGAGGAAGAGTAAGAATGAAGGAGGGGAATTCGGAGCCCTGGAAGAAGAAGGATCTCGGAAGGGAGGAGAGCCAAATCGAGATATCTTTCTCTCGCATAAAGAAAAAGGATCTCCCTCTCTCTCTCTCTCTCTCTCTCTCTCTCTCTCTCTCTCTCTCTCTCTCTCTCTCTCTCTCTCTCTCTCTCTCTCTCTCTCGTGTATAAGCAAGCAAGAAGTCTCTCTCAACAAGCATAAGGCACGCGGCCCCTGATTGAAAAGGCACGGAAATGGAGAAATGAGGTTAAGCAGAACCCATCAAGAGAAATTGAAGGCAATCAAAGAGAGCTATCATAGATTGATTTTTTTTTGGCACATAAGGGTGGAGAATTGAAAGAGAAAAACAACGACAGAAGGAGCGGGAATGAAGTCTACAAATATTTCTTGAGGACAATCAGAGAGCAAGTTTTACACATTTTTGAATTTTCTTAGATCTTTTCAGAGATGTTGAAAGCAGTTGAAGAAAATAAAAGCGACATGGAAAAAAACTCCATCATCGTCATGAGTTTGAAGACTGATTAATCATCTTGATAAGTTTTGGTGTCGCTAGTCCCCATTTGATCTTGTAAAAAGGGAGCTTAAACTAATAATTTTTAGTTAATCCGAGTGATGGTGCTGCTAACTGTCTGCCTTGGCCATTGATTAAAAATAAACTCAAAGCATGATTCGATTAATTGATGATTACGATGATTGCCACAGCCTTCATTGTCTGTTGTTCTCGTTCTCTCTCACACCTCTCATAGCTAGAGGCCTCGCACCTTCCCGGCTCATGTTTCAAACCCATATCCCCCGACAGTGATGCCACAAAACCACCAACATTGGTTGTCACCTATGCATGCCACCATCCCCACCAACAACAACCTCTTAGAGCACCAAATATCACCCCTAACCACCGCCGTGAAAAGCACCCAAAGCACTACCTTGTAGGGCCACCATAGACAAGGCTCAAAGGCCTCTCTCTCCACGCCTTATTGCTTCAAATGGGTGCACCATTGCGGGCTTATACCATGCACTTTCAGTACTCAACATTGTATGTGGGATCTTGAATGGCCACGTGGCAGCCGCTTGGCAACCCACCCTCCAAGGCTCTAGTGCCATACATTTAAAAAAAAAATTCCACCACTTTCAAACTTTCCCAACTCATTGCTCAATGTTTTGATGCTCCATCTCTAAAAGCCGAATGAAAGATCCCCTTCTCGACTCCAAGATGTCCGATCTTGGCCGTCTTTCAAGACTCTAACATCCACACACCAAGGCCACATAAAACTAAGAAATGCATCTTGCATCTTCCTCATGCAATTGCACCCAAAATTTAAACCAACAAATCTTCCCCACCATGACTCGGATTGATGCACCGTCAGTTCCTACTGTTCCCTATGATGAGTACTACAAGAAGATGGAGGGGGGGAATGGGGAACACACACACACACAAAAGGAATTTCTATAGCACAAGGTATTCAAAACACCCCTATCCTCTCAAAAATCACCTTCGAACATCACACTCGCACAAGAAAACCACCGTTTTCACACAAAACAATCATATGGTATTTCTTTTAATCTACATGAATTTCTCAAAATGGACATGCTTTACAGTGTGTGCTAGTGCTAATAGCATTGGATTTTAACTTGTGAGCATTAAGAGTGTTGATTTAAAGCTATGTGGGTATATGGGTTGTGGCAGACATCACTTTAAAGATTTGAGACTATAGTCATAGGCTTAACCTCTATGCTGTCTATTGATTTTATTGGTCTAATTTTCTTATTTTTGCAGGAGAGGCACAATGACTATGTGAAGCAAATGCGTGAAGCAATGCTTCAACTCAACTTCACATATTTGTTACATGGAAAAATTGATAGAGCAGGAAATGTTATGCAATAGTGTCAAGTCCCTACCACGCGAAGTCAACCACATGGCCATTCCAAGTTCTCATGTCAATTTGTACTAGTTGTGGGGGGACCCTGATAGAGAAAGAAGTGTATGGTGTGGTTTACTTTCCATGCTTACATGAATATTAGTCGTTGTGCTTTGTGTACATTTGCTCAACATACCATGAATGTGTCAAATATGGTCCATGGTATTCATAGCACCCTTATCATCTCGGAAATCACCTTTAAACAACACACTTGCAAGGCAAACCACCACTTGTACACAAAACAACACACACCAACTCAGGAAGACTATCACATAGCACAACTTCACCCCGTCAGCTTGTTCACCGCTCCCAACACACAAAACACCTCAATTTCATGCTCTTTGCACCACACAATGGTCCACGAGCCCCCCCCCCCCCCCCCCCTCCCCCCCTCCCCCCACGGTACTAGCACTAGCGCTAGTGGGAGGGCCTCCTAGTCTTTACTTCAAAACTTTATATCTCTTACGCGCATGGGACAACACATCAATGAGGGCCACCAAGTTGTCATTTTGTAGAGTGCTTCCACACAACCACCAACATTGGTTGTCACCTATGCACGCCAGCATCGCCACCAATAACACCTAAGAGCGCAAATTATCACCTCTAACCGTCCTGAGCAGTGCCTAATGTTATAGAATTGACATTTCATTACTTATTGCAGCTGACAGGTGGAAAAGACTAGACCCAGCTTGGCCTATGCAAATGTATTTGTATATCATGTACATTTTATTATTCAAGTGCTCTTTTATGAGCTTTGGCCAATTATGACTGGCCGGCCAGTTTGTAACCAATTTGACCATTCAAGAAATCTATAAAACAAATACGTGCAAGAGGGAAATGGTCACTCTTGCACGGGGGGAGATTGCACCCAGTGTTTGTGTCTTTCTTCTCCCTTCTCCTCTCTTCTCTCTCGTCGTGCCAGTGTAGCACTCCGCTCTCGGAGGTGCGCTTGCACGTTCTCCCTCACTCTATTCTATTTTCTATCTCTCTATGTTCATGTTGAGATCGATCATGTGCGTATGCGGCGATTCAGGTATGTTGATCTATCGTTTTTATGGTATGTATTGTGCTATTATGAGTACTTTGCAGGGCAGCCACGCTCTCGTTTGTAGCAGTGGTATCAGAGCAAGGCTATGCTCAAATATTAAATAAATTGATGAGCACCAGATAAGTATTTTATTTTGTCATTCTTGTAGGTGTTGTTAGTTGCTTCAGCTTGCAGTAATTGGTGTTGCTTGCATGATACAATTAGTGACCTTTAAAATTAAAGAGAATTTCTTCTTTATTGTCATGATAGAATAATTACTAGCAAAAGTAAAATAAAATTGTGAATCGTTAAACATAGTTATTGAATAGATTAAACTTAATCTCATGATCTAAAGGGTAGGCCATGACTCGCCCCATAGAATAGAGCATGCAGAGTATCGAGGCGTTTCTTGATCTTCACGAAAGTCGAAGACCATTGAATCAATGACTACGGTTTTAATTAGAAAGGGTGAAGAGAAGCCATAAAATATTGGCGATGGTCAATATGATATTCGTCATGGAGTGCCGACTATACCGTACGATCATCGAGATTATGGCAGTCCACAGATCATGGCAGTTCAGAGACCAAAAGAATAGGCATTAAGAGGGGCAGGATGCAGCTACACTCTAGCGAGGCGTAGGAGCAGTCGACCATGGTTGTAGCACTAGGAGCAGAGGCGTAGGCTTGGAAGCCAAGTAGCATGCTCACCGTCGAGCTCACCATCGAGCAATAGTAGGGCACCATCATTCAGTTTGGATGAGTGTCGATTTGAGTTATCCGTGCGAACAACCTCGATTTTCAGCAAGCCATATCACTAGATGTTCCGTTGTCTGTAGCCTTGCTGCACATCGTTTGCAAAGTAGAGACAACCTTGCCATATGGCTTTGCATGGAGACTACCCACTAAACCCTTGCAGCTTTTGGCGCCTTCCAACAATCGACTGTGCACCCTCCAATCGCTATGCAGGCCATACGTCCACTCTCTCTCTCTCTCTCTCTCTCTGTTTATTGAACCACTCTCTCTCTGTGTTTACTGAACCAACCCCCGCCTACAGAACTAACCACCATTATTATTGATTTTATTTTTGAAGTACCGCTATTACGTAATGGCTTTGAGCCATTCCTTATCACTGCGCAGCATGTAATTCACCACCATCAATATATATATATATATATATATATATATATATATATATATATGAATAAATCTCTTGCAACTGTGGTTTGCCAACCCGCACATGCCCAGGCCCCAACTGGCCATCATCCCGCTCTCCTTCTCTATATTGCATGGAGGCGCCCACCATCCAACCCAACACCCGGTGTCCCCTCTCGCGGCCATGCAATGATATTGGATAAGGACCGATCCGGGCCCACCATCTTTAGTTTCCATGCAACAATGGCATCGGCGCTACAGTACGAGTCGTAGCATGCAGCCCTCAACCACAGCCGCCATGCAACCAGCTTGGAGCCATAGAAGCACCACCACACCCAGCCATGAACTTCCAATAACTGGAGACCTCTAGTGTGCAAAATCCATGCGTGATAACTAACCACGTCATACGGATGCGGCTCACCACATTTAACTATGAGTCTCTTTCTCTACGGCCGCCAACCACTCCCATGCAGTGGTTTCTCACTTTAATTTGATGCCTTACCCCAACTTGGGTAATTGCTGCATGCTCGCTAGTTATGTCCGCTGCCTGCATGGTCTCCAAGGCCATCCCCTCGACGTCAGCGTGTGCTGCAGTAGCCCTTTTGTAGGCACTTTTGGCTGCATTGCAATCCCTCCAACACACTCCCCTCACACCATCATCCTGCATTGCCCCGCCTCCACAGCCCCTTCCCAGTACACTACCTACATGGTCGGCAATTGACATAGCACTTCAGCAACTAGATCCCTAGTCTTTTTTTTCTCTCTCTCTCCGTCTCTCTCCCCCAAGGGGACTTTGTACAATGACGGACTTTGAGGGATCCATCAGGACTCAGGTTTTTGTCACCAGGAAGACGGTGATCCTGCGCTGCAAGCGCAGTTACTCGAAGATACCATACAGAGGGACCAAGTAAACCTTTGACTATGCAGCAGTATGTATGCCAAAATCAGATTGCCAAGCTTTTGAAAACGCCTCATCAGCTTGAGTGCCTCTCCACTTCAATACCATAATCTCCTCAAGGTTTTCACAAGGTTTGCATATGATGCGGGTGTTGACATCTATGCTGGCAATGAGCTTCCCTTGCTCCTGGAATTGGCGGCTTTGGTGGGCTTTTTCCACTTGGTGATTCTAATCTTGTGGCTGGTAGAGATGGTGTGGGAACCAAAATAAAGCTTGTTTTTGAGATAGGAGATCATGATACCATAGGGATCAATTTGGTTGCTATGAGTGTCAATGACATTGTCATTGTGACATTTGGTGAAAGCCTTTTTTTAGTTTTTTGGACTATTTTGCAACAAGTCAACTTGATGTTGACCTGGCAGATCAGGTAATCAAGGGTATTGTAGAAGGGTGTAAGCAATCAAATTGTGTCCTCCTTGGTGGTAAGAGATGCCAAGCTTTTCTACAAAATGAGAGTATGATCTTCATGGTTTTGCGGAAGGCGCAAACATACCACCTCTCGGCACAAAGATCGACTTCTCCCATGTTGGCCTCAAACCCTCACCACCCCATATTGGCTTTCTATCTCCTTGTTATTGTGTGAGAAAAAGTGGTGCAAGGACAATATGTATAGTAGATAGAGTGTGCAGCTATTGAAAAATACGCAGCAACAAGTACTCGTGTACTCACAATCAAAACAATTTTTGAGAAGTTGACACCCCGCGATACTCCCTAGCACCACGCATCGGACACTCAAAGCTGAACGAAAAGCCAAACACGACCAGTCAAGCCAACACGTCACCAACCGTCCATGACGTCAGCTATTCTCTGCATCCTAGAATGACACACACACACACACACACCCTCGTAAACAAAAAAATCTCTCTCTGATCTCTCTCTCTCTCTCTCTCTCTAGGATTTCTAACAGACTCTGTGATAATCATAATTTGTAGCCATTGACAAAACGGTGTCATCATTCAAGTGCTAACCTCCATCGCAACTTTTAATTATGCAACATTGAAGGGTTCTAACAAAGGACATTGATTTTCTAGCTACCTCACATAGCTGACATAGTAATTTTGGTAAGAGATTATTGATCCTTTCACCATATCTTTTCAATCATAAACCTCCAACCTGATATTTATGAATCTTTTGTTCATCCCAACAACCTTATCACTGATACCTTTAAGACAGGTTCATACTTTGAGTTCTGAAAAATCCAAAATTCAAAAGTATCAACTTGATTTCTTTTGCTCGATTTTTGTAAGTTTTAGTTCATGTTAATCTAACCTCTATGACCTTAACACTGCTTCCTCATGAATTGATGTTATTCTGTATATATTAACATTTATGACAACTAAAATTTGGTACTAAATTTCTTATTTTCATCATATTTAGATGACTCATTGTGATACTTTTCATTGTAACTTATATTCACATCATTTAGCATCACTATGTTTCCACAAATCTTAAGAGAATCCAAGTATCTGTCTTCACTGAAATTAACCCAATGATTTTGATGACCAATCAAATATTGACACTCATCTATAATTTAGTACTTCGTTAATTGCGTGTAAAACCCTCTCACACAAGACTGGGCCAACACTCTTAGATGTGCCTATTGCTCTCATTCAAAGAGAAGTGCGTATACGATCAAAGTAATTGAGAAGTCGGTTGGATCTAAGAAGTGGCATGCCAAGTCCATCTTCCAAGCCAGAAAGGATAAGCACCAGCTTGGCATTCGAAAATACTGCAGATGCATTTGCCGAGCTTTTGTCAAAAACAAAAGGCACTCTAATTGGGAGAGAAGTCTTGAAAATCGTAACCTCGGCAACAACATTAATGTTTTACTTGTTCTTCAAATTGTCTTAAATGCTCCCTTATATATCAGTCAAATTGTTGTTGCATATTACTCCATATTGTTTCGTTTATTTGCTTTTGTACCACATCACTCCCAACGTTTCCAATACTCCATCTCAGAGGACTACCCTTACTGATGAATACTTACCTTTATGCCCGAATTTGCAGCCAAATACTTTAAGAAACCTGCTTTTGCCCTTTCCTCACATTCATATATTTGGCGTGGCCTCACTTTCTCTGAAGACCGATATCCACTGGTCATAACAATCTTGCAAACCACCCTGTCAATTTAGATTGTACTTCAAGTTTTCTACTTTCAATTCTCTTTTTTTTTGGCAAACAAACTTTGCATCAAATTTTTCTCTCATGGTGTTTCAAATGTTAATGCATTTGATCTGTAATTATTAAAGTCTTCTTAAATTTTACAAGAAATTGTTTTGAGTGCTTTATTTTTTTAGAAAAGATATGCAGATAAATCTAACTATAGTGGCCTCACATCAAAATCCAGGTATGACACTCCTTACTGCATTCTGATAATACCCCTCTTGAAACTTTATTACAATGCCAGGTGCAACTTTCTATTATTTGTGCCTATTTCCACACACACACACACACTGGTAGATATAATTTCAAAAATAGTATGCCCTCTTGGTATGTACATCAAATACATTCCTCTTTTCATATTTCAATTCTCGGCATTGTGTTCTAAGCTGCATACCCAAAGACTACTAAGGTCATGACTTCTAATTGTATTGACAGGGATTTTTTACTGAGGTAACTTGTCTAAAAGGTATGCAGCTACTCATGTGCGCTAAGGTGCTTTGGGATACTAAAAATAAAAATAAAAATTGTTTGTAAATACTTTGTCACATAAGCATACTCCAATTTTGTGTCAAACAGGTAGTAGATGTTTTGTTTTTTATGCCTGGTCTAGTCCATTGGTCACATGCACACAGATTCGCCGATTTAGGCAGTGTGTAGGTACTCATCTTGGTGCAGATTCGCCGATTTAGGCAGCACATTGAAAAATTGCAGATTTATGAGTCTTAAACTCATACCAAATGCAGATTCGCCGATTTAGGCAGCATTAGTGCAGATTCACCGATTTACACAGCACACCTTATTGGTGTAGATTTGCCGATTTAGGCAACACCGATCACAAAATCATGCTGCAGTGGCTGGCCACCACTGCAACTGGTATGATTTTGTTACCCGGGTACATCATGAAAGTGATTTTGATTTGGTCTTATATTGTGGAATTGGAATTGGATTGAGATTTGACACCAGATGATTCTTTTATCACGCCAGTGTTTATGTGATGAGACTTGACATTATGAGACTCATGATGAGTGTGACCAATGATATCCTCATTCATTAGAGTATGACATATACTGCTTATCCTAATGGTATGGGACACTAGAATAGGTAGTATGTGGATGACGGCAGGCATAAACAATATGTATAATTTTATGGATTTTCTTTTACTAATTCAATCATATTTCTAATCATTGTTTTTGACAAGCATTGTTTGCATATTTGTATCTTCACAACTGAGGACAGTTGCTTTTCAACGGAGAGGTATGTTATAGAATTGACATTTCATTACTTATTGTAGCTGACAGGTGGAAAAGACTAGACCCAGCTTGGCCTATGAAAATGTATTTGTATATCATGTACATTTTATTATTCAAGTGCTCTTTTATGAGCTTTGGCCAATTATGACCGGCCGGCCAGTTTGTAACCAATTTGACCATTCAAGAAATCTATAAAACAAATATGTGCAAGAGGGAAATGGTCACTCTTGCACGGGGGGAGATTGCACCCAGTGTTTGTGTCTTTCTTCTCCCTTCTCCTCTCTTCTTTCTCGCTATGCGAGCGTAGCACTCCGCCCTCAGAGGTGCGCTTGCACGTTCTCCCTCGCTCTATTCTATTTTCTATCTCTCTATGTTCGTGTTGAGATCGATCATGTGCGTATGCGACGATTCAGGTATGTTGATCTATCGTTTTTATGGTATGTATTGTGCTATTATGAGTACTTTGTAGGGCAGCCATGCTCCCGTTTGTAGCACCTAAAGCACTACCCCATAGGGCTGCCATAGACAAGGCTCAAAGCTCTCTCTCTCCACACCTCATTGCTTCAAATGGGTGCACCATCAAGGTCTTATACCATGCACTGCTAGTACTCAACACCATATGTGGGATATTGAATGGCCACATGGTAGCCACTCCTCAACCCACCCTCCATGGCTCCATAAACTTCCCCATGTGCCATACATTTAAAAAAAAAAATCCACCACTTTCAAACTTTCCCAACTAAGTGCTCAATGTTTTGATGCTCCAGCTCTAGAAAGCCGAATGAGAGAGCCCCTTCCCGACTCCAAAATGTCTGGTCTTGGCCGCCTTTCGAGACTATAATATCCACACACCAAGGCCACAAAAAACAAAGAAATTCATCTTGCAGCTTCCTCCAACAATTGCACCCACACTTCAAACCCACAAATCTTCCCGGCCATGACTCCGATTGATGCACCGTCGGTTCCTACTGACCCCTATGATGGATAATACAAGAAGATGGAGAGGGGGAATGAGAAACACACCTAGCACACACACAAAATGCCTTTCTATAGCCCAAGGTATTCAAAACATCCCTATCCTCTCAAAAATCACCTTTGAACAACACACTGGCACAAGCAAACCATCGTTTGCACCTAAAACAACACACACCTGCTTAGCAAGACTATCACACAACACAAGGTCACCCCATTAGATTTTTTTAGCACACACAACACCTCAATTTCATGCTCTTCGTAGCACACAATGGTCCATAGGAACACACCTCGGCCAAAACCAACACACACTCAAAGCAAGAGAAGAGAGAGGGGTAGGGGACAGCCAACACAAAGAAGCGGTGTCGTGCGGGTCCGCTTCCATGATGAGAAAAAGAGAAAAAGGAACCAGAAAAAGTCTATTTGAAGTTTACACATTTATTGAGCAGTGACCAGGGCTCGATAACAAGCAAGGAGATCCGGGAAATGTATGTTTTATATGGTTATGAAGGCCTAAGAGTAGAGATTTCATGCTTGAAGAAAAGTTTTTTACATGTGAAAAGGTTCTTAGGCTATGCAAGGCAACTTGGGTAGAGGAAGACATGTGGTCAGTGGTAAAAAAGAAAGTGTGTGAGAGACTTCACACCTCTGCATGAGGGAGGCCGAGAAAGTTTCAGTTTGAATTTTTTTTGTAAAACAGGCTTTTGGTAAAAACGGGCCGCTATAGGAGAAGGAAAACAACATTTTGAGGATTTTTACGTCTCATGCGCATAGAGGCTAATTCTACACTGATTAGGAGATATTAAATTTTTAGTTCTCCTATGTATCAAGGGAGGAAACCATAAGCTTTGAGCACTCTAACTCTTTTTCCAAGCTTCCATAGCCCACTCTAGCTGCCACAGCCACTCTAATCAAAGAAGCCATAACCCAAGCTATAATCTCTTTCTCAAGCCACAATTAATCATTTTCCTGGGATCTCTCTCTCTCTCTGTTGGTTTTAAAGCAGTAGAGGAAGAACGAAGGAGACAACTATTATAAAGGCAAGCTCGGCAAGCCAATGAAGGCAAATTAACATGATGTAAGAAGTTTAAATAATTTAAGCAGCGTTACTGTTAATTGTCCGCTTTGGGTAATCAAGATTCAGAATCGTGTTCAAGTTGTCACTTTTAAGCTTTGTCTACATTAATTGTGTTTTCTGCAACTCGCTTCCACACAACTCTCACAGCCAGAGGCCCCACGCCTTCCTGGTTCACCTTTCGAACACAAATCCCCCAACATTCTTGGTGAACCCGACGTGAAACGAGCCGAGGTGGGAGGTAAAGATGGAGATGCCAGAACAGTTGTGCAGTTTATTGAAGATTACAATTCCAAAGGATTTGGTAAAACTCTAGCAGTTGCAGATTTGCCAAAAATGTTGGGATTAGCTCAGAGATGTTTACAAGAAGTAAAAGCTATGAAGATGGAAAAGCAGGTTGATGATGCAGTGGAGATGCACTTGATGCCGTACATGAACAGTGGGGTATTTTTCAAGAACATGATCCAGATGGACTTCTTGCATGCTATAAAGCGAAGATGAAGAGCCGAGGAATTCGAGATTATCGAATGATTTTGGGTTTTGAAGAAGTTGTAATCTCTGAATTAAAGATATGGTTCGAGAACTGGGAGAAACATATTTCACACAGTGGGACTATTTTGCAGATGGTTTTGTTCATGAAATATCAAGGATTATCAGGTTGGCAATGAAGGAGATTACGGACAAATCCACATTTTTTTCTATAAAGAAGAAGGGGATCAGATGGAGTTCCTTAATACGATCAATTTTGGGAACCTATTCTTGCAAGGAGTAAAGACAAGGAAAATACAGCTTTGGAAGTAGAAGATTTAGCTTGAGAGGACCATAACCTAGTGATAGCCGTTTTTTCGGCTCTTTGTAATTGCCACAGTGAGTTACCTCACCCTACCAAAATCACCCAAACACTGTGGCTATCCCTACCATTTCACTGTACATAGGCGTGCGTGAGTCACGGGACTTTTCCCTTATCTTCTTAAAAACCCTCAGCTAGCTAGTCACTGGGCTAGGTGAGCCAAAAAAAATAAAAAAAATAAAAAAATAAAAGTATATTATGGCCTCTTTGTGTGTAAATATTTCATTGTATATATGGCCTAAATATAGGGATTTTTTATAATTATTTTGGTATTTTATTTAAATATTTCTACTTAGGTGTGTGTTTTATTAAACCTATGTACACCTTCTTTCATCCTCTTACACCATAATTTTATTTTTTTGCCAATATGTACATACTCTAACCTCATATTTTTCCTTTATACAAATCACTCCCACATTTTCACCCTCACCCTCGTGAAAACAAAAAATTGATTTCTACTCATTGGTTACTTTTATTATATTATTTACTTGCATACATTTTCCTCTTTCACCCAAAATAATTCAAGGAGGGACCATATCATATGATTCCAATATCTTTCCATATCCATAACTCCTCCATATTTTTATTATTATTTTTACTCATTATTCTAACACCATGTGCTCATTGAGCTAAAGTCCATGAATAGTCCATACACTAGTCCCACCATGTATATATTTCTTATTTCACCAATAATCCTCCTCCATGCATGGGTCAAGGGCAACTTGAATGCTTTGTATTATAATATGACAAAGGAGGGGCTCACTCTTGGATGCATTGTACAAATTCAACAAAGGAGGGGACCACTAAAAGACTTTTGCAGGCCTAAAAAACAGGCTTTTTGGTGAGACTTTTGGCACCTATCTCCACTCCGAATTTGGAGCGGTGGTCAAAAGAGAAAATGTAGCCCACGCTCTGAATAATCACCCCAAATGTTTTCATGATTTTTGGAGCTACCAGCTGTGAGCTATGATGTTTTTAGTGGACCCCAGTTTTCCCATGCTATGCAGCCACACTCTCTCTTCCACTTTATCATTTTCCTCTTTCACACACACTTCTCCACTCATCATCCCCATCTCTCTCACCACTCCTCTCTGCACACTACTCACCTTCTCCTCAACCTTGAAGAATAAGAGAAACCATGGTGAACTCATACCTCCCACACACAATTCCATTCCAAAATTGACCACCTAGTCTCATTTTTCCTCCTCCAAATTACCCATATCTATCAAAAAACCACAAAATTCAGCCTCTTCTCTTAAAAGACAGCATCATGGTGGTTGATTACTCAGCTTCAATTACCTTGTCTCTCAAGGAAGGTCAAGAGTGGAGAAAAAATGTACCGTCAAAGCTAGTGGACCGTCAACAAGCGTCAAAATTGGCCCTACTCAAGACACTTGGAGCATCAACCTTGTAAGAAATCCACCTTTTCTTACCTCTTAAGAGTTTTTCTTCTTTATTTGTATCCTACATGGATACTCCCATTGTAAATATTCAATTCCATTTGTAAATTAATACTAACTCTACTAACACTAACCCACTATGAAAAGTCCTATCACCTCCATTTCTCTCCTCTCTCTTTCCCCACCAACTTCTTGATAATTCCAAGCAAAAGAAATTAGATAAATTGCTGAAAATCTAACCCAACCATGGTTAGAGGAGTAACCCTAGCCTTCAAAATTGCTATAAAAGGAGGGTGTAGCTAGCATAAAAGGGGGGGAGCCATAAGCAAGAGCACTATGCTATAGCTTGAGAAGCCAAGCTCAACCTCTCTAGAAGGAGCTCTTGAGTGGAAGCTCATCTTATGCATGTGCATGTGTTGTAATAGGGGATTAGCAAGGGAAATCTATGCCATTGTAAGAGAGAGAGTGATCATTCAATTGAGAGTAGGAAATCTATCATTTCTCCTACTAGTGTAAGCCCAACATTCGCTGAATCAAGGAGGGTGGATTTGGACTAAGCTTGGATACTTTGTCTCCCTTCCAACGTGAAGTAATGGAAAACAATGATGCGTAAGTGTCTTGGTGTTTTTTTTTGTTAAGTTCTTGATAGCTTGTCTCTGGTGTTGTCATCAATCTAGCCATAAATCCCACATACTGTAAGAGGGTGATAGGGTGGAGAGGACTCCCCTGGCCTTAAGATAGTGATTGGGGTGGCTTTTCTTGTGATGTGTTGTGGTGAAATTTACGCAAGCTATGTTGAACAAGTACTAATCTCACTTTGATTTGTCATGATAGATTTGTAAGAAGGTATCAATGCAACAAGCACCCCCTCCCCCTTTCTCTCTCTTTCTTAAATATATAATTGTGTTTGCTTGATCATTGCCGATACGTTTCAAAGCAGCCCAAGCACTATCTCTCTATCTCTCTCTCTCTCGTGTTTTAGTGTGTGAGAGTATTCCATTGGTGTTAGGGTTAGTGTAAATTCCTTGCTTGTTTGTGGGTTTCTCTAACGATTCTCCTCTTTTGCGTCCTAGTTCGCTCTTAAACTAGGTGGTGCCCCTTGTGTAGTTGGGATTTGGCGGTGGGTTTGTTGTTTTGGTTTGTGTTGTGTTGTGCCCCAGCCCCATTGAGCAGCACGGGAGCCTTGAAGGGTGTCTAGAGGCCACTCTTCTTGTTGCCCGCCCCGGACCGCCTCACTAGCAAAGGTAAACAATGAATTTCATACTGAAACAGAAATATATGATTTTTTTTCAAAGATTGCTCACATGGAAGCTACCACCGATAATGGTTCTAGTGAAGAGCTAGACTGTACAATAAATGTTTTTCATGCTAGTGACCTTGGCATGGGATGTTCTCAAAAAGTCTATCAAGAAGATGAGCCACTACAGGCTACCAATGGGTCTATCGGCACTATAGCTAAGCAGGACAACAGGATTACTGCAGATGATTGCATCAATAAAGCTATTATATACACAATACATGTAAAAGTACAGCAGGTTGATGAGCCGACACAAGATATGCTTGAGGGTATCCCTTCAGAGGGTGTGCCAGATGAACCTTCACAGTGTTATGATGGATTTCTAAGTAGCATGGTTGTAGGATGAGGAAGCAGAGGAGGATATTCATGAGTTTGAAGATTTCCTAGCTCATGCTGATTGTACACAGGATATCGACAAAGATTCTATATCTATACTTATACATGGACTGCATGAGCAGATAACTCCTACAATTTTGATGAGTGTTGATATTTTGCAGAGTGATTTTTCCGCGGATGTTATGGATGAAGATTTACAAGCTAAATCTATTTTTCATGATCAAGCTAAAATTTCAGGAGGTAAAAATTCCTATGATGATACAGGTCCAGAGAGTCCCAAGGTTTTTTGTAATGGCTATGAAGCTAGAGGGAGTAATGATGCTAAATCATCCTTGATCCTTCAAAAGTTCACAGGGTTTTTCATTTCCTTGGACAGTATGCCAATTATGGTAGAATTTAGATAGTATTTTTTTTAAAGGATGCTTATGTCAGTGATGGTTTGGCTGCCAATAAAAGGGAGACAATGCTCTTTAAGTCTTATTGGTAACAAGCTTAAGTTTCCAAGAGTTTATGGTATGTGGGTGTTGCACTATGCTTCAGGTGATGCTCTAGTATATTGTGAGGCCCATCAATGCTATGTGATGTTGAGTATATTTGATCCAAGAGATTCTAAGGATCTTCAAAAGTAGGTTCAATACGGATGGTTACTTGCGGACATGCATTTTGATTGCATGATATTTGATCCAGGAGATTCTAAGGATCTTCAAAGGCAGGCTCAATACGGATGGTTACTTGTGGACATGCATTTTAATTGCATGCTATTTGATCCAGGAATAGTACACCTACAGCAGAAATGTTTAATGTTGATTGATACAGGAAATGTATTCTCATGTGGATGTTATGCTGCTCCAATATTGGGGCATATTCTTATTATCCCATTTGATCCTGGGGGCTACTGAAGTGCAACTTGCAGATTCAAGGATATCAATTATTTTCTTGTAGTAGGTTACTAGGCACTAGGTTTTGTTTTTGGATTTATGCTATGAAGAGAAGAGTTTCTAGTTATGCAATCAATAAGCTTACATGGCTAGCTTCCATTTGATTTCTTTGGACAATTGATGAAGTATCTTCACATATTTTCAGTTAGTTCTGCTACCAAAACTTGAACTAAAGGACTTGACTACCATTCCGTGTGCAGACAGAGTAAGGCATACTTGAGCTTGATAGGGTTCCCTAAAGCGAGCTTGATGGTCAAGCCGTGTGCATCATTAACTAGAGAACTTAAGTTTGGCAGGGTTCACTAAAACGTTTTTCATAATTGAGTGCTTTGGAGACACGACATATACGGTTCAAAGATTTGCGATGGGCAGCTACCAAATAATTGAGCTAGACCATTGATGATATGGTCTAAGCCTTATTTTGTTTTACATCTACTTACCAGTTATGTGAGCTTGGGGATGGAAAAGAGATTTAAGTGCTTATAGTAGAGGTAGATTGAAGACTTGTTGGAACAGACCAGAGGTTGTGCAAGTTTAGAGGGGGTGGATGTCGTGCGGCTCCACTTTCATGATGAGAAAAAGAGCAAAGGGAACCAGAAAAAGTCTGTTTGAAGCTTACACATTTATTGAGCAGTGACCAGGGCTCCAAAACAAGCAAGGAGATCAAGGAAGTGTATATTTCATATGGTTATGAAGGCCTAAGCGTAAAGATTTCATGCTTGAAGAAAATATTTTTACATGTGAAAAGGTTCTTTGGATATGCAAGCCAAGTTGGATAGAGGAAGACATGTGGTGAGTGGTAAAACAGAAAGTGTGTGAGAGACTTCACACCTCTGCATGAGGGAGGCCGAAAAAGTCTTAGTCTATAAAAGTTTTGTAAAACAGGCGTTTAGTAAAAACGGGCCGCGTAAAGGAGAAGGAAAACAACATTTTGAGCATTTTTGCGTCTCACACACAGAGGCTAATTGTGCACCGATTAGGAGATATGTAGGTTTTTGTTCTCTGTTGTATCAGGGGAGGAAGCCATAAGCTTTGAGCACTCTTAAATCTTTTTCCGAGCTTCCATAGCCCACTCTAATCCAAGCTTCCATAGACACTCTAATCAAAGAAGCCATAACCCAAGCCTTAATCTCTTTCTCAAGCCATAATTAATCATTTTCCTAGGATCTCTCTCTTTCTATCGATCTTAAAGCAGCAGAGGAAGAACAAAGGAGACAACTATTATCAAGGCAAGCTCGGCAAGCCAATGAAGGCAAATTAACCTGATGTAAGGAGTTTATATAATTTAAGCAATGGTATTGTTAATTGTCCGCTTTGGGTGATCAAGCTTTAGAATCGTGTTCAAGTTGTCAGTTTTAAGCTCTATCTACATTAATTGTGTTTGCTGCAACTCTCTTCCACACACATCTCATAGCCAGAGGCCTCGCAAATTTCTGGTTCACCTTTCAAACACAAATCCCCGGACAGTGGCGAATCGTCACAATCTTGCTTCATGCCTCCTTACAACCAAAGCACTACAAAAATGGAGAGCTATCACAAAAACACAACCCCTAGGACACAATCCAGCTCTTGCAGATTCACCTTGTGCAAAAACTCCCCTTGGTCTATGAAAAGACCTTAAAAATGGTACAAAATGTGGTTTTATAGAGCTTTTGGTTTACTTTTAGCAAGTGTACAAGCATCCAATAAGTGTCCACCTTCTCTTTGAAATAATGCATTGAGAATTGCCTCTTAGTAGGCTGTGCCAACCCTTCTCTCTCTCATTGCCTTTGTATTGCTGTGGGAAGGCCACCCCACTCAGGGCACTAGTGCTAGCACTAGTGGGAGGATACCCCTAGCCTTTACTTCAGAACTTTAGGCCTCTTGGGAGCATAGGACAACACCTAGTGAGGGCCACCAAGTTATCAATTTGCAAAGTGTTGCCAAACAACCACCACCGCCTGCTGCCAGGTATGCATTCTACCATCGCCACCAACAACGCTTTAGAGCACCAAATACCACCCCCTGACCACCACGATCAACACTTAAAATTCCACCCCGTAGGGCCGCCATATCCATTGCTCAAATCCCTCTCTCTCCATGGCTATGCAAGATCCGAAAGCCGCTCAACAACCACCCCTCCAAGGCTTCAAAAGATCCCCCATGTGCCATACATTTTAAAGAAAAATCCACCACTTTCAAAATTTCCTTACTCACTAATCAATGTTTTGATGCTCAATATGTAAAGCAATTGATAGGGCCACTTCTCAAATGTGTGGTCTTGGCTGCCTTATGAGACTCTAATTCTTTCACATTGAGGCAAAATTTCAAACTTTACTTACTCACTACTCAATGTTTTGATGCTCAATATGTAAATTGATTGATAGGGCCCCTTCTCAAATGTGTGGTCTTGGCCGCCGTTTGAGACTCTAATTCTTGCAAATTGAGGCAAAAAAAAATTCGAGAGAAACATCTGGCACCTTTCTTCGAGCAACTGCACCCAGACTTCAAACCGAAAAATCTTCTCCACCGTGACTCTGATTGATGCACCATCAGTTCATGTTGACCCCTTAGTATTTCACTATATAAAGGTGTTGATATTTCAAAGATTGAATAAGTGATTTAAAAATTTGGATAAAAATTAGCTCGGGGTCATGAGTGAAGAGGAAGGTTCAACTCTGAAGAAGAAACCATGTGTTACTACAGCCTACAATGAAGGGTGGGTGTTTTGATGTAGGGGTGCCCCTCTTGCCTTGCGAGAGACCGGTGTGGTGAGTTGAGAGTATGTCTCTCCTAAATGGGCTGGGTTCTTAGCTCTGCATATTGATGTCTCTTCATCTTGGTTTGAGGTTTAGAAGTTGTGTTGTGTGCAATTCCCTGTGGTACAGCTAGTCGATGGCAGACTATGCACTACAGCTAGTCGATGGCAGACTATGTACTACAATTCCTTACTTGTACATATGCAAAAGGGCAAGGTTTTTCCCAAGTTTTCCATCACTTTTTGAGATTTGAAATTGGGCTTGATTTGGATGGGTATTGGTCAAACTATGTGTATATATGGGAGTGCCTATGGAGTCTCTGCTAGCACATGGAAGGGCGTTTGAAAAGAAGTTAAGCCCTTGGTTTTATAAGCAAAAGTGTAGAGATTTCCATTTTTTTCCCTTCATTTTCTTGATACCTTTGCTTCCTTTGGTGCATCCAAGTGTAATGGGAGTTGTAATGGTGTAGAGGGAAGCTAGTTGAGGCTATTCGAGATTGACTATAAGTGAGGCTATCAAAATTTGTGAACAAGGATCAACCCATATTATCTTTAGAGAGCTAATCTCTTCATCCTCATTTCTTTGTGTTAGTTTGAGGTGTTGTAGAGCCAACCCCTTGATCCTGCACAGCGTGGGACAGTTGAAACAACCCAAACAGACTGATATGTAAATATACTTGCAGGACATACCCCAAGTGAGAGAGAAAATTAGAATGAAGGTAAGAGAATATGGAGTTTATTTCTTAATGATACAAGATGGGACCATTGAGACAAAACCAACTTCCAAACGTGACCATGACGCGAGGTGTGCACGATGGAGTGTGGACCTCCATATGGTGTGCATGGCAGCGTCGAGTTTTAGTAGGTTAGTGGATTAGTGACAAGACTACTACAATAAACATCATGATGATGGGGACACCCATGCCATCGTGAGCGATGACAAGTGCTAAGGAGTACCCAAGAGTGAAATGGAGTTGATGCTTGCTACCCTAGGAGTGCTCATGGTGCCATCACCTTAGTGCATGATTTGTATGTGAATGCATGTCGTGCATCTCACTCTGTGGTTGTGCTTGTTGTAATATGCCCCCCATGAGAGTGACCTCTAACCCTCCTTTTATAGGTGGAGAAGAATAATCTTTCACAATTTATAATTGCTACACAAAGAGGGCCCTAGAACACGGCCCAACCCACTGTTTTGGCATTATTTAGGGATGATGATGGTAGCTAGATGGTCTCTAGCTAGTGGGTATCCACTGCAACTAGCGAGTGATATATACAGTGAATATTAGTTTTAAAATTCCAAGAAAATATGAGGGTGGTGATAGGTAGGATAAAAGATATATTTACAAGTCGTTGACCATCAAAGATAGTGCTCAAAGCTTATGGGAGATGGTCATGACATGCCCATTGGAAAGGGGAGAAAGGAGAATCACAGATGAAAACACACACATGCTTCTCTATAGCTCACGTGGATTCATAGCACCGCAATCCACTTGAAATAACACACCAAAAAACAAAATTTCACTGTAAACACTCGTCTGCACACACCCAGGACCAACACGAATAAAATAAGACTATTTTTTCCTCCTCATGTAGTCAAGTGAAAACACACATCCACTTTCCTTTTTATCACCAACCACATCGCCTTCAATTTGCAACCTGTCTTGCATGGATTAGAAGTTTTTTCACATGCCAAAAAGACTTCATTAAAGCATTCAATCCCTCATTAGGAAGAGAATGGGGTCTAGGAGGGCCTCTTTATTTGGCAGTTTAAGGAAGTCAAACCTTTAGTATTAATCAAGTAACCAAAGGAGAGCTTTTGAATTGAAATAGGCAAAATGGCTAGTTTATTTGAATTCAAACTTCCCCCCCAAAATGAAATTTAAAATCTAGCAGGTAAAACCATATAATGTAGCATATATATGGAAAGAGCTCGACGAGTAGATTTCAGATAATAATCCCCGCTCAAATGGGAGATGATATGTGGGAGTTATAGAGGGCCAAAAATCATAAAATTCTCCGGGAAACTGCATCCTTTGACCAATCTTACACATCTCTTACACACCCACCATTGTTGCACACATGGCATAAAAATATTTTCCAAAATGTTAATCACCTCCATAAGCTCATGGAAAATAAAGAGGCCCTCCTAGACCCCATCCTTTTACTAATGATCTTGTTCCACATAGCGGCATAAGTCATACACATCACGAACTCTTTTGTCCACACTAGGTCTTCATACATGCTTTGACATTCTGGCACACATCTGTAAGCACCCTTGACATTTCTTTCCATGATTTCTAGAATCAACAATTCTTTTCTACACCACCGTCAATGCTCACCTGGTGACGTGACGCTCATCTGAGGATGCATCCAGATCTCTCATGTTGTCTGTAATTGTACTCAAGTGCTTTGGTTGATGTCGTCATGGTTGTCCCTATTCTTGTTGAGGCCCTCATCAAAGAGTGTGTTACATGCAAGCACATGTGAGTATATGAGTGATGGTGGTGGATGAAAATTGGGTTTTTTCATCTCATGGGCTGATATAAGAGGTGTTCTGAGGTAATTATGAGCATGAAAACGTGTGAGTATGTGTAGGTGGTGTGTGTATATGTGGCTGAAAAATTGTTGAAAGTTATTGTTTTAAATTTGTTGTCTGATCCAAGGCAAAAGAAAGAGAGAGAGAGAGAGAGAGAGAGAGAGAGAGAGAGAGAGAGAGAGAGGAGCCAAACCATGTATTGGTGATACCAAAAGGGGGCGTCTTGGAC
The DNA here is from genome assembly GCF_014529385.1 of Adiantum capillus-veneris. NCBI lineage: Eukaryota > Viridiplantae > Streptophyta > Polypodiopsida > Polypodiales > Pteridaceae > Adiantum > Adiantum capillus-veneris. The sequence goes on from NC_140933.1 coordinate 116,681,054, forward strand.
AACCCTTTTGCAACACTTTATAAGGTCCATCTTCATGCGTTACATGTAAAATAAACTATCATGTTATATATCAATGGATAGATTTGTTAATGTAGAATCTAAAACTATAAATGTTGGAATTAGGGTTGCAAGAAAACACACACACCTTGGAGAAGATGAAGGAAGCTCAAGGCATACAATAGAGAGTGCATTACTTGTTGTGGAATGTTAAGATGGATAGCCCTTGAATGATGGGCGTATATACAATGCACGGGGGGGGAAAACCTCCTAGTGAGGAAAAAATGCCTCGACAGTCTTAAGTGTGTTCACACACATCACTACCACATGTATATGGTAGAAAATCCCCCCTAGGAGAGATGTAGTGATGAACGAGAGCTCTAACACAAAGTAAATGGAAGTGCAATGCCCTAAGGACATGATCAATCAACAACGAGGAGTAAGCCCAAAGCTTTGCAGAAAGCTTCAAACTTCTCACGAGACAATGCCTTTGTGAAAAGATCTGCAATGTTGTCATGTGTTGGCACATAAGCCAACCCGATCTCTCTTGTTGAGAGCCTCTCCATGACATAGTGGTAATGCACCTCAACGTGCTTTGTGTGAGCATGAAAAAATGGGTTCCTCGCAACTGCCAATGTGCTCTAAGTATCAGTGTAGATAGTTTTTGCATTGTCCTATCCAACACCCAAATCATCCCTAAGGCATCTAAGCCATACACATACAACCATAGCTGTGAAGACTGTCATGTACTCAGCCTCACGACTAGAAGTGGCCAAAGTAGGTTGCTTCTTGCTCAACCATGATATACATGAACTACCAAGCATGAAACAAAAACCACTCGTGGACACTCACATGTCAAAACAACCACCCAATCTGAGTCTGGTGGCAATGATCCCCCCCTTGCGATAAAATAAGCCAAGATGTAAAGTGCCACTCAAATAGCAAAAAATCCTCTTGATAGCTTGCAAATGCTTAGGCCCTAGGATATGCATAAATTTGTTGAACTGTGAGACTGAAAACTAAATATCTAGCCTCGTGTTGCATACATAAATGAGGCATCCAACAACAGGTTTGGTAAAGAGTGACATCTAGAGGATCACCAGCATCATGAAGGCTTAATTTCAAACATGTTTCCATGGGAGTGGAAATAGGTTTGCAATCCTCAAGTCCAAACTTACATAACAATGTCTCTATAACTTTTCTAACACAAGGCTTAAACTATATACACAAGTAATGATGCAACAGCCCCAAATCTTTCATCTTGAAAGTAGCATTCAAATAAGCCTTAAATTCAGTAATATGTCTCTCATTTGGTCCAATGATCAACAAATCATCCACGTAGAGAACCACAATGAGAAGTACATCACCCTCATGCTTTACAAGTTGGACTGTTACAAAAGCCTTGTTTGACCAAATGAGTGTCAACCTTCTCATACCAAGCACGGGGAGATTTTTTCAACCAAACTATATTTTTTTATAGTTTACACACTTTATCCTCTTTTTCTTTCTTGACAAAACCGCGAGGTTGTGTTACATAAACTTCCTCAAATATGTCACCATTCAAGAAAGCAGTAACACTATCTGATTGATGTACATCCCAACCAAAATGAGCTACCAATGCACATAGAAAATTCACAGTAGTCATACAACAAGCGGGAGCAAAAGTCTCTTTATAATCTATTCCTTTTTGTTGTGCATAACCCTTTGCAACAGGTCGAGCCTTATAGCAATCAACCTCACCATATGGCTTGTGTTTCAACTTGTAAACCTATTAATGGTCTTTTTGCCAGGAGGCAAATCACATAAAACCCATGTGTCATTTTCTTTAAGTGCATCATATTTTGATTGCATGGCAGCCATCCAATTTTTTGAGTTATGTGCTTCATCAGAAGATAGAGGTTCCTCAACATCATGTAAACTATACACGACCAAAGAATAACAATCTGATGCATAAGATGCATGGCAGGAACTTGTACAAGTACAAATAGACAAAGGTGCATCCTATTTACTGTCACACAAAGTATGCACCAACCATTTTTGCATACCTCTAGCATGCTCATTTTCAGCCCTTTCCTCATCAAGTACATCATGTACATTTTCATTAGTAATAGACTGATATGTAACATTTTTGAAAACCCCCATAGGATGTACGTCTGCCTCATTAGAATTTACATGCAAACTTTCATCACTCAAAAGAGGCAACAAAGTGTCATAAATGTCCTACGAGCTTACATTACTGTGTGTGGTACATGACAACAAGGGCTGAACAAAATCTTCCACAAACACAACATCTCGTGAAACCAAAATACACTTTGTTTGCAGATGATACAACTTGTAACCTTTTCTTTCAGCACCATAACCAACAAAAATACATTTGGCAGCCTTATCATCCAATTTTATGCACTATGTTTGTGGCACCAAAGCATATGCCAAACAACCAAAAAACACGCATGTGCTCAATAGAAGGCTTTTTATCATGCTATTATTCATATAGATTCATAGACTACAAAGATTTTCTAGGAAACCTGTTAAGTACATAAGTGGAACACATGATGGCCTCAAGCCAAAAAGAATGCGGAAAAGCTCGACTTTTGACCATACATTGTGCGATTTTCATAAGTGACCTGTTTTTCCTCTCAGCAACACCATTTTACTGAGGCGTATAAGGCACTGTACATTGGTGTTTTATCCCACAAGTAGCCAAAAATGCATTACATTCATGAGACATATACTTCCACCCTCGATTGAAATGGAGGGTTCCCATAGTACATTTCGAGACATTTTCAGCCATAGCCAAAAGTTATTTGAAGCACATAAACAGTTCAGATTTTTCCTTAAGCAGATACACCCATGCATGCCTATCATCAATAAAAGTCACAAAGTAAAGGTAATTTCCCAAGGATGGAGTTTGCATGGGCCCACAAACATCATTATGCATGATACAAATCATTACTGGCTCGTGCAAATTGGTAAAATTCAGATGATCAAAATGTGCATGCCAAGGTTTTGCATCTAAAATAGCCTTTGAATCCACAACTTTATTTGCAAAAATTTTCCCACACTTGTCATATAAAGTGATCTTATATAACCCATGACGTAAAATGCCATATGCAACAATTTCATCACCAAAATTGAGATCATGTATTGTTTATGGCCTTCCCCACTTGTCCCTCTTGTTTCTTCACATTGTGATCCCTTGTTGCCTTCCCATCTAGTTGTAAAACATGCATAACCACTTCTTTGGCCTCATCCCTAGACCATGGAATGAGCCTCCCTTGAATCCCTCCATACCATGGTTCTTCATCAACCCTATTCAAACCGCCTGGTAGAAAAGACTCTATAGCACGACCCACACCAAGAAATCCTTGTGTCTATGTAAGGATATTTGCAAAGCAGCCTTCAATAGCATACTCATCAATAACACAACACCAAGCTCCATTATCTGGCCATTTGCCTCCACCTGCTGCATGGCTAAGCATAGATGTTTTCTTTGTAAAATGGTATTTGAAGACCCTCTCATTGGTTCAAGGATTGGTTCCACACCTAGCTCTTTATTCTCAAGAACTTTCTCTGCTAAATATTCAACTTGTTCACCAACTGATCATCTCCTAGCTATGGAAGTACCACTTCACTCTTGCAATCTACCTCCATTTTCCCTTCCAACACCTGCTCTGCCATCACATCATCAGACAGGCAAGACAAAAGTCCACCCCATACTTCATCTTTGACTAGGTCAATAGTGCTCTTCTCATCTTCATAAAGATTCTCTATGGTGACTCCAAACATATTTGTATTGATGTTTAGCAAGTCCTCCTTGCTTTCCTCTTCCTCAGTGCTATAGGCCATCTACATCTCGTACTCGTAGCTTGTCATGTCGTCTTCATCTTTAGCTGCCATGGATGAGGACTGCTCTTGTTGGTCTTCAAATCTAGCACAGCTTGTCTCCCTTTCTCTTTGTCAGGCAAAGTGAACACTTTGCTCTCCCAATCCTGCTTAGCACCTATTGCCAAAAGCCACGGCCTACCCAAAATGATCGGATAAGCATTATCACATCCCTTAATTACAAAAAAATCTATCAGGAACTCTATGCCCATCACCTTGATCTTCACATCCTGAGCCACACCTAGACCTCTAGCTTTAGTATGGCTGGTCATCCTCATGCGCACATTTGACTTGGCTATCACCTTGACTCCTTTCTCCTTCATGGTTGCTTCCATCATGACACAAAGTTGTGCTCCACCATCTATATAGGCTTGTACCTGCATCCTTTTCTCTATACCTGCATCCATCAGTGAAAGAACATTAGTCGATCTATCTACCCTCAAGGAAATATTTTGCATTGCATGCACATTCCCCTTAGCTCTTGGCAGCCTGGTGCTAACACTTCTAGACCATTGCCTCCTCAATTTCGGATTTAAAGCCAACAGTTGACCAAAAGTAACTTTTACTTTTTTATTTTAAACATCACTTACCAGGTTGTACTCGGGATATCCACCTCCCAATTGGAAATGCGTGTTAAGTATGGAGCCTGATTTACCCCTTGTGATTTTTTGCTACGTACGGAGGCGTGGCGTTCCCTGCAAAATATCCGAAATAGCATACTACAACCCATAAAACAGACTAATCTGCATACCTGGCAATCATCCTTGCACATAATCAAGCTGCACACGGGCACAGAGAGACAGAGAGGGAGATAGAGCGAGAGAGCATGTGCAGGCGCACCTCCTAGAGCGGAGTGCTACGCCGGCACGGCGAGAGAGAAGAGGGGAGAGGGGAGAAGAAGTACACAGACACTGGGTGCAATCTCCCCCCGTGCAAGAGTGACCATTTCCCTCTTGCACGTATTTGTTATATAGATTTCTTGAATGGTCAAATTGGTTACAAACTGGCCGGCCGGTCATAAATGGCCAAAGCTCATAAAAGAGCACTTGAATAATAAAATGTACATGATATATATATCCATTCGCATAGGCCAAGCTAGGTCTAATATTTTCCACCTGTCAGCTGCAACAAATAATAGAATATCAATTCCATAACATACCTCTCCGTTGGAAAGAAACTGTCCTCAGTTGCGAAGATAGAAATCTGCAAACAATACTTGTCAAAAATAATGATTAGAAATCTGTATCAAATAGTAACAAAATTCATAAAATTAGACAATATTTCTTATGCCTGCCTTCATCCACATACTACCTATTCTAGTGTCCCATACCACTAGAATAAGCAATATATGTCATACCCTGATGAATCAGGATATCATTGGTCACACTCATCATTAATCTCATAATGTCAAGTCTCATCACATAAACACTGCCATAATAATCACTTTTATTATGTACCCGGGTAACAAAATCATACCAGTTACAGTGATGGCCAGCCACTGTAGCGCAATTTTGTGATTGGTGTTGCCTCATCCGGCGAGTCTACACCAATAAAGCGTGCTACCTAAATCGGCGAATCTGCACTAATGCTGCCTAAATCGACGGATCTGCAGTGGATGTTGTTTAAAAAGAATAAATCTGAAGTTTATGAATGTGCTGCCTAAATCGACCGATCTGCACTAAGATGAGTATTTACACACTGCCTAAATCAGCGAATTTGTGTGTTGGTGACCAATGGACTAGGCTAGACATAAAGGAGAAAATATATTTACCACGTTTCCGACATCACGGTGTAGTATATCAAAGCCCTTACAAATTGTTGTTCACTATCTCACACCACCTTAGCTCGCTTGAGTCGCTGCATAGCTTATTGGCAAATCATCTCAACAAAAATTCCTTTGAATACCATCTTCGCGGTGTTTGAGTATCCTTAGATGAGTTAGATAAATGTAACAAAAACAAATGAAGATTATGATAAAAATCATTTGATTACGGTCAAGCAAGGCAGATGCGTTTATTTCCTTAAAATTGTGGTAAACGAACTAAACATAGTGGTGTGGAGCAGCGCTAATGTACAACAACTAGTGAAATGTAAAAATGAGCTATTCCAAAAGGAGGAAATCCATAAAATCTTCACAGTTTGAGAAGTCTAACAATTTTTAAGTCCCTAATTAAGAATGCAGGATATTTGACAATGTTGATCGATACAAGGAATCTCAAAAGGAGCATGCAATAGAGTCGAGTCGTAATTAGAGGAAGTTGCAAAAAGTGGTTATCGAGCAAACTGGCAATTGGAACATGAGCATACAACATTTTGTACTAACGTGTGCTAGCATTAACCAACTGAATATAAAATGATAATAGCATTGCTAGGAATTGCAAAGGTGTTTAAAATATTGTGCTACGTACCGATAGAATACCATTAAAAAAATCTTCAGTAAAATAAAGTCTCTGCAAATAGTGTGATATAATCCATCATGTGTTTCGAAACACTTGCTGCGTAAATTTGTGTTGTTACCCATCACAAATGTGTATCATTCACTAATGTTCCTCACAGTGCTTTAGGTAGATTTGTGGATATATTATTATCTAGCCAGGTTGGAGTTGTTGATGGGGTGTATTGGCAATGTAATTGAGGGTGGGGGGGGGGGGTAAAGGGACAGGGATACGAGCAGAGGCCAAGATACAGGTACCAAGAGAAAGAGATATCACAGTATGGCCTCGTCCAATATACTATGAGATAGGAAGCCACCTGTATTGTCTATTTAGAGAGTGATTTTAGACTATTGAGAATGATCAGAGATGCCTTAGGTTGTTTGTGCTAGCTAGAAGTGAATAGACACTAGGAGAGTTTCTTGAGAAGAGGAAACAATGGGGGGATATTTAGAGAGGGACATCATTGAATGTGATAATTTAGAGACGCGGTATTGAAAAAATCAAACTTCACGGCAGACTTTTGAGGTCACCTATACCAAAGGTGTATTGACCAGCAAAGTCATTAAGGTTGAGAGGGCCATAGAGAAAAATGAAATGAATTATTTTATGAGGCGTCTTCAAAAGGCAACACCCACTAATAAATTCATGACATTGGACAACCTAAATTGGTGGACGGAAACACGAAGAAAATCATGTGGTATAGCCTAGCTGTAATTGGATGAATGTGGACAAGGTGGTCACAAAGCAAGGTAGTAGTAGGATTATTTGTAGATAGGAGCATATAACATTTTGTACTAGCTTTGGATGTGTGGTTTGTCAATGTACCAATTGCTTCAATATACCGTCGCATCTAATGCATCACTTGATTATACCATCTTCCATAACCCTAATACCCCAAAACTTGCACTTCAAAGTTTTTTTATAGGCGACGATTAAAGTGAATATGTGTAGGCTATCGTCAAGTTCGCCTTGGAAATAAATAAATAAACATATAAAATAAATAAAAATTTGAATTTGAACATGTGTAGACGTGTTGCTTTCTAGATATGGAGATGGAAATTTCGGTGAGCTGTATTAACTATACAGAAAGACAGATATTCACTTCGCGAACAACGGTGGTGCCACAATTTGTTACAGCTATTGCTAACGGTGGGGCTCATGAGCATGCAATGTAATAGTGCAGCTGCAATCAGCGGCTCCACAAATTTAAGCTGGGAGGAGGTGGCTGGTCATGCCAAAGCGTTGATTTCCTTGAAGCAGGCCATTACAAGAGATCCCTATCAGGCCCTCATGTGCTCGATCATTTCCCACCGAAGGTAGTCGCACTAGTAAGGGGAAGAGAGATGGAGAAATGAAATGTTATATGAATAGTTTAAAAAAGGCTTGAACTCCATATGAAGCCAGAGACTCTACAATCTGTATGAATCTAATCTAATGACTGGGTACAAATTAAAATGAAGGAAGGTTAAAAACTGGGAAGAAATAACTAAAAAATTAAAACTACAATTTTGAATCTAATCTAATGGCAGGGTACAAATTAAAATGAAGTAAGGTTAAAAACTGGGAATCTATAGGTTCAAACTTCGAAATTCTGCTTCAAGTTTGTTTTTTTTGAAATGTGGGCTATGGGGTGCGCGAACTCGATTTCTATGGGTTGAAACTCCCGCGCTTATGGTAGTGAGTTGAGCCAAGCTGCCACTTCAAAAGCTTCCGCCATGAGCTACAACCTTAGCACTGTGGATCTTTGTCCGCGTACTCCATGCCTGTTTCTTCTCATCGATGAACCCCAGCGCTGCTCCCTGTTTCGATCCAGTCTGCCACTCCTCTGTGTGTGTGTGTGTTGGAGATGCCTGGACCCATAACTGTCATGCTTAATGGGGTAGGTTGGGCTGTGTGTAAAGCTGCTGATGTGGTGCCAGGACAAGGAGAGATAGCGAACTCCAGCTTAAGAGGGGAGGTGTGCTGTTGGAATTGAGAGTGAGTGAGGTTGGTTGGTAGCCGTCACAGGCATCAGTATGAAGGTAGGGAGAGGAAGAGAATCACTACATGTGGTGGACGTGAGTACAGGGCTCATGTAGTGTGTGTGTGTGTGTGTGAGTGGGGGAGAGAGAGAAAACACATGCAGCAAACCGTACACAGAAATCAATGGTCGAGAGAGATACAGACCGTGTGTGTGTGGTCGTGGCCTACCAATTCCATGCACACAAAAAAAAACAAATGGGCGACGTGAGGGAGTTTGAGAGAGAGAGAGAGAGAGAGAGAGAGAGAGAGAGAGAGAGAGAGAGAGAGAGAGAGAGAGAGAGAGAGAGAGAGAGAGAGAGAGAGAGAGAGAGAGAGAGAGAGAGAGAGAGAGAGTCACGGGTGGCCATTCAAATGGTGGGTTGCTGCCACTAGTCCTACTCTGCATGCAAAGCACTGGTGGGCACTACATGGGTTGGTAGGCATTGTAGTGCGATTGAGAGTGGGAGAGAGTTTTCTGGATGTTCACTGAAGAGGGAGAGAGAGAGTTTACGAGGGAGAGTAAGTGGTTGGGAGATGAGTGTCAGTTGTTGGTGAGTGGTTGTAGTTGGATTAACCCGAGCTGGCTCACATGAACAAGCTACGCCGTCAGAAGGAGGGAGGGAGAGCGAGCTGATAGGGTCTGCATGAGTGGCAACCGAGAGTGGGTTGAATTGCCGCATTAAGGAGAGACAGAGCATGCAAAGTGAGTGGAGTCCAAAAAGGTGTGGGTAGCAATGATTTACAATAGATGGCACCGTCGTGCGAGAGAGAGAGAGAGAGAGAAAAATGGAGAGAGAGAGAGAGAGAGAGAGAGAGAGAGAGAGAGAGAGAGAGAGAGATGGGAAGCATTTTCGTGGGTGGAGTTAGTGTTCAATGAGCAACTCGGTCTTGACATACAAAAAGCTGCTACGCACACAAGGAAGTGGCGGCCGCTTCTGCTGTTTTACAAAGCCAATTTGGCATGCTTGAAAAAGTGAGAATGCGGTGGATTTAACTCGCCAACCATGAGGGCTCGCCAATCGTGAGGGCTGCCTGCTACAAGTGCAGACGTTGTTGGTGATAGAAGCTGTTGCTAAGTTAAATCTTGTGTTTTTTCTCATCTGATTACATCGACTATGCATGCTCAACATTATGACACACTGCTCACACCCGGGGCTACTCGCCTTGATGATTTGTGCAGGATGACGAGGGTCAATGCCCGTGAGAGAGACGAAAAAAATAAAATAATAATAAATCCTTTACAGATCCACCTTCTTCTTTGAGTCGTCTCCTTCCTAACTGGCTTAATATCCAAATTGCTACCCTACCTTGATCGTCTTGCCCTCATAAACCGTCATCTCGCTGCGCTTTCACGAGAAAATCATTGTTACTCTATATTAATCCCCTAAATAAAGTACTCCCTATGTCTTCCCTATATAGCAAAATTTACAAGCTCTTCTTTTTTTTATGAGTATTCTCATAAGATTAAGTTTTAATATGTTCTTATGTTTAATTATCATAATTCCATTGCTAATCACCATATTATGACAACAAAGAAAGGATTCTCTTTCATTTTCAAGACCCCTAACTGTCTTGTTCAATCACACTAATTACTACAAATTAAAGCAAATAACAAACTCTACAAACATTTTAAAGAAAACAAGGCACTTAGCTGTTTATTATCTTTTGTTTTTCGAGCGTAGCCTACGCTCTGATACCACTGCTACGTACGAAGGCGTGGCGTTCCCTGCAAAATATCCAAAATAGCATACTACAACCCATAAAACAGACTAATCTGCATACCTGGCAATCATCCTTGCACATAATCAAGCTGCACACGGGCACAGAGAGAAAGAGAGGGAGATAGAGCGAGAGAGCATGTGCAGGCGCACCTCCTAGAGCACAGTGCTACGCCGGCACGACGAGAGAGAAGAGGGGAGAGGGGAGAAGAAGTACACAGACACTGGGTGCAATCTCCCCCCGTGAAAGAGTGACTATTTCCCTCTTGCACGTATTTGTTGTATAGATTTCTTGAATGGTCAAATTGGTTACAAACTGGCCGGCCGGTCATAAATGGCCAAAGCTCATAAAAGAGCACTTGAATAATAAAATGTACATGATATATATATCCATTCGCATAGGCCAAGTTGGGTCTAATCTTTTCCACCTGTCAGCTGCAACAAATAATAGAATATCAATTCCATAACATTTTTTGTGTTAAAAACACACATTTGTAAGGCCCCCATTATGAGGAGAAGCCATCGTGCGTGAAGAAAAATAACTCGCTGGAAAATAAAATCACTCGCCGAAAACCAAAATTTTCATGCCCAGTCTCAAGCCTAAGAGAGAGACAAGCTTCGCCGGAATATTCATTTTCGTCGGAACATTATGGACGGACGGCGGCCGGAAAGTGGTCGTAAAATGACCGATCGGTTGGCTGGTTGGCTAGTGGTCGGTAGTCAATGGCCAGTGGCCGCCGGTGGTCGAATTCAAAAGTGGACTTGTCTTCTCAAGGGCGGCCACACATGGGCGGATTGGAGGGTCCGATTTGGACTTATCTACACAAGGGTGGTTACAGATGGCTACCTCTCATGAGAGAGGACAACCCTTTTGGCCTATAAAAGGAGGCCATTTCTACACACATTTCATAGTCTGAAGTTGATGGTGGTGAGAGTGAAGCAAGACGGGAGCTCTATTAAGGGTATAATCCCTTTGTAAACTACTTGTTTTGAAGTACTAAAGCCATTGAGTGGCTGCTTTCCCGTGGATGTAGCCCACATTGGGTGAACCACGTATATCGTGTGTACCCTCTCTCTCTCTCTACTCTATACTGTTGTTTTGAAGTACTAAACCATTGAGTGGCTGCTTTCCCGTGGATGTAACCCACATTGGGTGAACCACGTATATTGTGTGTACTCTCTCTCTCTCTCTCTCTCTCTCTATATATATATATATATATATATATATATATATATATATATATATATATAATCTCTTGTGTGTGAAATCTATCTCTCTCCATTAAGTAATCTACTCAAATATCTATTTAGCTATGTCATATTTCCTAACAACTGGTATCAGAGCAAGGTTTTCTCATAGCTAAATTATCTCAAGGAAAGGGTTCCTTTAATTGAGTGAGAGTAATGGCAGAGGAAAGGAAGCTCAAGTTTGAGAAGTTCAACGAAAAAAACTACCAACATTGGAAGATGCAAATTGAAGACTATCTCTACCAGAAGGACCTCTAGTTGCCACTAGGCGGTCTTGCAAAGAAGCCCACAACAATGCAGATGAAGCATGGATCGTCCTTAATTGAAAAAATAAAAAACTTGAGTGATTCGCTGGCCGGTATTCAATGGCCGGTGGCCGAATTCAAAAGCAGATTTGTCTTCTCAAGGAAGGCCACACATGGGCGGATTGGAGGGTCCGATTTGGATTTATCTACACAAGGGCGGCTATACATGGCTGCCTCTCATGAGAGAGGGAAGCCCTTTTGGATTATAAAAGGAGTCCATTTCTACACACATTTAATAGTGTGAAGTTGATGCAACAAGGTGGGTGTGAGGTGGTGAGAGTGAAGCAAGACGGGATCTCTATTAAGGGTAGAATCCCTTTGTAAACTACTTCTTGTTTTGAAGTACTAAATCCATTGAGTGGCTTCTTTCCCATAGACATAGCCCACATTGGGTGAACTGCGTATATCGTGTGTACTCTCTCTCTCTCTCTCTCTCTCTCTCTCTCTCTCTCTCTCTCTCTCTCTCTCTCTCTCTCTCTCTCCCCTCTATAATCTCTTGTGTGTGAAATCTATCTCTCTCCATTAAGTAATCTACTAAAATATCTATTTAGCTACGTCATATTTCCTAACAATCCGCTTGCTTGATCTTGTAGCGTCTCCTTGTTTTGCTAATCTCATGTTTCTCTCTACCCTTGTACACCTTATCTTTTCCCTTGCAAGCTCTGGTTTCACCCTCCGTCTTTGTCTCTCTCTTAGGTCTTTCCCTCTTATTGGCCAAAATCTCAACATCCTTTTTATCCACCCCAATAATATTCACCCTTCGGACTTCACCTCCATTTGGCAAAGCTAAATGCACAAGATTCTCCACTACCTTCTCTCTCAGACCATTGAAGTGCCCTTGACCTCGGCCTCTACGAAACAAAGGGTAAATACCTCCTCTCTCTCTTGGTGATTGAGTGAAACCAAATGCATAGTGAACCTCTTCTGCACAGTTGTAGCATCTACCTGGCAGTAGCTTTGCCCAACCCCATCATGCTCTCTTGATTCTCCTCTATCCATCACGCTTAGCCGCAATTCCTGCGTCTGCTCGAGAAAATCCTACACTATGTGTACCCAATTCTACGGCACAATGGCTACACCTCGATTTCCATGGTTCTCCTCATGCATAGCTTATCTTGGTCTCTGCAATTGAAGGGTGGCCATCGTCTCGTAGCCCAACACGTTGGTGCACCCAAACTGTGCCAACCTATGGAAGTACAAGAAGTCTAGGCATGGCAGTTTGCAGGCAAGTAAAAGATACATTGGGTAGGTGTATTTGATGGTGCTAGGAGAGAGGTACACTGAGATGGAGCACTCGCTAGTGGAAGCTGCAAGTGTTTTTTGCTATCTTAGATGACAAGAGAAAATGCTTACATCACAGGTTGGGAACGAGGCAAGAGATACTCTATGCAAGTGCTATGGAGTTTATGATATCGGATTTTTATTGAGGTGTCGGTAGGAGACTCTACTTGCCAGAATGTGTATGCAAGATGTGGTGTTTTGCAGGTCAAATTTTCTTTTCCAACTCAATTGGTCGGAGAGCTTGAAGGTGCCAAGTGTCAATGGATTTATCTCCAAAGCGAGACTTGCTATGTATGCAAAATGGGTACTCTAATTTGGCAAGCTCAAGCTCTTTGGGTACTTGCGGGTTGATGGCGGACATTCGAGGGCCACTTTTATGAGGTTGGCTATGTCCATAGGAGCTCTAAAGTTTGAGGAAGAAAAGCAATCTTTTTGAAGAAAACATAAGGTTGACAATGGGAGCGTGTGAAATGAGGCCAATCAACAAGGATTTTTTTAAAAGTAAAGGCTTGGAGTTAACAGGAAAATAAAGAAAGACGAATTCTCCTGCATGGAAGAGTCGCCAGGGGCGGCACTGAAGATGACATAAGTTTTTTTGAGGCTTGGAATTACATGCACAGGAGGTGGTGCCATCTGGATACAAGGGGTCGTTATTACTGGAGAGGAGGCAGTTTTGCAGGTGGAGAGGACCAATAGCAAGGTCGCTATTTTCCAAAGAGGACTCGTGAGGAGCTGCCCTTGGGGAGAGCACAGGAGGGCCAAGAGCTGTAGGTTGGAGGGGCTATAGAGGCCGGCTTCATAGGGTGAGGCCAAGAGAGGTTAGGGGTGCTGAAGAGAAGCTTCGTGCGCAAGAGCTAGGAGACCACAAGGAGCTAGCTTGGAGTAGCTGAGGTCGGAATGGTCTGCCTTCGAACGGATTGGTCACCATCCGGGAGGCATGTAGGACCATTTCCGTGAGCAGAGCAGGGTGCAAGACCGATTCTTTGGTTGGTTGCAGGGTTGGTATTAAGGAGAAGGGTGAGAAGCCAGAGGTGGGGGCTCAAAAGAGTCCTTCGTCAAATTAAGCGGTGCAGGAAGGCCACCTTGAGGTGAGCAGCGTCGGGAGAGACTTCAAGAGGAGGTAGAAGCGCCATTTTGCAGGAAGGTATTTAAGGGCTGCCAATAGCGTAAAAGGGGGAAGTTGTAGTGGGCCGAGGGTGATCCGGACAAAGGGAGGCCACCAAGGGTCTTTCCATAAACATAAACGAGGCAGAGAGAGCGATGAACATCGTGAGAGCTCATCTGAGAGTAATTTAAAGAAACCAAAAACCACCTCATCACGTAGAAAAACGGGTGACATTAAGGCCAGTCCAGGGCTACATGAGTCACTATTTCCAACAGACTGGTTTTAAGGACTTGGAACAAGACCAACTGCCAGAAGACTTGGGGTTGAACCAAACAGACGTGCCAGACCAGCTGATTTTCAGAAATGGGTCAAAAAATACATTGGATCAGGGGATCCATATGACCACTTAGCAAGCTTTAAACAAGTGCTAAGAGCAGAGCGTATATTCGATTTTCATACTCAATTTGAGGGGTTTGGAATGGCATTAGAAGGAAAAGCATTGACATGGTTCCAAAACATTCCACCAAGGTCAATCATGGACTTGAACACCTTACCTCAAGGATTTGTAGCTGCTTGTTCCAAAACAGGGATCAAGCGTAATACGGTAGCTCAAATATACAGCTTTAAACAGAAACATGGTGAGTCTGTTAGGGATTGTGCAACTCGAATGAAACAATACATTGCCAGATGCCCAAAGCAGCTAGAGATACCTGCAGAAGAGCGACTTGTATCTTTGTTTCTGGAGGGACTGTTAAACAAAGAACTGCATGCTATACTCTATAGTAAAAAGCATACAACCCTAGAAGCATGTGTGTCAGATGATATTGACTTAGGAGACAATTGTGAAATTTTCAACGATGAAGATGTCAGTAAGGATAACCAAAGCGAGAAAACAGCATTCACTAAACCAGCACAAGTGGGAATGGCTACTGCAGCACCACTCTCAACTATCAAAGATATGCTAAAAAGGATAAACAACATGATGAACAACATGCAAAAAGCACCTATGAGGGGACGAGGACAAGGGATACCTCCTTAGGGACAACCAATTAGGCCACAAAAATGGTGTGCAATCGAGAGAAAATGGACCAACCATGAGACCCACGAGTGCTACTTCAGACCAAAGTATGATGGGAGTGTTCAATACGTGCCCATGAAGCCACAAGCACAACCCATGTATAGATATCAGCCTAATATGGCCCAAGCTCAAAGACCACAAATGGGTATGGAAAGACCTCAACGAGTGTTGGGACAACAACCTTCGTATCTAGGACATAATGTAGTGCCTGTAAAGTACATGCACTCTGAAGGAGTCATAGATGAACAAGCATTAGTGCTTGTTACACCCTATGTAGAGCCTAGTCCATCTACAATAATTCTAGAACGAGATTGGTATAATCCACATCCACCACCAATGGAAGAAACAATGACTTATGCTCCACCAGAGCTCGCACCAATGTATTATGTAGCTAATCAAGGTGTCAGACCTCCCATTGTAAGACCCATGATGAAGCCAAGAACAGGAAATTGTCATAACTGTGGTGTTGATGATCATTGGAAAAATGAATGTCCAGAGCCTGACAAAAACCTCAAACCAATTGAAGCCTATTGCATACAATGTTGCAAAAAAGGAGGACACTTTCCGGAAGATTGTCCTAAAAATCCTTTGAACAAGGGTAAAACCGTAGTAAACATAGTCCAAGTGATACCTAGTAGCTCATCAGAGAGTGACCCGATTGTTCCAATCAAGGTAATCACTAGATCCCATGCCATGAAAAAGAAACACAACTCCTCTAATGATTTGGAAAATACGAGAGTATCTTCTCAAAGAATCAAAGAAGTAGAAGCAAAAGATATGAGATGAGAAAACAAAAACAACGGGTTGAAATCGAGGAGAAAGTCAAAAATCTATTCCAGGAAAAGTTGAAAGAAACTGGAAGTGAATTCAAAGAAACAACCATGAAATCTGGCGGATCCTTTCTGGTTGATAAAGGTTTTGAGCCTATTAATGCCGCCTTGAAAGCCTACCAAGCACGACTTAAAGCAAGCCAAAACATGGAGAACAAATGGAAAAACTATCCTTCTCCAAAAAGGAAGCAACAAAGCTGGAAGCTTATAAAAGTTTGGTAAGAATCACGCAGGAAATGCTAGAAAAACAAAAACCCAAGCTTGAAAGTATCGCAAAACCTGAAGGACTTGTGATAAGAGACACTAAAGAAAAATCCGATGTGGTAGCAGAACCCCACCTTTAGACAAAAGAAGCTGATCTTTTAGTGCCTGACAACGACGATGTCTTAGACGGAATTCCATTCATAGAGGAAGACTGGCCAGGACACTTATGGAAAAAAGTGAGAGAGATCAATGATGGGAGCCTAACTCTAAAGTCAGCTCTTATAGAGAAATCTGGTTGGATAACCTACCTTCTGATATGAACGTGGATTTAGAATCCTCGTACGGGAATGCGGATTGTCAAAACCATTGACCTTGAAAACATTACCTTCTTACTTGGGAGATAACAAAGATGAATCCATCGTGTGTAAGACCACTTTAATAAAAAGAGTTGAACAGACCCTAGAAGTAGACAACATTCATTCGATCATGACTACACCTATCCAATGCACTCTTACCTTGGGAGAACTATTAAAACTTAGACCATACTTATAGAATGACTTACAAAAAACCCTAGAGAAGGTGGGGATAACGGGGTTAATCTCAAAAAAATTGGAAAAAATGAAAAATAAAATGGACAACAAAGAGATTCGATCTGTTCAAGGGGAAGAAGGAAACACCACCCTCCTAGTGAAATATAATGACATTGAAACCATGGCGATATTGGATAGTGGAGCCGGCATAGCGATAGCCACTAAAGCAGTATGGGAATCTTGGGGACAGCCAGCCATTAGACAAAGTCGAATGAAACTGGAGTTTTCTGACGGACACATTGAGAGACCATTACGACTGCTTGAAAAAGTGATAGTCAATTCCTGTGGAATTGAATATCAACACACTTTTTCCATAGTAGACTTTGGGAAAAAACTCAACTATGTAATCATATTGGGAAGACCTTTCATGCGACAGGTAGAGCTTATCCAAGATTGGGAAAACAACTATCTGTACTTGTAGAAAGTGGGATCTATAACAAAAGTAAATCTAAAAGATCACACTTATAGAGATGTCTTGAAAACACCCAACCAAGAGTTTGATTCAGTCTCTTTGGCTGAAACTAAACTTCCATCCTGGTTAAACAAAGACACTCCTATTTGGATGTGTGGAGCTTAAAAAAATGGAAGCTTAAGACGAGAAGAATGTATCCTAGAAAGGGACTGCACAGATGAAGCCTATGTACCTGAACCCTTTCCAGAGCATTTGTTTGAGCCATTCGAGTGGACTCAAATTTTAGCGACAATGGATGTATGTGTGAATACGTCTATGCGGACTCAATTTTTCAATGAGGATGGCTACGACATAATTCCCATCCAAATGATTTCAATCCTCAACATTGAAGACGAAGATGAGGAATCCAAGGACTTAATGAAAGCTCAACAAGTCTTTTCAGACCTCTATTACGATGCAACTGATGAGCTAGATGAACACTCAGCTACTCAGAAGGTTCGGGATCAAAAAAAGAGCATATGAGAGCTAAGCTACTGTTAAAAGGAGGGGAGAAAAAGTTTTTCAACTTTCCAAACCAAAAATCAAGAAGACTAAAATGGTATAGATGAAAAAGAGACACTAGATTTGTAAAAACACGACCTATGCCATCAGTCTCTCCAGTAAAACACAATTCATGATGCAGATAGATGCAAATGATTGTGTCAAGGACAAAATAACCGGCAGATATCCTTCAAACAAAAACTCAGAAATGTCTCAAACAACGAGAAAAACAAGGAAGGGTACTCAAGCAAACCCACAGGATAAGAAACCGCTCATGACACGAGTTGAGTGGAAAAAGAAATATCAAGAGTTGAAAAAAGCTCTAAAGGAGATATACCCCACAACTGAAATGGAAACCACGCAAGAGGATCGTAAGTATGTAATGCATGTTCCATCCCATTACAAAAAGTATACTCTCCAAGATCAAAAAATTATAGTAGAACAACCTGTTAGGGAACTACCGAAACAAGGCAAGTCTTACGAAGGACCTGAAAATACTAAAAGGATAGACTTGGCTGAACCAAGAGAAGAGCCTAGACCTACTTACATTGCAAATGACCTAATAGAAGAAGAAGAAAAGCTTTTGCTGAGTTTATTAAAGGAATACCGAGATATCTTTGCTTGGCTTACAAGGATCTCAAGGGTGTTGATTCAGAAATCTATCAACATACCATACCCATGAGAGATGATGCGAAACTAAGTAGACAGAAACCATACACGTATAACGAAACATTTGCCAGGAAGATAAAAGAAGAGATTGAAAAACTAAAGGAAGCCAAATTCATTTACAAAATTGAACACACAGATTGGGTGTCTCCAATTGTGGTAGTACCCAAGAAGAATGGGAAATTACGAGTGTGTGCCAATATCAAAAAGGTGAATGCAACTACCATTAGAGATAACTTTCCTCTTCCGATAATTGAGCATGTTTTAGAATGAGTTGCAGGAAAAGAAGCTTACAGCTTCTTAGAGGGCTTTTTGGGATACGATCAACTTTTGGCTGACCCAAAAGATCAGTATAAAACTGATTTTGCAACAGAATGGGGTATATTTGCCTATCGGGTTATGCCATTTGGGTTAACTAATGCTCTAGCCACGTTTCAAAGGTTAATGAGCCATGACTTCAAAGAATATCTTAGGAAATTCTTAGAAGTATATATGGATGATCTATGCGTACATTCATCAATCTGAGCTGATCATTTTGAACACCTCAAAAAGGTATTCGAAAAATATAGACTCTATAGGATTTTCTTAAATCCTAAAAAGTGCACATTCATGTGAAGACAAGGAAAAATTCTTGGACATATAGTGTCTAAAAATGGCATAGCTACTGATATTGAGAAGATTCATGTCATTGTTGATTTTCCTAGACCAACAACAGTAAAGGGGGTACAAGCCTTCATGGGCATTGTGGATATTACAAACGGTTCATCTACATGTACACTATAATTGCAAAACCCAGGTATAGCTTGATTACGCACTTTGAATGGACCGAGGCATGTGAAGAATCCTTCATGAAGCTTAAGCAAGCTCTCACATCAGCTCCAATATTGAAAGCACCAGATTGGGATAAGGTATTCGACGTACATGTAGATGCTTCCAATTTTGCTATCGGTTGTATACTAACTCAACCAGGAGAAGAAAAAATTTACTTTCCTATTTCTTATGCTAGCCGACAATTGAACATGGCGGAAAAGAATTACACCGCCACCGAAAGGGAAGGATTAGGAATGAGCTATGTAGTTACAAAGTATAGACATTACTTATTGCCAACAAGTTTGTGTTCTTTGTGGACCACCAAGCTTTGTTGTATCTGGTCAACAAGCCATGTAGCACAGGAAGAATAGTGAGATAGTTCATCATTCTTCTGGAATTTGATTTCATTGTGGTTGTAAAAAAGGGCACTACACATCAACGAGCAAATCATTTGTCAAGGATTGTTTCAGGGGAATCACCTAAAGGGATAGACAATGATCTACCAGATGCCTATTTGTTCTCCAGGATATGATACCTCGATGGTCGAAAAACATTGTGTCATTGATGGCAATAGCTCAAGTGGATTCACAAATACCACTTCCTATCACGATCAGATTAATCAAGCAATCGGCTATGTATCAATTACTAGTTGGTAGGCTATACAAAAGAAATTGGGAAGTGATATTGCTATTATGCATTAATCCTGAAGAAAAAGAACAGTACCTAAGTCAAGTACATGTTACCATAGTAGGACTTCACTTTGCGGAAGACCAAACTATGCAACGAATCAAGGGTTGTTTTAATAAAATCCTATTATGAAGAATAAAAGGAATCATTATTTTAATTGTGATAAGAACGTGGTAGTAATTAAATAACAAAAGAATGATGTCTGAGTGTGGGGTGGTAAGTGGGGATTGACTAATGTTGTCAATCATGAAAGCTACGAAATACTGTGAATTGCTTACGTCAATGCATAGAGCTCTTACCTGCGGTTGCAATGCAACAGACGCAATCGCAATGTGACAACAGGGGAGGGAGTAGGAAGCGCGAGAAGGAGAGGAGTGAGCGCCGTTAGCTCACGCTGTGTATTGTTATCCAAAAAACTTTTAAAAAAATTACAAAAATTGGCTTTTATACCTTAGCCAAGGTTTTTGGGTGATCAAAACTAATAATCTAAAGTTCTGCCAAAGCTGGGAAATGACTGGCTGATATAATCTGGAAGCTTGTAGCCGCGGCTCATTAATTATAGAGTTTATCCAAGAAATTAGAAGTTATAACATTCCCGAGTTATCAAAATAATAATTGTTTTATAAAGAGAACTCCGAAAAATGGTATCCGGGGACGCATGTCTAACCTCACTATCCTATCTTATTGTAGTATTAGCGAGAACCACGATTAATTTGTCAAACCATGGGATAAAGTTGACTCGACTAGCGCATAGTGGCTACAAGCGGTTGTCAATCTCTCGGAAAACAACTAACAACTCGCATCTAACTCAAGCTTCACTCAAGTGACTGAAATCACCAAAAGCCAACCGCTCATCGGCAAACAAATCACATCCGTTACAGCATCAAATTACATCCAAACGTAACGAAACTTCTAGGAAAAGTTTATAAGACCTAGGCACACATGCTTATGGTCTCAAATTCCACTTTAGGTCAAGTTCCAAAATCGCGATTATTAACAGCAGTGGATTTTTGACCTAATCGTTTTCGATCAGAATGCATCTAAATGCTTAGCAATGATACCCCAATACCCTGTATATACTTAGTTTTTTATTTAAAAGTGTAAATTCCTAGTTATGATGAATTTAGGCCATGGGTCGCAGCGACGCCAAAAGCTATGAAATATTGTGAATTGCTTACGTCAATGCATAGAGAGCTCTTACCTGCGGTTGCAATGCAACAAACGCAATCGCAATGTGACAACCAGGGAGAGAGTAGGAAGCGTGAGAAGGAGAGGAGTGAGCACCGTTAACTCACGCTGTGTATTTCTTATGCAGAAAAGTTATAAAAACTTACAAAAATTGGCTTTTATACCTTAACCAAGGTTTTTGGGTAGTCAAAACTAATAATTTGGAGTTCTACCAATGCTGGAAAATGACTGGCTGATACAATTTGGAAGCTTGTAGGCCCGGCTCATTAATTACAGAGTTTATCCGACAAATTAGGAGTTATAATATTCTCGATTATCAAAATAATAATTCTTTTACAAAGAGAAGTCCGAAAAATGGTATCCGTGTTAGCTTGCTACTAACATTCCCCCCCTCCTCGCCTGTGTCGTCTCTTGACACGGCTTTATGGATTGAAACAGTCTTCGGGTTGACGACTGGTGATGCGGTCTTTAAGTGCGTCCAGTGCCTTCTGGTATCTTATTTTTCTTTCTTTGTTTGGCACTTGTAGAAATTGCATGGTCACTTTATTCTTCAGCTCCACCATTGAGTAGCCTACAAATCTGGATGTAAGGTTGCTGATCACCAGTGCAAATATCTTTGTTTTCCAGGTGAAGAATCCAGTGTAGAAAGATTCTTCAAATGCCAATATATTGCTTGATGGTAAGAACATACATCTGGCATAGAAGCTGTAAAGGACTTCTTCTGAAGGTTGCCCGCTCAGTTCATAGCATAAGCCTTCTTCTAGAAATGACATTCATGGGGCTCGTGCTTGCTCAGGCTCATTAAAAACTTGGATGCATGTGAGCAACATTTGGCATATTTTATGTGACATGGCGCAGGAGAGATCCGGTAGACTCTTGAAGAAAGATATGGTGCCCGTTAGGGTTTTCACCATGTATTCCTCTATTGCTTATCCCGTGTCTAGAGCTGTCAGTCTCGGGTAGTTCAGCCAAGTTGGCCGCTTCTTTGTTAGTGCCTCATGCTCTTGCCATGTCCTTACTCTGGGTACATGAAAAAATGTGGGATCTCTTTCCAGGGCTGCAGGTGCTCTTGTGAACAGAATCATATATCTTGGATTCTTGTTCAGCCAGCTTAACCTCCACTTTGGGTGGTCTTTATCTGCACCATCTTCTTTCATGTCTTTGTAAAACCTCTCTTTTACCTGTAGTAGTTCCACTTTGATGAGAGGGTATGGCAGGGATTGTTGATGCCATTGCACATTGATCTGATTGGGAGTGAGTTGAGTGACGTTGACAGAGTGTAGAACTCTCAACTCCCAATCCATGATGGATTTTCACTGCTCATCCACCTCTTGGGTGATCTTCTCTTTTAGTGTGTCCTCCTCTTTTGGATAGCTAGACCATTGGCACTGTAATCTGAAAATCCTCTTCGCCACTCGGCTCTGTTGTGGACTGTGTCTCAAACTCAGCAAATGAGACCAAGGGTATGTCTATTTGTGGAGGCTCTAAAGTGCCTGCCTCATCCTGCGTTTCCGGCTTTGCATCTCTAAGGAGTTGGTTAACTCTCTTGAGCTCTGCTATTTCTTTCAGGAGCTCTTCTTCTCTCTGGACCTGCATCAAAGCCAGGTCCTTACACTATGATTGCTCCATCTTCAATTCGAACTCAAGATATTTGTTCTTCTTTTCTAGTGCTTTGTACACTTCATCAATCCTTTTGATCGAGGCCACGGGTGGATTTTCTCTGATTTGCCATAAGAATATTGCATGATCATTGATTCGCTGTTCAGAGTACTGTAAAGAGGCATTTGCAACATCCAATTGTACTTGAATTTTTTGAGCTGATAGGGATGTCATAAGAAGTTCATTTGTAACTTCTGTCAGCTGCTCGTCTTTTACTTTGCAGGCATCGGATAATTTGGTGAGTAAATCACCCAACTCCTCCATTTCCTTCTGCTATCTATCTCTAGCTAGTTGATGCTGTTCAGCTTCTGCTTTCATCTCCTACACTTGCCTCTGAAGATCGGTGATGACAGTCATTCTGTCTTCTAACTCTCCTTGGAGAGCGTCAATCACCATCTTGAGCTCTTTAGCCTTGTTACTGCGGCTAAGTGCTGTTGAGTGGAGTCTCTCCGTCATGTCTTGGATCTGACTTGCATATTCATTTACTTGTACTGTACCTTGCCATTTGATTGCCAATCCTCTTGTCTTGCCAGCTGAGATGTCCATGCAGCCTCATGTGTGTCTTTCTGCTGCGTCGTAGCTGTTGGTTCTTCTTGTGTGGAGGTAGAGGGTTGGTCTTTTTCTTTGTCATCCTGAGGCCTTGTTGCCTTGGTGGTTTCTCGCTGAGTGGAAGTAGAGGGTGCTGGCCAAGATCTTATTGATTCTTCTGGAACCGGAATCACTTCCTTCTTTGGCTCGGGTTCTTTCTCTTATGCAGTGGTAGCCTCTTTTTATGGCTCTGCTTCTTTATCAGCCTCTTGTGCATATTCACTTGCCTTTTTCTCTTGAGGCTTTTGAGTAGCTTCGGCGGCTTCCTCTTGTTCAGGCACTGCTTCTTTCTCTTTTTGCTTCTCATGATGGTCAACCACTTCTGCAGATCCTGATTCTTTGTTGGACTCAGATTCATTGGTTTTGTCTTTCTCAGGTGATGGTGGTGGGCTTAGCATGGGATGGTTCTGTTGTTTTGTAGCCGGTTAGGTGGGTCTGGGAGACTCGTAACCTTGTTCTTGTGATTCTTCTCTAGCCGTCTCCTTGGCTTGTCTCTATTCCTCTGCCTCCTTGGCTTTCCTAGCTCCTTCTTCTACTTCCTTCATCTTGAGGGCTTCAGCTTCTTGGTACATTTTTTCCAATCTCTCTCTTGGATCTTCAGCCTCTTTTATTGTATGATGCTTCATTCTTGAGCCTTTAAGTCCAATAGGCACCCATTTCTTTGGGTCCTTCCCTTGTGCTTGTCTACTGCACTGGTAGGCCTATTTCTCTCTTTTAAAGCGAGCTTGTTTTTGTGCTAGATCTTCTTGGTGGGTGGCCACAACTAATTTTCTTTTGATTTCTTCTCTACGAGCTCTCTTTTCCTCCTTATCAGAGCTCTTCCTGATTTGCCTTTCTGGCAAGCTGTTAGCTGATTCTTCATCGGATTTATACGATCTCTTTTCGAACCTTGTAGCTCTTGGAGAGGTTTGTGCTACCAATATCCATGTATTTTGATCAAGAGCAAGTGGTAAATTGTCAGCCATGCCAATGGCATGTTATGCTATCCTCGTCAAGACTTTCGGCCCACCCAAGTAAGTGATTTTTTCCTTCTTTCTTGGTGCCCTTCAAGGTGGTCAAGACGTGCTGGGCGTGGTCCACTGGTTGCCTGGTTCTCAACTTGAGAACTTGAGTGAATGTGGTGGTAACTGTGTGATTTAACGTTGTGTACCTTGGTGGCCTTTTTGCCAAAAAATGGAAGCATTGGTGGTACAAGCGGGCTGACTCTTTCACTTGTTTGTGAATATCAGCAAAGGTGGCCACATCGGTCTCTTTGGTAAAGGTTCCGATTGTTTTCTTGTCTTTTGCTCTCATGGTCATTCCTTCTGTAGGCAATCTGAGTGCCTCTGCCACTATATTTTTTGTTATCACTACTTCGACCTTGTTCCCTAGGGGGTCAATGATCTGTGCAGTTCCATCTTTTTAAATGGTGGATAAAAGCTCGTAAGCTTTCTAAAAATCCACTTTGCAAGGCTCCTGTTCATAGAAATCCTTGAGTTCCAGCCTGCGGTTAGCCTCTTTGGTCTCTGGCTTTGCGGCTACATCATGGACTTCCTTCGGTAAGAGTTGCAACTCCACTTGATGTCCCTCTTCACTTTTGAACATGCCGGTGAAGACTGTGGTATGATGCTCTTCTAGCTTTTCTTTGGAGAGAGAAGCTGCCTTGGCGGCTTTGAATGATTCTGGATCCAAATGATATGCGGGTAGTTCATGTAGCTTTTCCTTTTGGTTGAGCTTCTTCTTGGCCCTCTCTGCTAGTTGCATAGCTCCTGTTCAGTGAATAGAGTGCAAAGTCGTTTTTTGATTTTTGAGGGATTTGCTTGATGGATCTCACCAAACCAATCATATATATTGTATATGGACCTCACGAGCAATCCTTCTGTGGAGCCAGGTCGGAATTCTGGCATTTGCCAAAAACCACTGGGGGACCCCTTGACCCCTACTGAATAGTCAACTGATGATATAGAAAGGTTATAATCTGTTAAGTCATGCCATGGTTCACATCCCATCTGATTTGGTCGGAGCTGGCAGGCTGCTATGGTCAGTTTTTGGTCGTAGGTATTCGTGCACTGCTCGGTTTCTAGGGTTTTTTCTAAGGCTTTAGACTAGCTATCGGCCATAAAAAATGGATTATTGATGAGTAAAGAACTTACCCCTCATGTCTTGTGTGAGACGGCGCTGAAAATGGTCAACTGTGGGCTTTAGAAAAGTCGTGCAAAAGAGGCCGAAATCTGTCTCTGCAAAGGCTGCAAGTGGAAATGAGGTGGTTTTAGCCTACCTTGGATATCTATACCCAGACCTCCCGAACCAATTTTCCCCATATTCCCCCGTTAGTCCTACTAGGCCGTGAAATCTATGTTCGACTCTAAAATTTCCCTGATCGGTTTCCTATAACTCATTTTGCAAGAATTTTACAAACGTAGGCTTGGCCGCCTAATTTAGGCTTCCTGCTTCTGTCTTTTGATTTCATTGAAAACTTTTATACTTGTTTGCCTTGTCTTTCTGATCACCATCATGTCTTTCATATTTTCATATGAGCTTCCTGCTATTTATTATTAATTTTTGACCTGTTTATTTGAAAAAATCAAAGAAAATAGAAAAATGCTCTAAAAAAGTAAAGTGAAAATCCAATAATTAAGAAAATCCATCAAAAAACATAGCTTTATTGTTTTTTGTTGGATTTTTCTATTTTTAAGCCTTATTATCAATAAAAATGATAAAAAATATCCCAAAAAAGGACTATTTTTAATGATTTTCTGATAGTATATCGAGAAGATATTATCAATGAATTTTCCCTTGATGATGATTTATAAGGGTATTATTAGGTAATTTTGCAAAAAATCACACGTTAACATCAAACTTTTTCCTCCCTCTTCAAACATTGCCCTTAATTACTTAGTACTTAGTGCCCTTCCACCCCTCCTAGATGGCGTACTCCGGGACGACTGTGTGCATGGGTTGAACAATTGTGTCTATGCATAGCCGTGGTTGGCTCTACCATGCTATGAAGATCAATGCAATTCAAACCAATAAGCTGTGCAAGAGCTTGGTCTTGAGTAATTAACTCAAGGGTTTCCAATGTCGAGGTTTGCTCTGCTGTTGTCTTCCAAATAGCAAATCTTGTAGCTTGTGTGCTCTCTGTTTGATTGTACCATCAGGATTCTTTAGCACACTGATTGCTTGAGATGTTGGTGGCAGTTTTGTTTTTTGTCGAGCTTTTTCTCGCCATTGGTAGCTTGGTCTCCTTGGTGCTATATGGTTTGGTGGAGGATTTTGAGACTTAACTCGCCATTGCTTAATTGGTGTTACGGTTTGTGGAGAAGATAAGTGCTCCTTTTTCTTCCAAACCATTTTCATGTTAGGTTCCTTGCTCTGAAATGCTTGTCTCTGTGTTTTAACCCTTGGAACCTTCTTTTGTTTTGTGAGTGAAGTCTTAGATACCCAAATCTGAATCGGTTTATCCTTAAGCTGTGCTTTTGGTACACAAATTTTCCTAATTCCTTGCATGCTACTTATAGCATTTGATTGTCGAGGGGATGGAGAAGATTGTCTACTTCGTGGTTTGGTCTATTGATTGCTTCTTTTCCATTCCTCCTTGCTTGGTGCAATTGGAACAATGAGTTTCCTTCCTTTAGGTGATAGCTTTAGCTGATTTGTATCTCAATCTGGTACTGCTTTGTATGTTCGCATCCGGGGAATTCCAAGAATCATCATCTCATTCATGTGTTCATCTGGTAAGCATACAAATTGATGAGGACATGAACATCCATGTACTATCACGCTAAAGTTGACTACTCCCAATGTTGGAGTTGGGTTCTTGTTGCATCCTTTGATTGTCACTATTCATGTTGTCAATGCTTGACTTGTTGGCTTCTTGTATGTGGAATAAATGACTGCATTTACTCTAGCTCCTTGTCGACCAAAGCATTGGTGCTATGATTGTTGAGCTTTACTTTGATGCGTAGGTCCATTCCATCTAACCAGTCTCATCATCTGTTGAAACTGAGTCTTTAGGTAATTCCCATTGTCGATCATCTATTTCCAAAGTGTTGATGGGAATCGGTATCTGTTGATTCTTGAGAGCAGCTTTTCGCTTGAGTACCAGAAACCGAGATTCCTCTTGGGCTTCATTAATAACCTACTGTCGTTTGATCTTTCTTTGCTTGGCTACATGCATTCTTTCTAGCAAATCATTGGTTAGTGGCAAATTGTATTTCTTTAAACGACATCCACTAATCCAATTAGCCATTGGTTCACCATCTAGGGTGGACAATTTTACTGCTCCACTTGGAGATACATCTTCAATGATAAACGATCCGTTTTTCTTTTTCTTAAACTTGGGAATGTGTTGCTCAAGGAAATAGACAAAACTTTGAAGATTTTTGTGATTAAGTGGGAATCAAAAAACTGTTTTTGTTTCCGCTTTTGTGCATAGATGTGAGCTACAGTAGTTAGCCTTTGCTCATCTAGCTTTTCCAAATCTTCAAGTCTTTCTGGCAATTCATGTCCAATCCACTCAAGATTCTATGCTCCCCTTAATGTCATCAATAGAAATTCTATTGGAAGTATGACATCAAGACCATAAACAAAGTTAAAAGGTGTAGCATTTAAAGCTATTTTGAATAAAACTCGGTAAGCCCATAGAGCAACATGGAGATTCATTTCCCAGTCTATCCTTCCTGAACTAACTACCTTAGTCAACACCGAGCTAAGAATTTTATTCGTATGCTCAACTTGTCCGTTTGCTTGTGGGTGATAGGGAGCTGATCTGTTATTACGGATGACCATAAACTCATTAAGCAAATAATCAATTATCTCATTGAGGAAATGAGTTCCCCGATCACTGACAATTTCTATTGGCAGTCCATATCTCGTGAATACATACTCATATAAGAATGCAACAGTAGTTATGGCATCATTCTTTTGAGTTGCTTTAGCATCGTCTCACTTGGTCAAATAGTCCGTAGCTACAATGATATATTGAGCTTGGGTTCTATAATCATGTGGCTGTATTGGTCCAACAAAATCTATACCCCATTTTGCGAAAGCTCTAGCTCCCATCATTGGTCTTAAGGGCATGCTATCTACTTGTGTTGGCATTTCTGCTTGTTGACAAGAATCATACCTTCAAACATATTCTTTGGTATTTGCAAAAGTGTTGGCCACCATATGCCTGCCATCAAGATCGCTCTTGCGGTGGTCTCACTAGAAAAGTGACCTCCAGCTAATCTAGCAAGTGCTTCTTCTATAATCGGAATATACTCGTTTTCATTTGCACAAAGACACAAATGTTGATCTTTACCTCTTCGATACAATTGGTTCCCAATAAGATCATAGTCTCTTGATTAAGTTTCAATTGCTCTTTGATGTGGTTTACTCATATCCTCAGGAAATGGTCGACTCGATTAGTAAGTAACAAGATAGTTACTCCACTTAAGAACAAGTGACATTTGAAACAGTGTTACATGACGTATGGGTGTTTTTTTTTGACATTGAGGACAATACTTTACAAAAGATTGAACATCTCTCCTCATAGTCGGCCAAAATACTCCAAGTCTCAAAAACAGTATTGCAAACATTCTTTTAACAAACAGACATCTTTAAACTTAAGATAGGGTACTGTCAATCAAAACATTATCCATAATAAATGGAATTGGAGCTGATCTCTTGAGACAGCTAATTCCAGTGTTGAAGGATTTCAGCTACTAGTGTGGGAAGATTTCAGACAGTAGACTAGACTGAAATGTGGATACTGAAATAAGAATCAGACTTATAGACTGGAATAAGGTTCAGATTCAGAAGACTGGTCGAGAAGTAAGTATCACTGAAATATATACCATGATTGAGATTACAGATCAAGATTATTACAGAGAGAAAGTATAGCCGACAACACTGCCACTGATGCTCAATTACAATTATAGCTCAAAGCACTAATACAAGTGATAACAATTGCCAACCCGATAATGATGTTATGGGCCCTATTTATACACTTCGGGTTTACTGTAGTAATTACTAAATAATTCGTTGCCCATGTTTTAAGAACACGTTCCCACATGGTGATTATCCAACCGTCTACATCCTTCCCTTATTTCTTGAATTTTGGCAAGATTCCAAAATTTCTGAAAAATTCCCGTCTGATTCTGATGTGAGACTGAAAAATCCATCGTCTGGTTCTGGTGTGGAACTGAAAAATCCATTGTCTGGTTTTGACGTTGGGGTGCAGGAGTTCAAGAAGGACCAAGGATTGCGGGAGGCAACGGAAAAGGCCAAGGTGGAGCTCTCACCAGGCCAAGGTGGAGTTGTCAACATTAGGCCAAGGTAGAGCTGTCATCTCTCCCTGCCTGCTAGGAAGAAAAGTCGCCACTGAATTCTGAGATGGAACTACCCAGTATCCTTCCATTAGACCTTCTTCCTTTTGCCTTTGCTCTTTGACTGGGATGGTGCCTAAGAAGTTCCAACACGAGCATTCTCCTTCTGAATTAGTCGGTAAATGTCCTCCTGCTCAAGCTGATCCCGTCGGTCTGTGGTCATCTCTACCTCATAAGGTATGAGAAAATGATAGGTTTTGCTATCAGGATCATAGAGTGTACGCCTGCGCTTGCTCAATCTGGTTCTGGCCAGTTTATGACAATGCGAAGCAGTATGGATCCATCCTTCGGGAAGAGGCTGATTGGTTTTGACGCTAGCTTCGAAAAGAATCTCAGCCATTTCCCTGTACTGCGGTGCCAAACCCGGCTTTGCTGTAATGTCTTTCTCAGGCAGCTGTAGCAAAAACTGATTAGTAATCCTGGTCAATCCTCTGACCTGAATCTTCCACTGGCCCATACACAGCTGAATCCTATGCAGCTCCTCTTTCATTTCCTGAATGTCATTGATTTGGAGAGCATCATTGAGCAATGTCTGCCAAGTCTTCCATTCCACAGTTGAGCGCTCATACCAATTTTGAAGCTCATCAATTATTTTGAAATATGTGAGTCGATCAACTGGTTCTTGATGTTGAGGATACAGCACTGGAAAGAATCTTGGGAGCTCAGTTTCTCTTGCTCGAACAGCATACAAGAGAACTGGAGAATCAGGCACAAATTCCAGGAAATTGAGAACAACCTGGTTCTCCTACTACATCATCGTTCTGGTGATTCTCAGTAGTTGGAACAGGGTTCGAAGAGCAGTTGCCCGTGCTCCTACTAACATTCGCGTTTGAGGTCCTCTGCTATTGACTGTCTGGTCCTCAAGGATGGCTTTGACTCTCTGATCCAAAACATCTCTGGCAGCTTGCATTTGTACCAGAACTTCCTTGAGTTGTACCCTAACATCCTTCATGCAGCGGTAAGTTGGTTTGTTACCCAGCAGAAATTCTAGTTCTAGAGCCAAAGACCGACAATCTGCAGTAGACTGCCTTTGCCAGTGCGGGTTTGCCACTTTCTCATTAGCATTGAGTATCCATTCCGGAACTCGTTCCAACAACTAGACTGTACTGGGATGCGCAGGTAGTCCACGAGCTTCTTTATCATGGAAAGCAACTGATTTCCAATGTTCTACCATTTCCCTGGCTCCCACATATAGTCTTTGAAATCTTTCCAAGTCAGTCGGAGAGAGCATCATCTTCCAGATATTGTCTGGTGATGGAATCCTGTTGATGTCTCAGTTGCTTATTCAGAGTAATGAGCTGTAGTGAATGTTGATGATCAGCCACTGGTCCCTCATCCTGAACTTTCATTTTTCCTTTAGCCTCTCTGTTGTGATGGAACTGATCAGTTGGTTGATTCCCAGTGTTACTGGGCTGCTGTTCTTCGGTCTGCTGATTACCCAATTGGTGCTCTTTAGGGAAATTGGATGCTTTGTGTGTTTCCCAAAAAGTCTTCATGCATCTCTACATAGGAGGGGGCGAGCCCTAGTTGTAGGATATGAGAGAGAAACACACACACACACACACACACACAAGCTCCCTTTACACAAAGGGAATGAGGAACACATGTCACCTCCCTAGCCCAGATGCCCACAAGGTGTACTCAAATCCTATTCGATGGCCTTGGAGGTGGACCAATGAGAATTAGGCTAGAGTAAATCTAATTTAATTAATTTAAAAACACTTAATAAAAGAGACAATAAGAATTAAGCTCTCTAGAAGACTATTGGACAGTCTCCCAAGGGGTCCAATGCGCATTTAGCAGCCCAATGGCTTGCCTGATTCCTACTGGCCACGAGACAAAGGGTCCAATGAGAGTTTAGTTGCATTAGTTAATTACCTAAAGCTCTCACAAAAGCAGAAAGGGGGACACATGTCAGAAGGCTATCACTTATGCTCCTGAAATCCTATTGGCTAAGCCGCCTGGGGAGGTCCAATGGGGTGTCTACATGAGCAAATAGCAAGAGGGGTCGACCAAGAGAGAGAGAGAGGGGGCTGATTTTCTCAAGGAATTATGGCATTACACACTCACACTAGTCTATGCGTGGAGTAAGAAGACTCTCTCTCTCTTCTCAAGCTTTAAAGGAAAGCTTACACCTACTCCAAGCTTCTGAGAAGGGAGGCCTACACCAACAACTCTTGGCTTTGTGATGCAAATCCAACCAAGAGCCAAGATTCAATGCATGCTCATCTCCTCTACCATGCTAATTACTAAGCTAAGGTATGCTAATATGAGTGACTATGTGAGGAGATGTACTTCTCTCGTAAGACTACTCCTTCCTCTCAATCTACTATGATACCCCGCTAGCTCTCACCATCTTCGAAGGTGTGTGAGGTCTTGGATCTGAGACCGTGAGGGAATTGATGTTGTTTTTTATAAGTGTTTTGCTTATTGCTTGAAGTTTATAGCTTCATTGCACTAGCTAATATTGAAGGAACACAAAGAATTGTATTGTAAAATGTCTCTCTTGATGGGAGAAACCATAATACAAATCCTTTTGGAGGGGGGACCGGTTCCATGCAATTCCGGTCCTCAACTGTTGTCAATTGCTTAATTTCTCTCTCTTTTGAAGTATTGTGCATGCTATCTAACTAGGTGTTATGCTTTTTGTTGCTCTCTCCATCCAAGCACTCTTGTTATTCTCATTAGGAATCTATTCTAATGAAATGCTCACTATGTTCATGCTATTTTCCGCTACACACAAGTTACTAGGCCATTAAATGTTACATTGGTATCAAAGCACAAGGTTTCTCTTTTCTTGCTCAAGAAGGGAGGTCCGCAAGCTAGCTATAAATGTTTGGTATTATTAATTGCATGTGAGTAAGTAGAATAGGGATTTTTTAGCCTTGTAGTGTGCCTGCCTTTGTGCAGTTAACGGGGCATCACCGTCAAGAGCTATGGTCATAATAGTCCTACGGGGCTTGCCTACGACTTAACCACTATTGAGCTATTAGAAGCTTCATGACAGGAGCCGGTGCTATTTTGGTGTTGAATGACCCTCTCTTCTATTCCTTGCAATTAATGGTATTCGAGCCATGGGTATAGTAGCTTGAGTGCTTTTTCTAAAGGGGTAAGAGGAGTAGCAACTAGGGTTTGAAGTGCCAAAGTACACCTAAACATTTTACACCTAAAAGTTGTTAGAATGGATGACAATAGTAAAGATAGTGAAATTAATGCTGATAACTTTGATTTTGCTTATGAGTAGGCTACTAATGATGGCCTGATTCTTTTTAACTATCTTGTTTCTAGGCTTCAACAAGCCATGGGCCATCCATCCCTCCAAGCTCCCCACCATGACAAGAGAGTACCTAGGAAGCCTCCTTGTGAGACTTCCAAAAGAGGCCTCTCTCCGATTCGGGAAGAAGAAGAGGATCCATATGAAGGTCTCAGAAATTTTCTCCTTCTCAAAGAAGAATTCAAGAGTCCCCACCAAAGGAACGAGAAAGAAGTGAGTCTCCTGCCACCTCGGCGGAGATGGCTCCACGAAGATGGCGGGCTAAACGCTCTCCATCACCTCCAAAACAGAGAAGACCATCGCACACTTCTCCACACCATAATTCAAAGAGGGATGAAAAAAAGCAAGAGAAGAAAAAGGCGAGAAAGAGGAGACCCTCTTCTCCATCTTATTCATCCTCTTCCTCTTATGAAAGTGATGGTGAAGAAAAAGAATATCAAGGCAAGAAAAAGGCGAGAAAGAGGTCACCCTCTTCTCCATCTTTCTCAAATTATTCACCTTCTGAAGAAAGTGATGGTGCAACCTTTCAACCATAAAAACGAAGAGGCCATAGGAAATCCTATGCCGCATAGAAGAGGTCATCCAAGCTCAAGAAGTTCAAAGAGGGAGGGAAGAGCCTCTCTTTCTATACCTACGATGACACCTTTGGTGCTACGGACAAAGTCTTGGCCATTATCCAACAATTCGATGCGTCATTTGGAGATCAGGGCTTCACGGAGTCCTCTAAGCTATGCCATGTAGCTATGTACTTTCAAAAGTCCGCAAGACAGTGGTGGTCTAGCTTACGGGCCAACTGTGGGACGCATGTCTAACCTCACCATCCTACCTTATTGCAGTATTAGTGAGAACCATGATCAAATTGTCAATCCATGGGATGAAGCTGACTCGAATAGTGCATAGAGGCTACAAGAGGTTATCAATCTCTCGAAAAACAACTAACAACTCGCATCTAACTCAAGCTACACTCAAGTGACTGAAATCACCAAAAGCCAATCGCTCATCGGCAAACAAATCACATCCCTTACAACATCAAAATGACATCCAAACGTAGCGAAACTTCTAGGACATGTTTATAAGACTTAAGCACACATGATTATGGTCTCAAACCCCACTTTAGGTCAAGTTCCAAAATCGCGATTATTAACAGCAGTGAATTTTTGACCTAGTCATTTTCGACCCAGAATGCATCTAGATGCTTAGCAATGATGCCCCAATACCGGCCCGCCTATGCTTAGTTTTTGATTTGAAAGTGTAAATTCCTAGTTATGATGAAATTAGAGCGCGTTTTTGCGACGTCAAAAGCTGTGAAATAATGTGACGTGTTTACGTCAATGCGTAGATCTCTTACCTGCGGTTGCAATGCAACAAACGTGACTGCAATGTGACAACCGGGGAGGGAGTAGGAAGCGCGAGAAGGAGAGGAGTGAGCGCCGTTAGCTCATGCTGTGTATTTTATATCCAAAAAACTTAATAATAACTTGCAAAAACTGGCTTTTATACCTTAGCCAAGGTTTTTGGTGGTCAAAACTAATAATCTGGGAGTACTACAAAAGATGGGTAATGATAGGTTGATACAATCTGGAAGCTTGTAGCCCCGAGTCATTAATTACAGAGTTTATCCGAGAAAATAGGAATTACAATATTCCCAATTTATTAAAATAATAAGTGTTCTACAATGAGAACTCTGAAAAATGGTATCCGTGTTAGCTTGCTGCTAACATTCCTCCCCTCCTCGCCTGTGTCGTCCCTTGACATAGATTTATGGGCTGAAGTAGTCTTTGGGTTGGCGGTTGGCGAGGCGGTCTTTAAGCGCATTCAGTGCCTTTTGGTACTTGATTTTTCTTTGTTTATCTGGCACTTGCAAAAACTGCATAGTTACTCTATTTTTTAGCTCCACTACCGAGTAGCATACAAACCTTGATGTGAGGTTGCTGATCGCTGGCACAAATATCTTCGTTCGCCAAGTGAAGAATCCCATGTAGAATGCTTCCTTGAATGCCATCATATTGTGTGAAGGTAGAAACATGCATCTGGCGTAGAAGCCATAGAGGACATCTTCGAAAGGTTGGCCGCTAAGATCATAGCACAAACCTTTATTACCCTCAAGGAATGACATCCAAGGGGTGCCTGCTTGCTCTGGCTCGTTGAACACTTTGATGCATGTGAGCAGCATTCGGCACATCTTATATAGCATAGCACATGACAAATCAGGTAGACTTTTAAAGAATGACATGGCGCCCTTTAGGGTTTTCACCATGTATTCTTCAATCGTTGGTGCCTTTTTTGGAGCAGACAATCTGGGGTAGTTTAGCCAAGTTGGGCGCTTCTTGAGTGGTGCCTCAGGTGCTATTCACGTCCTTACTCTTGGTACAGGACAAAAAGTCGGATCTTTTTGCAGGGCCGCAGGTACTCTCGTGAACAAAATCAAGTATCTTGGATTTTTGTTCAGCCAACACAACCTCCACTTCGGGTGGTCTTTATCTGTGCCCTCGACTTGCATGTCTGTGTAAAGCCTTTCTTTTACCTATAGTAACTCAACTTTTATAAGAGGGTAGGCCAGGGATTGTTGGTGCCATTGCACATTGATTTGATTGGGAGTGAGTTTTGTACGTTGACGGAGTGAAGAACTCTCAACTCCCAATCCATCACTACCGGGCCACTACTCATCTACCTCTTGTGTAATCTTTTCTTTCAGTGCATCTTCTTCAGCCTTTGAGAGATGGACCATGGACACTGTGTCTTCTTCTGTAACATTTACCTAAAAATCTTCCTCCCTACTCAGCTCTACTATGGACTGTGTCTCCAGTTCAGCAAATGATACTGAGGGTATTTCTATTTGAGGTTGCTCCGAAGTGCCTGCCTCTTCTTGCATTTCTGGCTTTCCCTCTCTCAGATGTTAACTCTTTTAAGCTCGGCTATTTCTTTTAGCAGCTCATCTTCTTGTTGCACCTACATCAAAGCCAGGTCTCCGCATTGAGACTGCTCCAGCTTTAGCTCCAGCTCGAGGTCTTTGTTATTTTCCTCTAATGCTTTGTACAATTCATCTGTCCCTTTGATCGAGGCTACTGCGGGATATTCTCATATTTGACGCAAAAAAGTTGCCTGATCATTTATTCTCTGCTCTGAGTATTGCAGGGAAGTGTTCGCTACATCTAACTGCACTTGACTCTTCTAAATTGACACGGTTGTAGTTAGAAGTTTGTTGGTAGCTTCTGTCAGTTGTTCATCTTTGGCTTTGCAAGCATCTGACAATTTCTTAAGTAGGTCACCTAACTCCTCCATCTCCTTCTGTTGTTTATCTCTTGTTAGTTGATGTTGTTCAGCTTCAGCTTTCATTTCCTGCACTTGCCTCTGAAGATTAGTGAGATGACATTTAATCTGTCTTCTAACTCTCCTTGGAGAGCATCAATCACCATCTCTAGTTCTTTAGCCTTTGTGCTGCGGCTAAGTGTTGTTGATCGAAGTCTTTCAGTCATATCCTGCATTTGCCTTGCATATTCGTTGACTTGCAGGATTACCTCATCATTTGATTGCCAATCTTCATTTCTTGCTAGCTGCCTAGATGTCTCGGTAGTCTCTTGTGTCTCTCTCGGCTGCGTCGTGGCGGCTGGTTGTTCTTGCCCTTGAGGCTGTGGTTGGCCTTCTTGTACTTTGTCATCCTAAGGCTTTGTGGATGCCTTGGGCGTTTTGTTCTGTGTGGAGGCGGAAGGTGTTTCCTTTGTCCCATGTTCCTGTGTTTTCTCAAACTTTGTGGTCTCCTTTGGTGAAGGACTCGCTGCCCTTTCCGGCTCTGGTTCTTGTTCTTTGTGTTGCTCTTGTGTAGTGGCTACCTGTTGTGTAGATTCATTTGACTTTTGCTGTTCAGGCTCTTGTGTGTTAGCCGTTAGGATGCCTTGGCCGTATGGTGGGAACCTTACCTAGGAATGGGGGGATGCCAAGAGGCATGAGTCATGAGGAGCGAGGAGTCATCGATAACCTATATGAAGGGCTTCTTGTGACCTTTGTAATAATCAAGCTTTCATCAATATAATCAGTTATGGCGGTGGACGTGAACATCTCTCTCTCTCTAATGCTGTGCGTGCTTCTCTCTCTTGCATTTTTGTGAGTACAATCTCGTAATAGGCAGCCATGCCTATTACACTTGGCGACCACTATGGGATTCTTTCTCGCGACCTACTATGAGGGCGATGAAGTCGGTGAGCGCTGTGACTGGGAAAAATGGCGACCCAGATCTGCTGTGGAGGCAAAGGCGGTTGTCAACACAATTTTGCAGACTCCCCTTTGCTGTGATGAAGGAAGTGTGAGAGAGAGTGCGCAAGAGAGAGTGCATCTCCATCTACATCGGCTAGGCCGGCATTCAGATGGGCAATGCCTGTTGGGAGTTATACTGCCTGGAGCATGGAACTCAGCCCGATGGTCAAATGCCAGTGACAAGACAGTGGGAGGAGGAGATGATGCTTTCAGCACTTTCTTCAGCGAGGCAGGCATCGGGAAGCTGCACGTGCCACATGCCATCTTTCTGGACTTGGATCCCACCGTCATTGACGACGTGAGGACAGGCGCTTACTGCCACCTTTTCCATCCTGAGCAACTCATCAGCGGCAAGGAGGACGCCACCAGCAACTTTGCTCTGGGCCACTATACCATTGGCAAGGAAATCATGGACCTTTGCCTGGACCGCATCTGAAAGTTGGCCGACAAATGCACCAGGTTGCAAGGATTCCTGGCCTTCCACGCAGTAGGCTGCGGAACCAGCTCTGGCCTTGGCTCCCTCTTGCTGCTAGAGTGCCTGTCGGTGGACTACGGTAAGAAATCCAAGCTTGGCTTCACCGTCTACCTTTCCCTACAGGTCTCCAATGCTGTGGTGGAGCCCTTCAACAGCGTCTAATTGTCCACCCACTCCCTGCTCGAGCACATTGATGTGGCAGTCATGCACGACAACGAGGCCGTCTATGACATTTGCAGGCGCAGTCAAAGTGCGGTGTCTGGAAGAAATGCGGTGCCAAATGGAGAGGTCAATTTTGCGGTGTTTTTCACGATTTCGGACCTAGATGCGCCTTGGGGGGGTTTCTTGCCATGCAGACTGCAGTTTCGCACGCCAGTGTATGCAAGTTTCAGAAACTCAAGAAACGTCATCATAGCAAGTTAGTAGCCGGATGCAGGGTCTGATCTGGTGTTCAACACTCAAATAAGCTGCGCTGTGCGGTGTTCCAAGGTCAGATTTTTTTTTGCATCCAGATTGCAGAAATACTCCAAGTGCGAGCAACAATGAAGCGGCGGGGGAAATGGTTGTGCTTGCTCTTCATTGTGAAAGAAGTTTAATTGTACCAAGATTGGTGATGTCCAAGAGATGAAGGTTGATGCGGCATAAGGACATATGGACGAAGAGCGAATGGAGCGCCTATGACCGGGCATCAAATTCATGAAGGGACAGTCAAAAGTGTTGCGGTTATGCGACAAAGAGGACCATGCGATGTTGCAATTACCAATGTGCTGCGAACAAGTAGCTTCGACTGCTTTCTCTTGTTCAGGCTTAGCTTCTTTAGTTGGTTCATTTGTGGTGTCTTTAACTGTCGGTGATGCTGGTGGACTCGACATGGGTTGATCTTGGTGTTTAGAGACAGGAGAAGAGACGCGGGGAGACACATCACCTTGGGCATGTTGTGCTTGTCCTTGTGCAGTGGTCTCCTCTGCTCTCTTTTGTTCTTCTTCCTCTTTTAACTTCCTTGCCGCTTCTTCGGCCTCCTTTAACTTTAAAGCTTCTGCTTCTTTGTACATACGTTCCAGTGCTTCAATGGGTTCTTCAGCCTCTTTTCTGGTGTGAGGCTTGGTCCTTGGTCCCTTAAGTCCACTAGGGACCCATTTTTTGGGTCCTTTCCTTGTGCTTGTCAGCTGCATTGGTATGCATGTTTTTCTCTTTCAAACCGGGCTTGGCACGGACTCTTCTTGGTGTGCTGCCACGGCTTTTCTCTTCATTTCCTCTCTTCGTGCTCTCTTTTCTTCATTATCTGAGCTTTCACTATTGTACCTTTCCGGCGAGCTTTCAACCAACTCTTCATCAGATTTGTAGGATCTCTTGGTTGATCTTGTAGCTCGAGGAGATGGTTGAGCTGACAGTATCCAAGTGTTTTGGTCTGGGGCAGCAGGTGGTACATTGTCAGCCATGCCGCTGGCATGGTATGCAATCCTTGTCAATACCTCTAGTGCACCCATGTAAGTAATCTTTCCTTCTTTCTTTGTGCCTTTCAGAGTGGTCAAGACATATTGTGCGTGGTCCACTGGTTGCCTAGTTGTTGACTTGAGGACTTGCGTGAAAGTGGTGGCAACCGCATGATTTGGCGTGGTATACCTTGGTGGCCTTTTAGCCAGGAAGTGGAAGTGTTGGTGGTATAACCTGGCTGGCTCTTCCACCTGCTTGTGAATTAGGTCTGCAAAGATGGCTGCGGTGATTTCTTTGGTGAAATTACCTGCCATTTTCCTGTCTCTTGCCCTCATTGTCATTCCTTTTGTGGGCAGTCTGAGTGCTTCTGCGACTATTTCCTTGGTTATCACCACTTCAACTTTATTCCCTTGAGGGTCAGAAATCTGGGCAGTTCCATCTTCTTTAATCGTGGATAAAAGCTCGTAAGCTTTTTGGAAATCCACACCGCACGGCTCTTGTTCATAGAAATCTATGCGTCCTAGCGTGCGGTTGGCTTCTTTGGTCTTAGGCTTCGCGGTGACATCATACACTTCTTTCAGTAGAGATTGCAACTCTAACTCATGTCCCTCCTCACTCTTGAATCTGCCGGTGAACATTGTGGTTTGATGCTCTTCTAGTTGTTCTTTTGAAAGATAGGCTGCCTTGGCAGCTTTGACTGAATCTGGATCGAGTTGGTATGCGGGTAGCTCCTGCAACTTTTCTTTCTGGTTGACCTTCTTCTTGGCCCTCTCTGCTGCTTGCATGGCTCCTATGCAGTGAATAGAGTGTCAAAGTTAGCAGATTTGACGAATATTTCTTTGAAATGTCCTTTAGTCTGAAATGCTGACAATTTTGGTCCAATTTTCTTTAAATCAATTTTTGAACAAGCATAGATGCATAAAAACATGCAAGGAGCAAAATTGTAAAGTCCAGACAATTTTTTGCTGACAAAGTAAATAATCGCGATTATTTACAATTGAGTATTTTTTTCAACATTTTGCAAACTTGGCATCACAGGCTTGATGTATATACCAAATACATGCTCTGAGTGAAATATGGGCTCATTTGGATGGTTAGGGTGAAAATGGTATTAGATTTTGGCTTTAGGTGTCTGAAACAGTACATATAATGGAAATTTGAGATTTTGAGCTCCAAATTGGTTCAAACTTACCTAGTGGGCTTAACACATCATGTATTTTGGATATATGATGGCAAAATATCAAAATTCCCCCATTTTGGCTAAAAAGTAAATAATCGTGATTATTAACATTTCTACCAAAATCAACTTTTTTTGGTACAAATCGGTTATAGGCATTGTATAGACCCTGTGTATGTGATATGAGGTGATTTGGATCAAGAAATGTTGTCCATAACCCAAAAATTGGCTTGCAAAGACTTCTTTGCGTTTTCTGGCAATTTTCCAAGTTATAGGTGCTCATTTTGGCTTATACTTGATTTTTGGCATGTAACACATGATAGGTGAGGTGATGATACAATTTCCAAGCAAAAATAGTGCAAAGTAAATAATCGCAATTATTTACAACAATCACAATTTTTTTGCAAAACTTACAAATTTTGACCTAAACACATTCTATAAACCTAAAACAAGTCCTAAATTGAATTTGGTCAAGTTTGGTCTTGCCGGCATCACTTTGTGCTTTGTCAACTTTGAAATCTCTGATTTCTGTGACTATACTGCCTGTTGAGTTGGTTAGTTAATTTTGAGCCTTTGGACTTGTCCGCAACATAGTCATGACGTAACTCATCCAATTCTGGCTCATTTGGAGTCAGTTTGACCCCGTATGTTGAATCTGACGCTTTGTAGCCTTCGAGCCTTTTTTTGCTTTTCGAAGGCTTTGCTTGATTGATTTCACTAAATTAATCATATACATTGTATATGAACCTCATAGGCAAGTTGTCTGTGGAGTTAGATCGAAATTCTGGCATCTGCCAAAAACCTAGCTTTCCTACTGGGGACCCCCTCAACCCCTGCCGAATGGTCAATTGATAATATAGAAAGATTCTATTATGTTAGGTCATGCTACAATTCAAATCCCATCTGATGTGGTCGAACTGACAAGCCGCTATGGTCAGTGTTTGGTCGTAGGTCTTCGTGCACTTCTCGGTTTCTAGGTTTTTTTCTAGGAGCTTAGACTAGGTACCGGCCATACAAAATGAATCATTGACGAGTAAAGAACTTACCCCTCATGTCTCGTGTGAGACGGCGCTGAAAACGGGCAACTGTAGACCCCGGAAAAGACGTGCAAAAGAGGTCGAAAAGCTCTCTTTGCAAAGGCCACAAGTGGAAAGGCCTACCTTGGATATCTATACCCGGACTTCCTGAACCAATTATCCCCAGATTCCCTTGTTAGTCCTACTAGGCCGTGAAATCTATGTTAGACTCAAAAATTTCCTTGATCGGATTCCTGTAACTCATTCTGCAAGAATTTTGCAAAAGTAGGTCTGGCCCCTTAATTTAGGCTTTCCGCTTCCATCTTCTGATTTCATTGAAAATTATTGTTCTTGTTCGCCTTGTCTTTATAATCACCATCGTGTCTTCCGTTTTTCCATCTGAGCTTCCTTGCTATTTATTATTTATTTCTGACATGTTTATTGAAAAAATCAAAGAAAATAACAAAATGCTCTAAAAAAGTAAAGTGAAAATCCAATAATTAAGAAAATCCATTGAGAAATACACCTTATTAGTTTTTGTTGGATTTTTCTATGTTTAAGTCTCATTATCAATAAAAATGATGAAAAATAACAAAAAAAAGGACTATTTTTTGACGATTTTCTGATAGTATATACACTATTTACACTCATCCAGAAGATATTATCAATGAATTTTCCCTTCATGATGAATTATAAGGGAATTATTAGGTAATTTTGCAAAAAATCACACGTTAACATCGAACTTTTTCCTCCCTCTTCAAACATTGCCCTTAATTACTTAGTGCCCTTCCACCCCTCCTAAATGGCATACCCCGGGACGACTGTGTGCAGGGTTGAACAATCTTGTCTATGCATAGCCATGGTTGGTCTATCATGCTTTGAAGATCAATGCAGTTTAAAACACTATGCCGTGCAAGAGGTGGGTCTTGAGTAATTAATTCAAGGGTTTCTGATGTTGTCTTCCAAAGAGAAAATCTTGTAGTTTATGTACTCTCTGTTTGATTGTACCATCAGGATGCTTCAGCACATTGATTGCTTGGGCTGTTGGTAGCACTTTTGTTTATTGTCAAGCTTTTTCTCGCCATTGGTAGCTTGGTTTGCTTGGTGCTGTATGGTGTGGTGGAGTCTTTTGAGACTTAACTCGTCATGGCTTGACTCATCTTACGGTTAGCTAAGAAGATAACTGCTCCTTTTTCTTCCAAACCCATTTCATGTTAGGTTCCTTGCTCGGAGATGCTCGTCTCTGTGTTTTTACCCTTGGAATCTTCTTTTGTTTTGTAAGTGAATTTTTGGGCACCCAGATTTGAATGGGTTTATCCTTAAGTTGTGCTTTTGGTACCCAGATTTGTCTGACTCCTTGCATGCTACTTGTAGCATTTGCTTGTCTAGGGAATGGAGAAGATTGATTACTTCGTGGTTTGGTCTGATGATTGCTTCCTTTCCATTCCTCCTTGCTTGATGCAATTGGAATAATGAGCTGCCCGCCTTTAGGTGATAGCTTTAGCTGATTTGTATCTCAATTTGGGACTGCTTTGTATGTCCACATCCAAGAAATTCCAAGAATCATTGTATCATTCATGTGTTCATCTGGTAAGCATACAAACTGATGAGTACATGAGCATCCATGTATTATCACGTTCAAGTTGACTACTCCCAATGTTGGGGTTGGGTTCTTGTTGCATCCTTTGATTGTGGCTATTCCTGCTGTCATAATAATCAATATCTAATTCTCCTAAATGATTTTCTCATATTAAACTGATCATTTAATGTGGGGAAGTGCCAGGGGAGAAAAAGCTAGAATATTGGTCAAGCTAGCAGACCGGCCACAGTAGGGATCCAAAGGAGGGAAAATAGGGATCCAAAGGGGGGGCCATCTGCAAAAGAGCCATGTGCAACAATGGGCTAAAAAGACCCTAAGGTTGTGTCCAAAGGTCAACCCTAGGGGAAATTGGATGCTTTGTGTGTGACTAAAATGTCTTTTCATATCCCTACATGGGAGGGGGCGAGCCATTCTTCTAGGGGATGAGAGAGAAAGTCACACACACACACAGGCTCCCTTTACACAAAGGGAATTAGGGACACATGTCAGCTCCCTAGCCCACAAGGTGTGCCCAATTCCTATTGGATGGCCTTGGAGGTGGAACAATGAGAATTAGGCTAGAGTAAATCTAGTTTAATTAATTTAAAAACACTTAATAAAAGAACCAATGAGAATTAAGTCTCCTAGAAGACTATTGGACAGTCTCCCAAGGGGTCCAATGAGCATTCAGGAGCCCAATGGCTTGCCTGATTCCTATTGGCCAGGAGGCAAAGGGGTCCAATGAGAGTTTAGTTTAATTATTAAATTACCTAAAGCTCTCACAAAAGGGGAAAGGGGGACACATGTCAAAAGGCTATCACTTATGCTGCTTAATAGCCATTGGCTTGACTTGGGGAGGTCCAATGGGGAGCCTGCAAGAGAAAATAGCAAGAGGGCTCGCCCAAGAGAGAGAGGGGGCTGATTTTTGCAAGGCATTATCACACACACACACTCAACAATCTCATGTGTGAAGAAAGATAAGACTATCTCTTCCCAAGCTTTAATGGAGAACTCATCACCTACTCCAAGCTTGTGAGATAGAAGCCTACATCGACACACTCTTGGCTTGTGGATGCAAATCCAACCAAGAGCCAAGCTTCAAGGCATGCTCATCTCCTCTACCAAGCTAATTACTAAGCTAAAGCTATGCTAATATGAGTGATTATGTGAGGAGATGTACATCTTTCTCGTAAGATACTCCTTCTTCCTCTCAATCTACTCTCATACCCTTCTAGCTCTCACCATCTTCGAAGGTGTGTGAGGTCTTGGGTCTGAGAATGGGGATAATTAAAGTTTTGTTTACTAAGTGTTTTGCTTAGTGCATTAAGCTTTCATCTTCATTGCACTAGCTAGTCTTGAAGGAACACAAAGAATTGTATTGTACAATGTCTCTCTTGATGGGAGAAACCATAATACAAAGCCTTTTGGAGGGGGGACCGGCTCCATGAAAATCCGGTCCACAGCTGTTGTCAATAGCTTAATTTCTCTCTCTTTTGAAAGTATTGTTGATGCTATCTAACTAGGTGTTATGCTTTTTGTTGCTCTTTCCACCCAAGCACTCTTGTAATTCTCGTTAGGAATCTATGCTAATGAAATGCCCACTATGTTCATGCTAATTTCCGCTACACATAAGTTTTTAGACCATTAAATGTTAGACCTGCTATCAATGCTTGACTTGTTGCCTTCTTGT
This sequence comes from Adiantum capillus-veneris, assembly GCF_014529385.1. NCBI lineage: Eukaryota > Viridiplantae > Streptophyta > Polypodiopsida > Polypodiales > Pteridaceae > Adiantum > Adiantum capillus-veneris. The sequence goes on from NC_140933.1 coordinate 116,725,521, forward strand.
ACATGGAATAACTGACTGCATTTGCTCTAGCTCCTATGTCGACCAAAGCATTGGTGCTATGATTGTTGAGATGTACTTTGATGCGCAGGTCCATTCCGTCTAACTAGTCATCTTTTGAAACTACATCGTTAGGTAAGTCCCATTGTCGGTCATGTATTTCCAGAGTTTTGATGGGAATTGGTATCTGTTGATTCTTGAGAGAAGCTTTCCGTTTGAGTAGCCAAAGCTGACCTTCCTCTTAGGCTTCATCAATAACCTGCTGTCATTTAATCCTTCTTTGCGTGGCTGCATGCATTCTTTCTAGCAATTCATTGGTTAGCGGCAAATTGTATTTCTTTAAATGACAGCCACTAATCCAATTAGCCATTGGTTCACCATCTAGGGTGGACAAATTTACGGCTCCACTTGGAGATACATCTTCAATCATAAACGGTCCGTTACCCTTTTTCTTAAACTTGGGAATGTGTTGCTTAAGGGAATAGATTAAAACTAAGTCCTCTTTTTTGAAGATTTGCGTGATTAAGTGGGAATCAAAAAACTGTTTTTGTTTCCTCTTTTGTGCATAGATGTGAGCTACAGCAATGCCTTACTCATCTAGCTTTTCCAAATCTTCAGGTCTTTCTGACAATTTCTGTCCAGTCCACTCAAGATTCGTTGCTACCCTTAATGTTAGCAATAGAAATTCTATTAGTAGTATGGCATCAAGACCATAAACAAGGTTAAAGGGTGTAGCATTTAAATTTGTTTTGAATGAAACTCGATAAGCCCATAGAGAAGCATGGAGATTCATTTCCTAGTCTACCTTCTTAAACTAACCACTTTAGTCAGCACTGAGCTAAGAATTTTGTTTGTATGCTCAGCTTGTCCGTTTGCTTGTGGATGATAGGGAGCTGATTTGTTTTGGATGACCATAAACTCATTAAGAAAATACTTGATTACCTCATTGAGGAAATGAGTTCCCTGATCACTGACAATTTCTATTAGCAGTTCATATCTCGTGAATACATACTCATATAAGAATGCAGCAGTGGTTCTGGCATCCTTCTTTTGAGTTTCTTTAGCCTCAGCCCACTTGTTCAAATAGTTCGAAGCTACAATGATATATTGAGCTTGGGTTCTATAAGCAGGTGGATGTATTGGCCCAAGAAAATCTATACCCCATTTTGCGAAAGCTCTAGCCTCCACATTGGTCTTAAGGGCATGCTATCTACACGTGTTGGCATTTTTGATCGTTGACAAGCATCATACCTTCGAACATATTCTTTGGCATTCGCAAAAAGTGTTGGCCACCATATGCTTGCCATCAAGATTGCTCTTGCAGTGGTCTCATTAGAAAAGTGACCTCCAGCTAATCCAACATGTGCTTGTTCAAATAGTTCGAAGCTACAATGATATATTGAGCTTGGGTTCTATAAACAGGTGGATGTATTGGCCCAAGAAAATCTATACCCCATTTTGCGAAAGCTCTAGCCTCCACATTGGTCTTAAGGGCATGCTATCTACACGTGTTGGCATTTTTGATCGTTGAGAAGCATCATACCTTCGAACATATTCTTTGGCATTTGCAAAAAGTGTTGGCCACCATATGCTTGCCATCAAGATTGCTCTTGCAGTGGTCTCATTAGAAAAGTGACCTCCAGCTAATCCAACATGTGCTTGTTCTATAATCGAAATATACTCGTCTTCATTTGCACAAAGACGCAAATGTTGATCTTTACCTCTCCGATACAGTTGGTTCCCAATAAGAGTATAGTCTCTTGATTCAGTTTCAATTGCTCTTTGGCGGTGTTTACTCATATCCTCAGGAAATGTTCTCCTTGATAAGTAAGTTAACAGATAGTTAGTCCACTTAGGAACATGCGCATTGAAACAATGTTACATGAGGTATCAGGGTTTTTTTTTGACATTGACGAAAGTCCTTTACAAAAGATCGAACATCACTCCTCATAGTCGGCCAAAATACTCCAAGTCTCAAAATTTGTTGCATAGTTTGGTCTTCTGCAAAGTGAAGTCCTACTATGGTAACATGTGCTTGACTTAGGTACTGTTTTTTTTCTTCAGGATTAATGCATAAGAGCAGTATTCCATCTCGATTTCTTTTGTATGGCCTACTAGCTAGTAATTGATACATACCGATTGCTCGATTAACCGATCGTAATAGGAAGTGGTATTTATGAATCCACTTGAGCTATTGTCATCAATGACACCATGTTATTTGACAATCGAGGTATCATTTCCACATAGAACAAATAGACATCTGGTAGATTATCGTCTACCCCTTTAGGTGATTCTCCTGAAACAATCCTTGATAAATAATCTTCTTGTTGATGTGTAGTACCCTTTTTTACAACCACAGTGAAATAAAATTCTAGAAGAATGATGAACCATATCACTATTCTTCCTGTGCTGCATGGCTTGTTGACCAAATACAACAAAGCTTGGTGGTCTACAAAGAACACAAACTTGTTGGCTAATAGGTAATGTCTATACTTTTTAACGGCATAGATTATTCCTAATCCTTCCATTTTGGTGGTGGTGTAATTCTTTCTACAATGTTCAACTGTCAGCTAGAATAAGAAATAGGAAGGTCAATTTTTTCGTCTTCTGGTTGAGCTACTATACATACGATAACAAAATTGGAAGCATCTACATGTATGTGGAATATCTTATTCCAATCTGGTGCTTTCAATATTGGAGCAGAGGTGAGAGATTTCTTAAGCTTCATGAAGGATTCTTCACATGCCTCAGCCCACTCAAAGTGTGTAATCAAGCTATACATAGGTTTTGCAATTATAGCGTACATGTAGATGAACCGTCGGTAATATCCACAATGCCCCATGAAGGCTTATACCCTCTTGACTGTTGTTGGTCTAGGCAAATCAGCAATGACATGATTTTTTTCTATATAAGTAGCTATGCCATTTTTAGACACTATATGTCGAAGAATTTTTCCTTGTCTACCCATGAATGTGCACTTTTCAGGATTTAAGCAAATCCTATAAAGTCTACATTTTTCGAATACCTTTTTGAGGTGTTCAAAATGATCAGCCCGGATTGATGAATGTACGCATAGATCATCCACATATACTTCTAAGAATTTTCTAAGATATTTTTTAAAATCATGGCTCATCAACCTTTGAAATGCGGCTAGAGCATTAGTTAACAAAAATGGCATAACCCGATAGGCAAAAATACCCCATTCTGTTGCAAAAGCAGTTTTATGCTGATCTTTTGGGTCAACCAGAAGTTGATTGTATCCCGAGAAGCCATCTAGGAAGATGTAAGCTTCTTTTCCTGCATTTCGTTCTAAAACATGCTCAGTGAGATTGGAAGAGGAAAGTTGTATCTAATGGTAGTTGCATTCCCTTTTTGGGATTAACACACATTCATACTTTTCCATTCTTCTTGGGTACTACCACAATTGGAGACACCCAATCTGTGTGTTCAATTTCGTAAATGAATTCGGCTTCCTTTAAGTTTTCAATTTCTTCTTTTATCTTCTTAGCAAATGTTTCATTATACGTGTATGGCCTCTGTCTACTTGGTTTTGCATCATCTCTCATGGGTATGGTATGTTGACAGATTTCTGGATCAACACCCTTGATATCCTTGTAAGAACAAGCGAAGATATCTCGGTATTCTTTTAGCAAGCTTAGCAAAAGATCTTGTTTTTCTTCTGTTAGGTCATTTGCAATGTAAGCAGGTCTAGGATCTTGTCCTAGTTCAGTCATGTCTATCTTTCTAGCGTTTTCAGGCCCTTTGTAGGACTCGCCCTATTTTTGTAGTTCCCTAACAGGTTGTTCGACTATGATTTTTTGATCTTGGAGAGGATACTTTTTGTAATGGAACGGAACACTCAATACATCCTTACCATCCTCTTCCGTGGTTTCCATTTTGGTCGTATATATCTCTTTTAGAGATTTTTTCAACTCTTGATATTTATTTTTCCGCTCAACTCGTGTCATGATTGGCTTCTTATCCTATTGGTTTGCTTGAGTATCCTTCCTTGTTTTTCTCGATGTTTTAGACAGTTTTGGATTTTTGTTTGAAGGATATCTGCCATTGATTTTGTCCTTGACATAATCATTTGTATCTATCTCCATCAGGAATTGTGTTCTAATGGAGACTAATCGCATAGGTCGTGTTTTTACGTTTTTGGTATCTCTTTTTCGTCTATACCATTTTTGTCTTCTTGATTTCAGGTTGGGAAAGTCAAAAAACTTTTCCTCCCCTCCTTTCAAGAGTAGCTTAGCTATCACATGTTCTTTTTCTGACCCCGAATCTTCTGAGGTAGCCGAGTGTTCATCTAATTCATTTGTAGCATCGTAGTAGAGGTATGAAAAGACTTGTTGAGATTTTATCAAGTCCTTGGGTTCCTCATCTTCGTCTTCAATGTTGGGGGTTGAAATCATTTGGATGGAAATTATGTCCTAGCCATCCTAATTGCAAAGTTGAGTAGGCATAGACATATTCACACATACATCCATGGTTGCTAAAATTTGACTCTACTCGAATGGCTCAAGCAAATGCTCTGGAAAGGGTTCATGTACATAGGCTTCGTTTGTGCAGTCCCTTTCTAAAATACATTCTTCTCATTTTAAACTTCTGTTTTTTGAAGTTCCACACATCCAAATAGGAGTGTCTTTGTTTAACCAGGATGGAATCTTAGTTTCAACCGAAGAGATTGAATCAAACTCTTGTATGGGTGTTTTCAAGACATCTTTATAAGTGTGATCTTTTAGATTTACTCTTGTTATAGATCCCACTTGCTTCAAGTACAGATAAGTGTTTCCCCAATCTTGGATAAGCTGTACTTGTTGCATGAAAGGTCTTCCCAATATTTCATAATTGAGGTTTTTTCCAAATTCTACTATGGCAAAAGTTTGTTGATATTCAATTCCACAGGAATTGACTATCACCTTTTCAAGCAACCCTAATGGTCTCTCAATGTGTCCGTCAGCCAATTGCAATTTCATTTGAGTTTGTCTAATGGCTAGTTGTCCCCAGGATTCCTATACTGCTTTCGTGGCTATGGCTATACCTGCTCCACTATCCAGTATTGCCATGGTTTCAATGTCATTATATTTCAGTGGGAGGGTGGTGTTTCCTTCTTTCCCTTCATAATATTCTGCGACTTTGTTCATTGGAACATATCAAATCTCTTTATTGTCCATTTCGGTTTTTAATTTTCCCAATTTTTTTGAGATTAGCCCCGTTATCCCCACCTTCTCTAGGGTTTCTTGTAGATAATTCCATAAGTATGGTCTGATTTTTAACAGTTCTCCCAAGGTAAGAGTGCATTGAATGGGTGTAGACATGATTGAATGAATGTTGTCTACTTCTAGGGTCTATTCAACTCTTTTTACTTGAGTGGTCTTACACACTATGGATTCAATGTCGTTATCTCCCAAGTAAGAAGGTAATATTTTCAAGGTCAATGGTTTCGACATTCCTGAAGCTTCAGATCCGCAATCCCCATACAAGGATTGTACATCCATATTCATATCAAAAGGTAGGTTATCCAACCAAACTTCCTCTATAGGAACTAACTTTAGAGTTAGACTCCCATCATTGATCTCTCTAAATTTTTCCCATAAGTGTCCTGGCCAGTCTTCCTCTATGAATGGAATTCCGTCTAAGACATCTTCACTGTCCGGCACTATATGTTCTGGTCCTTTTGTTTCAAGGTGGGGTTCTGTCACCACATCTGGGTTTTCTTTACTATCTCTTACCACAAGCTCCTCAGATTTTGCAATACTTTCAAGCTTGGGCTTTTGTTTTTCTAGCATTTGTTGCGTGATTTTTACCAAATTTTGATAAGCTTCCAGCTTAGCTAATTCCAAGTCTGGAGAAGGATAGTTTTTCCATTATTTTTCCATGTTTTGGTCTGCTTTAAGTCCTGCTTGGTAGGCTTCCAAGGTTGCATTAATAGCTCAAAATTTTTATCAACCACAATGGATCCTTCAGATCTCACGGTTGTTTCCTTGATTTCACTTCCAGTTTCTTTCAAATTTTCCTAGAATAGCTTTTTTGCTTTCTCCTCGATTTCAACCCGTTGTTTTTGTTTTCTCATCTCATATCTTTTGCTTCTGCTTCTTTTGATCCTTTGAGAGGGAAATTTTGTATTTTCCGAATCATCAAAGAAGTTGTGTTTCTTTTTCTTGGCATGGGCTCTAGTGATTACCTTGACAAGAACAATCGGTTCACTCTCTGATGAGCTACTAGGTATCACTTGGACTACGTTTACTACTGTTTTACCCTTGTTTAAAGGATTTTTAGGACAATATTCCGAAAAGTGTCCTCCCTTTTTGCAACATTGTATGCAATAGGCTTCAACTGGTTTGAGGTTTTTGTTAGGCTCTGGACATTCAATTTTCCAATGATCATCTGCACCACAGTTGTGACAGTTTCCCGTTCTTGGCTTAATCATGGGTCTTACCATGGGAGGTACGACACCTTGATTAGCTACATAATACATTGGTGCGAGCTCTGGTGGAGCATAAGTCAAGGTTTCTTCCATTGGTGGTGGATGTGAATTATACCAATCTCCTTTTACCATTACTGTAGATGGACTAGGCTCCAGATAGGTTGTAACATGCACTAATGCTTGTTCATCTATGACTCCTTCGGAGTGCATGTACTTTACAGGCACTGCATTATGTCCTGGTTACTGAGGTTTTTGACCCAACATGATTGAGGTCTTTCCATACCCATTGATGGTCTTTGAGCTTGGGCCATATCAGGTTGATATTTGTACATGGGTTGTCGTTGTGGCCTCATAGGCATGTACTAAACATTCCCATCATACTTTGGTCTGAAGTAGCACTCTTGGGTCTCATGGTTGGTCCATTTACCCTCAATTGCACACCATTTTTGTGGCCTAATTGGTTGTCCCTGTTGAGGTATCCCTTGTCCTGGTCCCCTCATAGGTGCTTTTTGCATGTTGTTCATCATGTCGTTCATCCTTTTGAGCATATCTTCTATGGCTGAAAGTGGTGTTGCAGCAGTTGTTCCCACTTGTGCTGGTTTAGTGGATGTTGTTTTCTTGCTTTGGTTATCCTTAGGGACATCTTCTTCGTTCAAAATATCATAATTTTCTCCTAAGTCAGTAGCATCTGACACACACTCTTCTAGGGTTATATGTTTTTTACTATAGAGTATAGCATAAAGTTCTTTGTTTAGCAGTCCATCTAAAAACAAAGATACAAGTCGTTCTTCTGCAGGTATCTCTAGCCCTGGGCATCTAGCAATGTATTGTTTCATTCGAGTTTCACAATCCCTAACAGACTCACCATGTTTCTGTTTAAAGCTGTAAATTTGAGCTACCTTATTATGTTTGATCCCCGTTTTGGAACAAGAAGCTACAAATCCTTAAGCTAATGTGTTCAAGTCCATGATTGACCTTGGTGGAACGTTTTGGAACCATGTCAATTCTTTTCCTTCTAAGGTCATTCTAAACCCCTCTAATTGAGTATGAAAATTGAATATACATTCTGCTCTTAGCACTTGCTTAAAAGCTTGCCAAGTGGTTATATGGATCCCCTAATCCACTGTATTTTTTGACCCATTTCTAAAAATCAGCTGGTCTCACACGTCTATTTGGTTTGACTCCCGGTCTCCTGGCAGTTGGTCCTGTTTCGAGTCCTTCAAACCAGTCTGTTGGAAATAGTGACTCATGTAGCCCTGGACTGGCCTTAATGTCACCCAGTTTTCTACATGATGAGGTGGTTTATGGTTTCTTAACATTACTCTCAGATGATCTTTCATGGTGTTCATCTCTTGAAATTGTTTATGGTCCTTGTCCCAATATCCAATCCCTTATGGAATACCCTTGGTATTTGGTTTGTTCTACCTCCTCAGGAGTCATCATAACAAAGTTGTTGTTATAACAGTCCCTAAATAGGTAGGTTGGTAGGTCTATTGATCCCTTATCTTTGATCTTGAAGATATAGATGATCTTCATGGTCGTTAGTTGTCCTGATTTGGCATGCGAAGTCCACAAAATATCTTTTATGTTTCTATCCTCCCAACAATAGACTCCGATCTTAGGATTATCCGTACTAAGCTGTTTCAAAGGCTTCAAATCTACTTGATCGTATCCCTCGAATTCTAAAGTTGGTGGTCCTTCTTTTGCTGACATATCTAGGATGATGGTGTTTACTTCTAGTCCCCCATTTGTCTATCACATCAGGGTTTTCGATTTGCACATACTGAGTTTCGTTTCTGTCCATGTACATTTTTCCTTGTTTTTTTGCCCTAATCTCTTCTTCGAACTCAATACCATGGTCATCAATGCAAATATCATACTCCTCATTAGGGTTTAGGTAAACTTGAGCTCCATGGCGGTTAGTCTTATAAAAATAGAGTATATGCTTATAGCGCATTGTCGTTCCGGTTTTCGAGTGAGTCGAGTAAGAAGACATTTTAGATGTTGAATCTGTAAAAGTATCTAAGACTTCTTCAAGGATTGTGTGCAAGGAATTGCGTTGATTCACGCTTTCTTCGGTGGATACTCTACTTGAGGTTTCTCCGAGTATGCCTTGATTTTATAGTACAGGACCAGATCTAAGGTTCATAAAGACTGGTGAATCCTTGAATAGAGTACTTACCTTTGGATTGACTTGTCATCAATTTCCACTTGACTTGATTGCAACCTCTGCAAAATTGTTGATTCCTCGTCTGCAACCTGATTCATGTACAAATTCAATCAAGTTACCTATTCTTCTACAAAGACAGTAGAGTTTTTGCTAACTGTCATGATTGGTCTATATGTATCACTTCAAATCGAGCTATGAGAGTCAAACTGACTTTTAGATTCGATTTTAGCAAAAAATCAAAGGACTAATCTGCAACTTGGAAATTGGGTGAATATGTACCAATTTGGATCAGATTGAATCCAAAATTGCCCGGTGGCTTTGTATTATGCTCCTCTAACACTTTACAAGTTCAAAAGTCAAAACTGATTTCCCTGGGTAGTAGTAGTAAATAATCGCGATTATTCGCTTTCGCTAGTTTTTTGCACTTTTTGGATTGGTTTGGCAAGTATTCAACCTGTTAAAGTCCTTGGAAAAGTTTCAACAATTTTGGACAAAATCTGATCAAGTTTATCAACTGTTTTGTGTCCGTAGACTCTGATTTCAAGATCTGGCTTAAGTCTCACTTTTGTGATCCAAATTTCACCAAAATTGATTTGTGGGGTCTACTTGACATGCTTGACCTTGTGGTATACTTAAATTTGAAAAAATTTCAAGTTTTGAAGCGAATATAAATAAACACGATTATTTGCTTCAGCTATATTTTTGCAAATTTTTGTCCCAACTTTGACACAAATCTATTAAGCACCTCAAGTTAAGGTCACTAGCCAAGTTTCATCAAGTTTGGACAATTTTTGGTCAAATGGTCATCAATTTTCTGTCCGCAGACTAACTTTGTAAATTTGGTCAAAATTTTCAGTCCAGTGATCCAAATCTTACCAAATTTGGTTTGTGGGCTTATTACAACATGGTAAAACTAGTGGTATGCTGACTTGGTCAAAAAAGTTTTAAAAAATGGGTCAGATATAAATGATCGCGATTATTTACAACTGACAACTTTTTACATCTTTTTGGTCAATTGAGCATGTACACATGTTTATCACATCAATATAAGCCTATGAATCAAATTTCAACAAGTTTGGAAAAAAATTTCCCCAATTTACAGTCAAGTTTCAAAAAGTCAGTACAAACTTTAGTTTTTACCCAGTTTTTTGCCAGTTTGGTGATCCAAACCTTTTGTGCCTTTACAAAAGTTGTTTGTACACATGCAATGAGTCAATGGTATGAACCTTGGTCAAATCTGAGCTAGAAGTTAATAATCACGATTATTAACTTCAGGCTTGAAATGAACACTTTTTTGCAATTTTTTCAAAGACAGACTTAACATGAGCTATTTTAAGCCTATGAATCAAGTCAAAACTTAATTTGGCCTAAAATGTCAAGAAAAAGCAAATAATCTGAGTTTTGGCCAACTCTTGAAATTTTTACCTGAAAGTGTCCTTGAGCTTACCAACTGGTTCAGACAACTTTTAAGCTTACTCTCTAGTCAGATTGAGTGGTTTAAAGTCTTTTCGTGCTATTTCTAGCCATAGACCTGAAATTCTGCAACTTCCAATAACAACTCACACTTGATTCTTTCAGAAAGAGCAATGTTTTGAAATCCACCTTAGATGCTACTTACCCTACTCCTAGATTCTCATGCAATGGGGTTGTGGTAAGTGTCCACAAACACTCGTTTTCTTGTCTTTTATGGTTTTCTGAGCATTGATCTTAAGACTTGTCTCATCTAATAATCATCCTCAAAATCCTAATCTATTTCTACAATCCTACAATCCTAAAGGCACTCAGCAAGGACGATTACTTCCAAGCTACCTCTACACAGCAAAAGATGATAATCTTAGGCTATGCAGTTTCTAAAAGAAAGTTTTGAACTCTAGGCGATCCTAGAGGAAGTTAAAGAATAACTTCACAAGACGCTCGTGTTTTTCCCTAGTTTAGGTCTCTTCGATCCCCGGCAGTGGCGCCAAATGTGGGACGCATGTCTAACCTCACCATCCTATCTTATTGCAGTATTAGCGAGAACCACGATTTAATTGTCAATCCATGGGATGAAGCTGACTCAACTAGTGCATAGAGGCTACCAGAGGTTTTCAATCTCTCAGAAAACAACTAACAACTCGCATCTAACTCAAGCTACACTCAAGTGATTAAAATCACCAAAAGCCAATCGCTCATCGACAAACAAATCACATCAGTTACAACATCAAATGACATCCAAACGTAACAAAACTTCTAGGACATGTTTATAAGACCTAAGCACACATGCTTATGATCTCAAACCCCACTTTAGGTCAAGTTCCAAAATCGCGATTATTAACATAAATGGATTTTTAACCTAGTCGTTTGCGACCCAGAATGCATCTAAATGCTTAGCAATGATGTCCCAATACCCCGCCTATGCTTAGTTTTTGATTTGAAAGTGTAAATTCCTAGTTATAATAAAATTAGTCGGTGACGTCAAAAGCTACAAAATACTGTGATGTGTTTACGTCAATGCACAGAGCTCTTACCTACAATTGCAATGCAACAAACGCGACTGCAATATGACAACCGGGGAGGGAGTAGGAAGCGCGAGAAGGAAAGGAGTGAGTGCTGTTAGCTAACGCTTTGTATTTCATTATCCAAAAACATAATAATAGCTTACAAAAAATTGTCTTTTATACCTTAGCCAAGGTTTTTGGTGAATAATCTAGGAGTTCTATGAAAGATGGGTAATGACATGTTGATACAATCTAGAAGCTTGTAGCCTCGGCTCATTAATTACTCAGTTTATCAAAGAAAATAAGAGGTATAATATTTTTGATTTATCAAAATAATATGTGTTTTACAATGAGAACTCCGAAAAATGGTATCCGTGTTAGCTTGCTGCTAATACCAACGATGAAGCTCCACGAACATGGAAAGCTTTAAGAGATTCCATTATGAAGCAGTTTTTGGCCACCGATGCCAAAGACAAAGTACTCACCAAATGGCGAAGCTTGAAACTCTCTCCCTACGAATCCATTCACAAATATGTAGACAAGTTTTGGGGCTTACAACTCAAAGCCACTGTCTTCAAAAAGTTGGATTTTGGAGAGAAAAAGCAACAATTTTGTGCGGGCTTAACTGAAGAAATGGCGGAGTATGTCAACTCCCAAAGGCCACGCACCATATCGGCGGTTATACACCATACTATGGTGGCTTCTCGAATCAATTTCCAAACGGGGGCTAAAAGAAATTTTAAGCCCACGGAAAACAAGGGTTTCAATGAGCCTAAGGGGAAGGACAATGTCCAAAAGTCTCCTAAGGGCAACTCCAACAAAGCTAAGGAGAAGGGAGTAACGAAGGTAAAAACAAACTCTCTCCTGAAGAGCTTGAGCGTTATCGCAAGGATAACCGCTGTTTCAAGTGCGGCGAGCAAGGGCATGCGTATCGCACTTGTCCCCAAAAGAACACCCTCCATGAGCCTCCTAGATCTACTTGGGTTGAAATCCAAGAGGAGGAAACTCACCACAAAGGATCTCCTCTATGCCATGCTTGGGGAAAGGTAAGAGAACATGATGCTTTTATTCTCTTTGACCCTGTTTCTACTCACAATTTCATATCCACAGAGTTGGCCACCAAGCTAGGCATACAAGCTTATGAGATGGGAGATGTCCTACCCGTAGACGATGCTTTCAAGGGGCAAGATGCTTTAGTCACTACCTTAATCGGGAAATCGAGGCTCCATGTCCAAAGCTATGTGGACAAAGAGGACTTCTTTATCTCTCCTCTCAAGCATGAGGATGTAATCCTAGGGGCACCATGGTTTGATCGCATGGCTGCACATGTTAAATTCCTTGAAAGGAGAATCTCCTTTAGGTTCAGGGAAAAAGATATGTACATAGATGCTAAAGAAATGGGTAACACCATACCCATTGTACATACGCAATCTTTAAATAAGTCAATAAAGAGCTCTATTTCCATGTACACGATTTTTGTTAAAGAATCTCAAAATAAACCTAATGTTTTAGCAAAACAAAAAATGTAACATTTAATGGCCTAGTAACTTGTGTGTAGCGGAAAATAGCATGAATATAGTGAGCATTTCATTAGAATAGATTCCTAATGAAAATAACAAGAGTGCTTGGGTAGAGATAGCAACAAAAAGCATAACACCTAGTTAGATAGCATGAACAATACTTCAAAAGAGAGAGAAATTAAGCAATCGACAATAGTCGAGGACCAGATTTGCATGGAGCCGGTACCCCCTCCAAAAGGCTTTGTATTATGGTTTCTCCCATCAAGAGAGACATTTTACAATACAATTCTTTGTGTTCCTTCAAGACTAGCTAGTGCAATGAAGATGGAAACTTCAAGCACTAAGCAAAATGCTTATCAAATACAACATCAATTCCCTCACGATCTGAGACCCAAGACCTCACACACCTTCAAAGGTGGTGAGAGCTAGCGGGGTATAAGAGTAAATTGAGAGGAAGGAGTAGTCTTAAGAGAAAGATGTACATCTCCTCACATAATCACTCATATTAGCATAGCTTAGCTTAGTAATTAGCATGGTAGAGGAGATGAGCATGCATTGAAGCTTGGCTCTTGGTTGGATTTGCATCACAAAGCCAAGAGTTGTTGGTGTAGGCCTCCCTTCTCACAAGCTTGGAGTAGGTGATAAGCTTTCCATTAAAGCTTGAGAAGAGAGAGATATTCTTCTTACTCCACGCATAGACTAGTGTGAGTGTGTAATGCCATAATGCCTTGAGAATATCAGCCCCCTCTCTCTTTTGGTCGACCCCTCTTGCTATTTGCTCATGTAGACACCCCATTGGACCTCCCCAGGCTTAGCCAATAGGATTTCAGGAGCATAAGTGATAGCCTTCTGACATGTGTCTCCCTTTCCCCTTTTGTGAGAGATTTAGGTAATTAATTAATGCAACTAAACTCTCATTGGACCCCTTTGTCTCCTTACCAATAGGAATCAGTCAAGCCATCCTTGGGAGACCACCCAATAGTCTTCTAGAGAGCTTAATTCTTATATGGCTCTTTTATTAAGTGTTTTGAAATTAATTAAACTATATTTACTCTAGCCTAATTCTCATTGGTCCAACTCCAAGGCCATCGAATAGGATTCGAGTACACCTTCTGGGCATCTAGGCTAGGAAGCTGACATGTGTCCCTCATTCCCTTTGTGTAAAGGGATCTTGTGTGTGTGTGTGTGTGTGAGTTTCTCTCTCATCTCCTACAACTAGGGCTTGTCCCCTCCTATGTAGGGATGCATGAAGACTTTTTGGGACACACGCAAAGCATCCAATTTCCCTAATGTTTGACCTTGGGACAGAACCTTTGAATTTTGGAGCCTTAGCATTTTGGAATTCTTAATGGGTTGAACCTTAGGGTCTTTTAAGTCCATTGTTGCACATTGCTCTTTTGCAGATGGCCCTCTCTTTGGATCCGTATTTTCCCTCCTTTGGATCCCTACTGTGGTTGGTCTGCCAGCTTAACCAATATTCTAGCTTTTTCTCCCTTGGCAGTTCCCCATATTAAATGATCAGTTTAACATGAGAAAATCATTTAAGAGAATTAGATATTAGATATTATGACATTACCTCTCTCATAAAATCATAGTTGTCCTTGACTATGGGGTAGAGAAGATAAAGCATATTTATGAGTCCTTTTTTTAGCGGGTAGAGGATCCCTATGTTACCCTATAACATCATTCCAGAATGGATAGTCCATTTGGCGCTTGAGAGCCTAAGCTGCCGCAAGCATGTCTGCACATTAGTCCTATCAATCTTCCATAGTAGAGTGACAAGCTCTAGTTGGTGTGGAGAGGGCGTGTTTGCAAACTTGATCTAAGAATGCATACTACTTCACATTTGTGCACAATAAAGAAAACGAGAGTCTTATAAGACAAAAAATATGTTCATTTTAAACATTTTTACATTTGCTTACTCTAGGGTAGCATTGTAAGCATTGACAAGGTTTAGGTTATCCTTTAGTTATATGCCTTGCATCCATCTAGCATCTTCAGAAGGATAATTATCAAACTTAATAAGATACGGCCATCGGATAGTCTTATCTGTCTCTTAATACCTTGTCTTCATGTGGGAGAATGGACTGGGGCTGCATCACCTCTTCTTGGTCCTCAATCTTTGGTGGGTCTTCAATAGTTGGTTCTTGACGTGGCTCTCCTTTGTAAGGCTTTAGTATGCTCACATAAAAAGCATTGTGTATGAGCCAATGGCTGGGCAACTTGATTTGATAGACCATTTCATTGATTGGCTTAAGAATTTGGACGGGACCATAGTACCTTTTTGCTAACTTAGCATAGTACTTTTGGTGTCCCATAGGATTATTTCCTATCGTGTGCCTTAGTCGAGCCTTGGGAAATTTGAGTAAGACCCAATCATTTTCTTTAAAGACTTGGCTCTTTTGTGCTTGTCAACAGCCTTCTGCCTTTGTTTTGAGATAGAGATAGCATCCTTAAGCTTTTGGAAAGATTCTTGTAGGTCTCGGCTATACTCATCTACAATGAAGATCTTCCCATGTACCTTAAGTAGCAGGGGAGTTTTTGATCTTCTCTCAATTACCTCAAAAGGTGCTTTTCCCGTGGAAGTATGTACAGTGTTATTGCAGGCATACTCTACTAAGGGTAAGTACTTCTCCCATTGGGATCTTTGATCTACTTCCGCTACATAGGTTTTTAGTAGATCAAGAATTGTTAGGTTAGCTCTTTCACTTTGGCCATCCATTTGTGGTTGATAGGCCAAAGAGAAGTTTAGCCTTGTTCCTAAACTCTCAAAGAGACCCTTCTAGAAATTACCATTAGAAAATTTTGGAGGTCATTTGGAGGGCCTTGTAAGAAATTGTATTTCTCTCTCTAGAAACCTTTTTTAAAATACACTTGCACCTTGTGAGTACATCCAAAAGGACAACCAGACACTCTAAAAAGTAGATTTATATTCCCAATCGTCCTTGAAAACGGTCACTTTTTTATTTAATGCGAGCGTCTTTTTCAAGAGTCAGGTGTGGCGCATTCAATGCAGCTTACGTCATCACTGAAAGTTGAAAAGTCACAAACTCTCAAATAGTGATTGATTTTGAGGCTTTTGACACCACCAATGTGTCCGGAACGCCAAAATACCCTAAAAACGAATGTCTATTTGTCTCATTCCGACATCCGGAGAGGCAAAAAATGTCAAAAAACCCCAAAAAATGGGTTTTTTACTTAAGGCGCGCGAGGAGGCATTCTAAAATTCTAGAATGCCCCTCTGTGCGTCACTAGTACAAAGCTCCTTTTAGTGATTTTTGGACAATTATCTTTCAAGAAAGCCCCTTTTTAGAGGTTTTTTGATATTTTTCTCTCAAAAAGCTCCCTAAAAGAGGAAAAAAGGGGCTTTTTACTAACGGCGCGCAAGGAGGCATTCCAAAATTTTGGAATGCCCCCCCGGCGCGCCATTAGTAAAATGTTCTTTTAGGGATTTTTGACATTCTTTGCCTCTTTGGATGTCGGAGCGAGGCAATTGGACATTCATTTCTAGGATATTTGGGCGTTCTGGACGCATTGACAGTATCAAAAGTTTCAAAATCTTCCACCACTTGATAGTTTTGTAACTTTTTGAGTTCTAGTGATGATGTAAACAGTATCAAATGCACCGCATCTACCTTCTGAAAAAGGTGCTCCCATTAAACGAAAGAGAGTGATCGTCTTCAAGGACCACTAGATTATTAAATGAGGAGAGGGACACCCTTTATATTTTTGTTAATATCAATCTATTTTTGTACGTACACTACAAGAGGTTGTGTGCTCTTGTGACGCTGTTAGCGACGGAAATACACTGGGTTTTTATAACCCCCGGCGTCGCTAAAACTGTCGCTACGAGCGTCGCTACGAGAGCGTCGCTATCTGCGTCGCTATAAGCGTCGCTATGAGCGTCTCTATATAGCGACGCTCATAGCGACGGTTATAGCGACGTTTACACATAAGACTATAGCGACGCTCATAGCGACGCTACAGAGCCATAAATAGCGACGGTTATAGCGACGCCTGAGAGAATTTTTTTTTGGTGACAGGGCATTGAATGCCCTCCCACCCATCAACCATATTGTACTTGATTCACTTTTTAAAAAAAATGCAAGGGTAGATAATAGACCCAAAATAGTCACCCACAAGACGCATTGTTTGCAAAATTGACAATTGTACACATCATAGGCAAAATGAATTGATTGGCAAATGTAATAATGACAATTGTACAACATCATAGGCATAAAGAATTGATTGGCAAAAGGAACTGCGGTGACAAATGTAATAATATACATGGTTCAAAAAGACGTATAAAATCCGTCTCATGATACATAAGCTATGAGAAACCCTAAACTAATGCTATCTAGCTACGGCTAAACTGACGTCGTCTAGTCAGACGTCTCATCGCGTCCAAGCGGCGTATCTGTCAGATTTCATTAGAATTAAAAAACTCATAAACCCTAAACTATCGAACATAAAGAGCAATGCGAAAACACTTACAAAATCGGCCTCAAATGATGCCCATCCACCGCTCCCCAAGTGGTGCGAGCTCCCTGCCTCTACTCACGCTCTGGCTGCATCCTTTTGTTGCTTCCACTTGTCGGGATTCTCGCGCGCTGCTTTCTTCGCATTCTTCCAATCTTCTTTGGCCAGCCAATCTAGCCTGTTCCACCCATTCTTGATTGCTTTTTGCACTTCGGAACGCTTGTGTTTGCAGTATTCGCGCATTCGAATCTTCATCAGGTCTTCAATGAAGCGCTGATCCCGTGTTGGAACGGGAAACTCATCATGAAGTATGTTGATGACTCTGTTTTTTAAATCACTTGGTACTTCACTCCATTTGTTTAATATGTAATGTCTAAACAGCTGAGAGCAAAGACCACGCATGCACGAGATCACCTTCTTGCCGTCATCATCCATGATGATGCCGCCGCTGAAGTCGACGGAGTAAGACAAGCCCTCTGGCCGGTGACGCGTGAGCCTGGGTGTCCCGGCAGGGGTCTCTAGCGGCGTGTCGATGGGGGTACGGACCTCATGTGTCTCCACCGGCGTCTGGGCCCCGAAGCGAGGAGTGTCGAGTGGGGTGGCTCCTGGCGGAGTAGGTAGAGGTGTGTAGCTGCTAGGAACAGTCAGCCGTGCAAAACCTGGCGTAGATGGCGATGCTGTGGTTGGTGTGGGGGCGGGCAAAGAAGGGGAGGGTAAAGAGCCTCGTCGAACACGAGGCGGTGTGGAGGCATCGGTGGCGGAATCCCCACAACAACCGCCACCACTTGAGCGCCGGTGTCTAGACGAGTGTGAAGCTCGTCTCGTCGACGCCGAAGCTTCGGAGCGCGCCGAATGCTCCGAAAGAGAGGGAGATGCGGATGGAGTAGGAACGCGCGATGATGCGCCAGAGCGATGACGCTCCACGTACCACTGTCTCTGGTGCGGTGACAAAGAAGAAAGAAACTCCTCATCATCCATACCTGCATTAAACACACGAATATTTAAACTTAATATTGAATGAATAGAGTAGACAATGACGCAAAGACCATTAAATACAATGACGTAATGACGCATATAAATACAATGACGCAATGAATTGAGTGATAGAAGAGGCAAGTCGAAAACTCATAATTTTCAATCAAAAGATGTGAGCGCGAGTAGAAAAGAGCGTTATACACCATGGAAGGTACTTAGAGAGCCAGAGCTTTTACAGCACGGAGCAAAATTGTTCAAATACAATATTTGTGGCTTTAAGAGATCTCTCTCTCATCCTCGCATAACTCAGCATAACTTCCTATATCTATATAGAGCTCTCCGTTTAAACACATATCCTCTGTTTCATTTTGTAGCTCCTCTGCATGCACCCCATATAGAGTAGTAGCATCTTGATGCTCGTCTGGCACCACCGCAGCGGCTTCTGATTGAGCATCTTCTCTGATCTCCTCCATTGATGCCGTTGTGATTGGCACATGGTAGCCTTCATACGTCCTTGCACTACGAGGGGCTACCTCTATGACGTACCACCAGTTTGATGTAGACTTTGTAGGATGAAATATTACCTGCCAGAGCCACATAACTTACATGAGAGCTTTCAAGCACATAACTTGTAAAAGGGGGATGTTAACTATTTACATACTTACTTGTTCACAATGCTCGGGTAGTACGAAAGTGTCTCTTAGGTCAGTCCATTTCTTAGTAGAATCCACCTCAAGAAAACCAGACTCTCCTCTACGCACTGTAGCGTTGCGACCCTCCATGATTATCTTGAACCATTGCACGTCGAACAAGTCGACAAAAAATCCTCTGTAATCGATCCTCAAAATCTCTTGCAGCGTGCCGAAGTAAGTGAGTTCCGCCACCACAGGATCTGCATCAGAGGAACGTCGTCGACTAGACTGTTCAAATTTTTCCATGATTCCACAATCTTGAGTAAAACGCTTTTTGTCGATTCGTTCCACCCTAAAATGTCGACCTTTACACCATGCTGCTGTGTATGACTTATACTACAACGAACAAAGATTATGAGTGGCCGTTCAAACGTTTATAAATAAAGTCACTTGCTAGTCGTACATTGCAAACTTACCTTGGTCGCGCAACCCCGAGAGTACTCCCACTCTTCCTCAGTCACTTCGTCACCGCATTGTTGTGCGCTTTTCAATTGGTTGTGCAACCATCTTAAGCTCATGAAGGTTGGTAGGTTCTCCAGAACCGTCGGATAGTGCATCGGTGGTCGTCTTCCCCGTCTCCACTCGATTCGTGCCCTTTGTCACTCTTGCTTTGCATCCTCATATTGTGAGATCCACTTTTGCATCATTGGATTGTGAAGCATGCAAAATCGGTTGATTTTAGCCTCTAGATCTTCCGTCATCTTCTTCTCAACACCGAGATTGCACATGACAATCCCAGATATGCGCTCATCATCTATGGTTCGCCATAGCGTGTCCCGGGCTTTATCAAATCCGTCTAGCCACTCTCCAATGTACACTAGGGACTCTGATACCAACCAACCTTCTGCCATGCTACCCTCCGGACGTGCCTTTTGACGCACATATCCCTTAAGCGTTTTCATGAAACATTCTAAGAAGAACATCCATCTGGAATGAACTGTGCCAGCTATTTCCACCTCATCAACTATGTGAACAAGAAGATGCACCTGACTGGTTAGCATGGTAGTAGGAAAATGTTTCTCAAACATGCACACAAGCTCTACAGCATTTAGTTTGGCGAATGGTATGGAGTCTACGTTGATCTCCTTTTGTGAGATCCATTGCACCAGCTTTGCAAGTTTGTAGATTGTGTTACGGATGTCGAGAGACAAACATCCCTCAATGGCAACCGGTAAAATAAACTGTAAAGTATGTGCAACAATGATATTAAAGTCCACATTTTATGCAATGATATTAAAGTCCACTATGAACGTACCTGACACATTTTATGCCAATCGTGTGACTTCAAACCGGTAAGCTTTCCTTCTTTAGTAAAACACGTTCGGAGCGAGTGCATTACGCCAGTGGGGGTCCGCAAAGATCAAATGGTCTCTTTAACTTTGCGTTCTTGGGCTCCTGTGAAAATCCATGGTGCTTTAGGGAGTTTTATCGATCCATCAGACGTTGTTTGCGGCCAATATTGCTCCATACGATCCACATTTCTAAGGTCAACTCTGGCTCCCAAAGTATCTTTCTTGCCGGTCATATGGTCCCATAGTAGATTACCCACATTCTTGAATATGTGCATTGGATCGAGCAAGTGATTGATCATGAGTTGGGGCCAGTATGGTAACTCGTACCATAGAGATAGTCTCTTTATCCCTGGAGGCAATCCGTCATTGCACATCTCCTTCTGCTCTAACCATGCTTGTGCAGACATCCTTGGTGGCTCTCTTCTCAAAAAGCCGTCGCGTAACACATGATTCTCTGGAATATACGCTTGATGACCTTCGTAGATTTTCTTCTTCAGTGAGGGTGCCCTACGTGCATTCAGTCTAGGTCCACATGTGACACATGCTCTGTATCCGCTTGTTTGAAGCCCTGCATGTATACACATGATAATAGATCAACTATGGGAAAAAACAAGATTTACAGTGTCTGAGTGAGGAGTGTCAATAGATCACCTGAGCATTCTGTTAGCCCGGGATAGTCATGCATGGTTCACATTAGAATGCCTCTGATCAAAGCATTCCGTCGTCCTGTGTGTCGGCTCATATTCACCACCTCTATGCCAATCCACAATTGTTGTAGCTCTTCTAATAGTGGACGAAGATACACATCCATATTCCCCACTTTATATCGCCCTGGCACAATCAAGCTTAGCCATAGGTGCCCCTTCTTCGTAGTCAACCACGGGGGAATGTTGTAGTTGACGATGACAACGGGCCATACACTGTAAGATGTTGATCTTTGACCAAATGGATTTACGCCATCCATAGCCAGGCCTAAGCGCAAATTTCGAGCTTCCCTGGCAAAATCCGACCATGTTCCATCTATATGTTTCCAGGCTGCGCAATCTGCAGGAATTCGTAGCACACCATCCGAAGATTTATTCTCCTCATGCCATGATGCTAGGGCGGCCATGGACTTACATTCGAAGAAATGCTTGATGCGAGGAAGCAGAGGAAAATTTCGCAAAACCTTTTGTGGAATTTTTGTCCTGTGGAGATCTACTCGATATCTTTCGGAATCACATTTCGGACACTTCTCCATGTCTATGTATTCCCCTCTGAAAAGAATGCAGTCATTAGGACAAGCGTGGATAGAATTGTAATCCATCCCCAAGTTTCGCAAAATCTTTCTTGCTTCATCTCAGGAATCTGGCATCACATTGTCAGCTGGTAGTATGTGCTCTTTAAGCAATCTACACAACATAAAAATACGATACAGTCGTGTAAAAATCTATCAGATCATTATACATTTAGAGTTTTATTAAAGTAAACTAATTGTAATAGATCACCTGAAAAGAGCTGTGACGCTAGTGTCACTCCATCCAAACTTTGCCTGCATGTTGAGAAGAACCAGGAGTGCTTTCAATCTAGACATACGTGCTCCATTATACAATGGCGTATCGGCTTCACTTTTCATATCATCATAGATAAGCCTTTCTGAATCCATGATCGTCTCGATCATTTCATCAATCTCGGGCTCAAACATTGCCTCGTTGGGAATGTGCTCTGCATGATCATCCCCCGAGCTGTCAGAGGCTACATCTTGTGGCCCCACATATGCTGCTTGACCAAAGCGCCTACGAACACGTCTATTGGGTTGCAAGATTGCTGCTTGTTGGCCAGCGTCAGAGTCCAACGAGTTATAATTGGCAACAACTCGATCTATAATAGATGGATCGAACTTGCCAAATTCGCGAACGTGCTGCAAAGAAATACGTCTTGTCCGTCGCACAGCATGCTTGCATTGATTACAAGGACATAAGACCCTCGTTGAGAGATAGGTGTTTCGGTTGGACGGTCCCACATCCTCGTCACTACTCATAATGAGGATAAAAATATTATAACCTGGACAACAAATTTAATATTCTATTGGCATTTTTCGTCTTATCTCTCTCTCTCTCTCTCTCTCTCTCTCTCTCTCTCTCTCTCTTTTTACCTCACATTCTCTAGTCATGTCCAATCCTCGCACACCTCGGTCTAGAGGTGCACGGAGATCAGAACCACCGGGTTATAATCTCGTCTTTATTGGTCAATACCTATATTTGTGGGTACAAGAAATCTACAGACCCACGTCTACATGATACTGCATGTAGTGGACAAAACCCCTTTGCCTCTTCTCTAGCTGTAGCACTTCACGGCATTTTAACATCTTTTCACAGTAGATCTTTTCACTATTCGTCTAACTCTAAACCCTAAACCGTAAGTAATTCTTGAGTGGACTCGATCTAACGTAAATAAGCGTAAATCTAAATAAACGTAAATCTAACTAAAAATAAACCTAAATCTAATTTAACGTAAGTCTACATCTAACCTAATCTTTAACGTCTTTTGGGATAGTTTCCTACGACGTTAAAACTCTTTTCTTCTTGTTTGTGTGTGTGTGGGTAAACCTAAATAAACCTAAGTCTAATCTAATATAACATAAATCTAAATCTAACGTAAATTATGTTATATTAAAAACAAAGAACTAAACTAACAGGGATTATAAGAACCTTAAAACTGATTTAACACATAATTTTTCACATAACTCGGCAAGAGTTGGCATTCTCATCACTAAAGATGTGAGAGTTAACTTCCGGCGGTGACGCTGCCTCATCTCCATCCACATCTGACGACAGCAATTGGCCCTTTAGACCGTTCTTGCTCTTGTTACTAACTTTGAAGTTGTTGTTGAATGACTAGAGGTTGTCTAGATGGTCATTATGTCGGGGATGTAGTGACTCTTGCCGCCTTGAAGATCCACCTTCTTCCCTATCTTCTGAAGAAATTTCACCAGTACTTTTGGATCGACGGAGCCCACCATGAGTGAAGGCAGCAATACCCTATATTCCATTGAGGGCTTTCTTCACCCGCTTCATGCAGGCATCGCAGTCTATGGAGACCTAAATCTAATCTAATATAACGTAAATCTAAATCTAGCGTAAATAAACGTAAATCTAATTAAAAATAAACCTAAATCTAATCTAATTTAACTTAAATAAACCTAAATCTAATTTAACGTAAGTCTACATCTAACCTAATCTTTAACGTCTTTTAGGATAGTTTCTTACGACGTTATAACTCTCTTCTTCTTGTGTGTGTGCGCGTGTGTGGATGTGTGTGCCAATAAAAAGAGATAAATGGTATAACCTTTCTATCACCCATGCCAAGTATGATAGATTGATTATGCCATTTCCCTCTTGAATAATAGGTCTTGAGTTCAACTCCTCGTCGGCTAGATCTTTAGGTCTTTTAATTTTAATTAGTTTCCTACGACGTTAAATTAGTTTCTCTCTCTTTCTCTCTCAATGTGTGTGCGTTTTTTTGGATCGTATGCATGTTTTCTCTCTCTTTTCCTCTCTCAATGTGTGCGTTTTTTGTTTATGCATCTCTCTCTCTCTTTTCCTCTCTCAATGCGTGCATTTTTTGTTTATGCATGCTCTCTCTCTCTTTTCCTCTCTCAATGTGTGTGTGCATTCTTTGTTTATGTACGTGTGTGTGCGTTTTTGTTTATGTTTGTACTATCTCTCTCTCTCTCTCTCTCTCTCTCTCTCAAAAACACTATGTGTGTGTGAGAGAGAGAGAGAGAGGGAGAGAGAAAGAGGGGAAGGGAACATGAGAATAAGGAGAGGGAAGGAGCATACCTGACTCTCCTTCCTCTCCTCGTGTGTGTGTGTGTGTGTGTGTGTGTGTGTGTGTGTGTGTGTGTGTGTGGAGAAGAAAAAGAGAGAGAGAGAGAGAGAGAGAGAGAGAGAGAGAGAGAGAGAGGGAGAGCGTTACCTGCTCCTTGCTTGAGGGCGCCGAAAAACTCAGATCTGAGATCTGAGTTTTTGGGCGCGCTCTGTTATTTTTTTAGCCCAGTCGGCGTCGCTATGAGCGTCGCAAATTTACAAAGAAATTTGCAACGCTCATACCAACGCCGGGAAAATTTTTTTTGAGCGTCGCTGTGTGAGCGTTGCTAATATGAATAGCCTCTTGTAGTGGTAACGTAGGCTCTTCTCTCATTGGAGGAGCTTATTTTCCTCTCTCTTCCAAAAGGCCCTCCAAAAGACCTCCGAAATCTCCTAATGTGGTCATTCTAGGATCTCTATTCGACACTATGGACATTGGCAAGCCATGGCACTTGAATATTTGTGAAATGAAGAGGGTTTCCATTTGATGGGCTTTGATAGTCTTT
Organism: Adiantum capillus-veneris; assembly: GCF_014529385.1. Lineage (NCBI taxonomy): Eukaryota > Viridiplantae > Streptophyta > Polypodiopsida > Polypodiales > Pteridaceae > Adiantum > Adiantum capillus-veneris. The sequence goes on from NC_140933.1 coordinate 116,749,907, forward strand.
TTGACAGGTATAAAATGAGCTTGTTTACTGAACCTGTCTACTATCATCCATATTCCCATATTCCCATGGATAGACTTACGCAATCCAAAGATAAAATCCATGGATATGCTCTCCCATGGTGAATTAGGGATTGTCAAAGGTTGAATCAATCCAGGTTGCTTCTCTATATCAAACTTCCTCTTTTGGCATACCACACATTTAGAAACATGCTCTTGTATGTTTGCTCTCATGGTAGGCCAATAGAAATATGTTTCAATCCCTTTTAGGGTAGACTACATCCCTCTATGCCCTGCATAAGGAGGAGCATGATATTTATACATTACTTTCTCACGTAGTGAGCTAGTAACGCATAGTCTATTGCCATAGAGAAGATAACCATCTTGTAAAGTAAATGGTTCCTCTTTGTTCCCTAGTGCAAGGGCCGAAATCACATCTCTAAAATCGGGATCAATAGCATACTCATCTATCATAGAAGATAGATCATTGTGGGTTGCTATGGAAACCGTATTCACTCTCGGCCATCTTGAGAGTGCATCAGCTACTTGATTATGCTTGCCAACAATGTGAGCAATATGAAAATGAAATTGCAAAAGGAAATTTTCCCACCTGATTTGTTTGTTGGAGAGCTTGGTCTGCGTCATGAAGTACTTAAGACTTTGGTGTTCTGTTCATAGAATGAAAGGGGTGCCCAATAAAGAGTGCTTCCATGAGTCTAAGGCATGTAGAACTGTGAGGAGTTCCTTTTCATATATGCCTAGAGATTGCTCAACAGGGTTGAGCCTTCGACTTTCATAGCCTAAACCCTAAACCCTAAACCCTAAAACAGCTCCAAGACAATCACCACAAGCATCACATTGAACCTCAAATGGCTTTGAGAGATTTGGTAGTGTAAGCAGAGGTTGAGAGATAAGATTTTCTTTAAGCTTTTTGAAAGCATTTTTCTCCTTGACAAACCATGTATACCTAACGTTTTTCTTTGTTAGGTCATGTAATGGTCCTGCAATTTGTAAGAACTTTTCTATGAAGCATCTATAGTATGCATACATACCTATAAAGCTTCTTAGTTCATGAAGATTCCTTGGTTTAGGCCATCCTTTTATTACCTCTATCTTTGATGGATCCATTTGGATGCCATCCTGAGAGATAATGTGACCTGAATACTGAATCTCTTGTAAGAAAAATTCACTTTTCTTTCGATTAACATAAAGTTTATTCTCTCTTAAAACTTGAAATATTACCTGGAGGTGTTTCTTGTGTTCGTCTAATGAGTTAAGTAGATAATGATATCATCAAAGAACACTCCTATAAAGGTTTGGTGAGGCTTGAATAGCTTCTCCATCAAGCGATTGAATGTGGCTGGTGTATTGGTCAAGCCAAAAGGCATGACAACGTATTCGTAAAGACCAAACGTGGACAAAATGCGGTCTTTACAATGTCTTGATCAACTATCCTTATTTGATGATAGCCACTTTACGTCAAACAATGAGATGGCCTATCAACTCAAGTTGCCCAGCCATTGGCTCATACACAATGCTTTTCATGTGATCCTATTAAAGACTAATAAAGGAGAGCCACCTCAAGAACCAACTATTGAAGACCCACCGGAGATCGAGGACCAAGAAGAGGTGCTGCAGCTCGCGTCTGTTCTCTGACATGAAGACAAGGTACTAAGAGGTGGTAAAACTATCCGCCAATGATATCTTATTAAATTTAAGAATTATCCTTTGAAGATGCTAGATGTATGCAAGGCATACAACTAAAGGATAGCCTAAACCTTGTCAATGCTTACAATGCTTCCCTAGAGTAAGCAAATTTACAAATGCTTAAAATAAACAAAGTTTTTGTCTTATAAGACTTTCTTTTTCTTTATTGTGCACAAATGTGAACTAGTATGCATGCTTAGATCAAGTTTGCGGAGACGATGTCTCCCAAACACCAAGTGGAGCTTGTCACTCTACTATGGAAGATTGATAGGACTAATGTACAGACATGCTTGCGGCAGCTTAGGCTCTCAAGCGCCAAATGGACTAGTCATCCATTCTGGAATGATGTCATAGGGTAACATAGGGATCCTCTACCTGCTAAAAAAGGACTCATGAATATGCTTTATCTTCTCTACCCCATAGTCGAGGACGACTATGATTTTAAGAGAGAGGTAATGTCATAATATCTAATATCTAATTCTCTTAAATGATTTTCTCATGTTAAACTGATCATTTAATATGGGGAACTGCCAGGGGAGAAAAAGCTAGAATATTGGTTAAGCTGGCAAACCGGCCACAATAGGGATCCAAAGGAGGGAAATATAGGGATCCAAAGAGAGGGCCATCTGCAAAAGATCAATGTGCAACAATGGACTTAAAAGACCCTAAGGTTCAACCCATTAAGACTTCCAAAATGCTAAGGTTCCAAAATTCAAAGGTTCTGTACAAAGGTCAGACATTAGGGAAATTGGATGCTTTGCGTGTGTCCCAAAAAGTCTTCATGCATCCCTACATAGGAGGGGACAAGTCCTAGTTGTAGGAGATGAGAGAGAAACTCACACACACACACACACACACACACACACACACACACACACACACACACACAAGCTCCCTTTACACAAAGGGAATGAGGGACACATGTAAGCTCCCTAGCCCAGATGCCTAGATGCCGAGAAGGTGTACTCAAATCCTATTGGATGGCCTTGGAGGTGGACCAATGAGAATTAGGCTAGAGTAAATGTACTTTAACTAATTTAAAAACACTTAATAAAAGATCCAATAAGAATTAAGCTCTCTAGAAGACTATTGGACAGTCTCCCAAGGTGTCCAATGAGCATTCAACAGCTCAATGGATTGCCTGATTCCTATTGTCCAGGAGACAAAGGGGTCCAATGAGAGTTTAGTTGCATTAATTAATGACCTAAAGCTCTCACAAAGGGGGAAATAAGGACACATGTCAGAAGGCTATCACTTATGCTCCTGAAATCCTATTGGCTAAGCCGCGGGAGGTCCAATGGGGTGTCTGCATGAGCAAATAGCAAGAGGGGTTGACCAAGAGAGAGAGGGGGATGATTTTCTCAAGGCATTATGGCATTACACACTCACACTAGTCTATGTGTGGAGTAAGAAGAATCTCTCTCTCTCTTCTCAAGCTTTAATGGAAAGCTTATCACCTACTCCAAGCTTGTGAGAAGGGAGGCCTACACCAACAACTCTTGGCTTTGTGATGCACCAAATGATGAGAGTGAAACTCACACACACACACACACACACACAAGCTCCCTTTACACAAAGGGAATGAGGGACACATGTCAGCTCCCTAGCCCAGATGCCCTGAGGAATCCCAAAATTCGAGCAAACCATAATCCGAGCAAAATCTGCGATGTTTTGTGACCCCCTTGTGCAATATATATTTTTATGTACATATTTTTTTTTTGCTGGTTAGAAACAATCCCTTCATAGTTTCTTTACCTTAGAAAAATCTTTTTCAGTTGTTCAATCACTCCCACATGCTAAAAACCTTTAATTAACAATGAAATCGACAAAAAATATGTATTGCACCTACAATTTAGAAAAGTGTACAATGTACAACAATACTTTCGATCAAGAACACTTGGTAAAAAATTTAACACCCATATCCATATATCACCAAAAAAGTTTGTGTTACGGAGAAAGATACCTTCAGCATCTCGCGATATACAAATCTTTCCCCCCAATGAGGGACTCATACGTCCCACCAAGCCAACCAAGTCTCCAATGAAGGAACCTCCTCTTCAATGGCCATTCCTATTTTCCAAAATCTCCTAAGCTCTCCCTTACAATTCTCAATCTCATTCTCTGTTGGTGCAATTCTCCTTTTGCGGCACAAAATCTTGTGCTCCTCTGGAAATTTTGGACGGATGCACTTGATAGTATGTCAAACCATACTTCTCTCCCAATGGAACAAACATGATCTCTCTTTGTTTGAAATAAATTTCTTTGCTCCTCAAATAAATCGTACGCACAACAATATAATTGGCACTTGCTTCATCTACCATGAATCCTCTGAACTCTGGTTTATCAAAGCCTTGTTCCTTAACCACATTATTTAGCATCTTCCAAAATTCAATCTAAGCATATTAAATTTATTTTCCACAATAAACTCATCAGTTGCAATGGTGAGCAGCTCTCGTACGTAAGGTCATAGACATGTGCTGACATAGTCAGCCATCCTTGAACACGGTGGACATGATCAAAGTGCACCCACTTTTGCTCTAAATTACCAACCAATTCACTAAATCAACTCCACTGCCAGGTCCTTTAACTAACATCTTATATACATGGGGATACACCTTATCAACCAATTGACATGGGAAGAGGATACTATGAATAAAAGGATATCTGAAATTGCTTTTAAGGTGAGGCACTACCTCAAGACCCTTTGTAGTGATATTCTTTGATCTTTTTGCACACTCCAAAATTTGCTCTACTCTCCTTTCATTTGAAAGGGGAGTCAAACTGTCCAAGAATTCAACAAACTCCAAATCTTCAATCACACCTCTTCCCATTGAGCCTGCTTCAATAATCTTGTCTATGATAATATCATGAGTAGTGGCTCGCTCCAACAGTTTGGCATTCACCAAAGGATCTCGACTTGCATGATTAAGCAACATTTCATCTATGTGACTCAATTGTCCGACTCCTTCCCTCTGCACATGGATGATTATGCTCTCCAAGATGCAAAGCACACCTAGTACAATGGTGCTTATTTCTTGGCAAACAATAGTAAGTAACCGCAAGAACATATTCTGGCATTTTTCCACAGTGAGTGCATGTCATTGTGCCTTACTAAGAGGAGACAAATCCTTTAGGACATGATTTAACAAGCCGATCTTGCCATTGAGACTGATTAGACATGTTCGAGCGAAAATAAAATGGACAATCAATGTTAATGCAGTGCAAATACCCAGAGCATCTACTAAATCTAACAACACCATTAAAATTATCACTACTACAAGTGACGTACTCTGTCTACATGTGACTATCATGTCTTTGCTCCATACCACTCATATTTGAAGAACCACTAGCTGGTGGCAATTCGAATGCAATGTAGCCATCATATTTAGATGGGAGTTCATCAGTCTAGGACACCTTCTTGGCTTGATGGAGAGAAATACATAAATTGCTTTGCAGTGGCGTGCACTTAATCATGTCAATCACACTTGCATTGATTTGAGTGATCTACGTTGTGTAGATCATCATTTTAATGATCTCCATTGTTGTCTTTCTTGTCTTGAGGAACTCTGCCGATGCCTGCACCAATTTGATCCTCACTTCTAACGTCTACCTTATAGAACTGGTGCAGATCACGATCAAGCATGCAAGTTTTCTCACCATCATTTGATATTGTAGCCTCCAACATTACTTAATCTTGCGGTCCAGATAATGTTAGCGGTCAAAGATAGAAATTGGCATCACGAAGCTCAAAAATGTTTTTCACAGAAGCAACTGCTAGCAAATAAAATCTACTTTCAAACATTAGCACTAGCTTATGTCCACGTCGTGGCCCAAAAATTGTAATGCATCTCCACATGGGTTAATAGTGTGACAAGCAGAATTTTAGCAGTGGTAGTGTACAGATTGCTACAACGGGTTGAATCAAAGTTTTAAATTTCTTCCAAATTTTTTAACTTGAAATTATAGTCATAACTATAAGCGGCCTGAGGAAGTTTGCATGTTCACGTGCCCGTACTCATCAATCATGGCTTTCTTTAATATAAAATTTTCACTATATATGATTTTTACAAAGTGAGATCAAATATTTTTTAAAAAAATTCTCGAATTGTCCAAACAAAAACGTGCCCTATCATTACTGTACAGTAATGGAAAATTTCACCTACCCTTCTGAAACCAAAACCCAACCATTTGCCTTGCATTGCTTATGTGCAAATCTCTAAAAGAAACTTTCAATTTACCCAATTCGTGGAACATCTTGCTTCTCAGCCCTGTGTTTGTTCTTTGACGATTGCATTGGTGCAACCCTTCTATGCTTGCCTTGTCTCAAACTCACAGGCTCTTGCGGTTTGCAGTCCACCAAGAGCTCGACTGTCTCTAACGGCATCGTTTAAGCTTCTTCATGTGAAGGCATAAGTCATCATCTGCGGGGAAACCTCCTCCCAGGTACCTTTGAAAACTACCTGTAGTCATCCACGCCGACGTGGATGGCTACAGGAAGTTTGTTTTACATAGCTTTAAGGTTACTATGCACGGCTATGTTCCTATTGTAGCTTCAACTATTCAATACGGTGGGTTTAATTGAAATGTGTTGTAGTAGTTGTAGGTCATTCAAAAGTCGTTGTAGGCTCTCGCGGGGCCACAAGTTTATGAGCTAAGATATCTTGGTGGAAGTCCCAGCAGAGATAACGATGGTGGTGTCAGTTTGCCAAAGACTTCATCTAGTCCTTCACTTCATTCGCCCACTTGGCACACATTTTATGCATGTTTTGAACCTGACCTGCTGGCGAGCAAGAGACGGCTACTTCAATACTAAATAGAATGGCTGTATGAGTGCCGAAGGGTAGGCCTCTTGGTGAATGCGATCTAGGTACTAGACTTGCAGGGTGGGTGAAGTCAGCCCGGCCTGGATAATGAGGGCGGCGTGATATTGATAGATTTGCAAACTACCTGTAGCAGTGCACGCCAGCGTGGATGGCTACAGGTAGTTATTTTCCCTAAGGGTGCAAGCCACCAGTTCATAACGTTGGCCAGCAGCTGCAGTTCCATGATCGCATGCACTAGCTTATGGTAATATTTTGGCTATGGGTTGCGTGCTTGGCAGAGCAGCCGGAGCCACATGCAACCGACTAGAAGCAGTCCACTAAAAAGTCAACACATCGTCAAGACACGCTCTACGAACTCGCGACCTCTCGCTCATCACTGGCTGCCCTCGTACCACTGCACCACTGCGCATGCTCCTGCAATAGTACTCTTTCCATACATTCACTGTACTCTTTCGATGCTGAAAATCCAAGTACTCTGCACAAAAAGCATCAGTCACTAGGCATCTTGTGTCACTGATGATTATGGAAATGAAACCCAGCAATCTGTTTCAGACTTGTAAACTCAAAGCTCGTGTACAAAAAATTCCTGCTTCACCTTGGTGCAATACCATGATGTCCCTATTGCGCGTGCTTGCAGGCAATGATTGGCTTTCTGCTGCCCCACAGAAAAGCGCGATGGCCGACTCTTCCTATCAACTACTAATATGCTTGACTCTTTACAGTGTTCGGGAAAATGTGTCTCAGCTTAATATCGTTTCAAAAATGCCAGTTGAGGGCAAGCTCACAAGAAGATTTAGAAATTTTCTCGTGTAGGAAACTGGAGTCTTTCTCAGTGTTTTTCATACAATGCATAACATCATGAGCTTCTGCTCGAGAGGCACCGCATACCTAGCTAGGTACGATTGGGGGCAGGGGACCGCCAGCCCCCCCACCGGGCCGACGGTCCCTGCCCTCAATTGTACCTAGCTAGGTATGCGGCACCTCCCTCACAGAAGCTCATGATGCTGAGGTAAGTCACAATGTGGGAAATATTGTGAGAATTTGTCCAAAACTTCTTGTGAAGGGGTAAACGAGAAATTCCGCCCCAAAATAGAGAAAAATAGCGTAAAATCCTGAAAAATGACTTTATTTTCTAAAATTTCCTTTTGAGAAAATCTAGTAAAGGAATTTTGTATGTTTGGAAAAATGATTTTTCCTGAACAGTTACCTTGATTACCGTCCAATTTTGGGCTACACCAGGGGACCATGGGTTTGGGCTGAAAAGGCGTCGAGGGATGCCAGTAGGCACATGCTCTGTGGATGTAGAGGATATTCCAGTCTAGACAAGTACCATGATTGGTAGACCATAATCTGCTATTAGTTCTCTTAGCCAACCAAGCTTATCATTACAAGTACCCTTTGCCCCTTAGTATAAGCTTGCATTTGTCATGACAAATAGCCAGCTTTCAATTTACATGAAGCAAGCCAAAACACGACAACACATATGAATGCCTGCTACGTAGTGCCACGCACGAGCCTCTACCTGCTCCTTAATCCTATGAGGAGAAGTCAAAGGAATGAACTAGAGCAAACATCCCATTTGCAAAATGCTAAGAAGGCTGGGACTCTGGATGAGTCAGATCATCTCTTTCAGGTATTCTGAACTCCTCAATGGCACCCTTTGCAAGTCAAGCTGGAAATAGCTTTAGTGGCTTTCTTTCACATGTTTGCAAGATTTTGAAGTGCTAAAATTGAGCAACACTTACCTTGATAGCTTGCTGCATGAACAACATGGCGATAATGGTGCTAATCTTTGCGGCTAGTAGTGCTCTAGTTCGCGTAGCTGCTGCAATGGGGGTCGATCTCATGATACTTTTGCAATAGTACATGGCAGGTTGTGACTGATCAAGGATGGCCGAGCTACTTCTGCTACTTCCATATTAAGTTGAGTATGATAATGTAGCTAAGTTGGTACTTTCTTGGCCGAAACATGAGAAGAGGCACCATTATCGTGAGAGCGGTATTCCTGCCATATCATCAGGTTACCTTCGCAAACTATCTATAGCCATCCATGCCGGCGTGGCTGGCTACAGGAGGTTTTTTTCTCTTGAGTTTTTAAGAATTACAAAATCAATGAAATGAAAGCTACTGGTGGGCCATAAGTCTCAAAAGTTTTTGAATCATTGTTGAAAATCAAAACGGACAGCTCTGATAACACACGAGCTTGCATATTCGATTTTATTAGACTCTGGGTGGTTGTTGATCATGGTTTCTAATGGCAGGTTTGTGCTACCATCATATTTTCTGTACAATACTTTTTTATTTTCTAGTTGTGTGTTTTTTATTTTAGTTTTGAGAATCCCTTGGAGGGGATACCATTGGCTGGGTTGAGAGATTTTGTTGTACATCAGAGATGGCTATTCATCATCACATTGCGGTCCTCCATCATGGAGCTTACGAGTATGGCAATAGCTTTGGTGGTCGGATTGAGGTAATGCTCTTCTATATACTAACATGTTTGTTTCTCCTTTGGTGTGTTAAGTGTTATTGTTCTTATTGTCTATGTTGTAGTGTAGTGTCATTGTTCTCTCCTACGTATCGTGCATAGGGTTGGCATGCAACCACCTTGCTTTGTGGTGGAGAGCACCCCACTAGCATGAACCCTTTGAACTTTTACATGATGCACCACCTTCCAGAGTCCTCTTAGGCAAGATCATCATCAGGGGAGCCATGGTGCGGTGGCCTTCAACTAAATCATTCTTTTGCTGCTTGTTTTGTGGAGCGTCTTTGTAGGCGTGGAGGTCTTTGTTTAGAGTTGGAATGTGGTACAGCTCCAGTATTGGCAACATGCTTAGGTACAGGGTGGGTGTGTGTAGCTATTGACAATGATGATGCTTTGATTTCAGATTATGTGCAACCATTACCTCGTCGTAAAAAGCTAAGCAGAGAGGGGGCTTCCATCTCTCTTGATGTTGATGATGTGGGTGGCATGCCTTCATGTGTCAACCCCTTTGATGACTAGTCAAACTCCACTTTACTCTTTCTTTTGCTCTCTAATTTATCTTCACATCATACTTGTATGCTATTTTATTACTTTTTTGTTATCATTGTTCATTATCTAGGAATTATGGATAATAATTCAAACAACAATTTCAATTTTAGATTTCTTGTTTCTATGATGTAGATTCTATATTGCTTACATGTGGATTGTGAGTTATATATATATATATATATTTGGTATGGAAGTGTGTTGCCAGTTTATACCGAGGGGATTTCAAAAACCATGGTGACTGATGTATGAAATATTGACAACCATGAGAAGTGTTAGAGGCACAGCAGTGTCTTTATTGATGATGAATGTGATTCTTCATAGTCACTAGAGAAAACTATAACATTTTTTGTTGTTGTTCTTGAAAAGGCACAACATGCTACTCTCTATTTTGCATCAATATTCCACTTTTTATCTTACAATTCTTTAAAAATCTCTCTTCGTTGGATATAGAATATAAAATTGTCTCTTCATATAGAACTTAGAAACTTTGTAGGTGTATGAGCATTCTTGGATTGCATAAGATTGATCGTTAAAATTCAAAGTCAAAATTATAGTAATGGTTGTTGTTGTGGATCATGACATGCTTTGAATACTTCTAAAATAACTTTGCTACTCGCTCAGGTTTCTCATTGCTTGACAAATCTTGCGTTAAAATTGTAGTGTTGATTGTTTTTGTGGATCATGACATGGTTTTCATACTTGTATAATAACTTTGCTACTTGCTCGAGTTTCTCATTGCTTGACAAATCTTGCTCGGGTTACGGTAAGACTCGATGCCCACAAGGTGTACTCAAATCCTATTGGATGCCTTGGAGGTGGACCAATGAGAATTAGGCTAGAATAAATCTAGTTTAATTAATTTAAAAATAGTTAATAAAAGAGCCAATAAGAATTAAGCTCTCTAGAAGACTATTGGTCAGTCTCCCAAGCTGTCTAATGAACATTTAGCAGGTCAATGGCTTGCTTGATTCCTATTGGCCAGGAGACCAAGGGGTCCAATGAGAGTTTAGTTGCATTAATTAATTACCTAAATCTCTCACAAAAGGGAAAAGGGGGACACATGTCAGAAGGCTATCACTTATGCTCCTGAAATCCTATTGGCTAAGCCTGGGGTCCAATGGGGTGTCTGCATGAGTAAATAGCAAGAGTGGTCGACCAAGAGAGAGAGAGGGTTGATTTTCTCAAGGCATTATGGCATTACACACTCACACTAGTCTATGTGTGGAGTAAGAAGACTCTCTCTCTCTTCTCAAGCTTTAATGGAAATATTATCGCCTACTCCAAGCTTGTGAGAAGGGAGGCCTACACCAACAACTCTTGGCTTTGTGATGCAAATCCAACCAAGAGCCAATCTTCAATGCATGCTCATCTCCTCTACCATGATAATTACTAAGATAAGCTATGCTAATATGAGTGATTATGTGAGATGTACATCTTTCTCGTAAGACTACTCCTTTTTCCTCTCCATCTACTCTCATACCCCGCTAGCTCTCACCATCTTCGAAGGTGTGTGAGGTCTTGGGACTGAGACTGTGAGGGAATTGATGTTGTGTTTGATAAGTGTTTTGCTTAGTGCTTGAAGTTTCCAGATTCATTGCACTAGCTAGTGTTGAATGAACACAAAGAATTGTATTGTAAAATGTCTCTCTTGATGGGAGAAACCATAATACAACGCCTTTTGGAGGGGGAACCGGCTCCATGAAAATCCAGTCCTCAACTGTTGTCAATTGCTTAATTTCTCTCTCTTTTGAAGTATTGTTCATGCTATCTAACTAGGTGTTATTATTTTTGTTGCTCACTATGTTCATGCTTTTTTCCGCTACACACAAGTTACTAGGCCATTAAACGTTACAATCTCAACACGAAGCCAATGGTAAAGGGGTCCAAATGAGAGATGGTCTGTCAAAGAGCAAGGTTAACTAATGGAGCTGAAAATACCTTAGAGTTAGCTTCATTAAAGGCCTCGAATGGTTAGTGTTAAAAGTCCTTTGACCTTAGGCAAGCTAGGGCTGAGCTTGAGGTGGGAATTGGACATTAGCTTGATGACTAAGGTGCTTGAGGTGCTCGTGCTTGATGACTAAGGTGCTTGAGGTTCTTGTCTTACTTAATGAGGAAGGTGCTTGAGAAGCTTCCCATGCATGGGGGGTAAGGTGCTTGAGTCAAAAAGAGCACCCATAAACTTAATGAGGAAGGTGCTTGAGAAGCTTCCCATGCATGAAAGTCCCAAAGTTAGGGGAATCTTTGACTTAACCTCCCACTCACCCAAAGGGCATCCCTTTTCTCAAGGGACACATGTCCAACTCTCCCTATGCTAAGACACATGGTGTGCTTGAATGCTATTGGTTGGGATAAAAAAGGGATCCAATCAATATCTTGATATTATCAATCTCTCTCTCTCTGTAAGGGGTGGACACTTGTCCATAGACTACCCATGTACTTGAATGCATGCTGCATGTGATTGGCTAGGGGGAGAGGGGTCCAATGAGCTTGAAGCATGTGGAAAGGCTAGAACTCGCCCCAAGCAAGCAAGGGGGATGCTGGGGGGGTATACACCACACACCCACTCATTTTGCTGATCATTCTCACTTGGTGAAAGCTGAGGAACTCCACCTCCTTCTCCAAGCTTGTGAGAAGTAAAAGCCTACACGAACACTCTTGGCTATGAAATGCAAATCCAACCAAGAGCCATGCTTCAATGCTTAAGCTTGCCATCTTCTCCATATTCATTACTATGCTATTATGTATGCTAGCAAGAAGAGTGATGATAAGTGAGGAACTATTTCTTTCTTCTATGGAAAGTTTCTTCTTCCTCTTCCCTATCCTCATTCCCCGCTAGCTCTCTCCACCTTCGAAGGTGTTTGAGGCCTTGGGACTGAGGCTTGGGATAGTTAATGATTTCTACAAAGTTTATGTCATTCTTGTGATGCATGAAGCTTTACAACTCCATTGCGTCACCTAGGTCAAAAGGAACACAAAGATTGTATTGTACCAAGTCTCTCTTGATGGGAGAAACTATAATACAAATACCTATTGGAGGGGGGACCGGGGTGACCGGCTCCGTATGAATCCGGTCCTCAACTATTTTCATGTTATCTAAACTTTATCTCTTGCAAAATTATTGTTCATGCCAAGTTAACTAAGTACCATGTTTATGTTGCTACTATCAAATTAAGTTCACATGCTATGCTCACAAAGTAATGTCACAAAAGTGCTTCACCTAATTTCCTAATTCCGCTACTCTCAAAGTTCATAGTCCATTTCCATTATAGGATCTCTTGGATACATCATGGTGGTTCTCTCTAGATTTCACACATCACTATTCCATTGGATACATCATGGCGATTCTCTGAGGATTCAACACACACGGTTCTCTTGGATGCATCCATCACACATACAAGTAGACAGATGAGTGGAGGAAAGGTCTTACCTCCGGCGTTCATTCTCTTTTACCGAGGTAGTGTCTAGTACCTTTACAAAAACACAACAATATTATTGGTTAAAGATGTTAAAGTGGGCATATGCGGGGTTTGGTGCAAGTCTCATTTGACATACCTCACATAGTAAAACTTGTGTAAAACCCATCCCTTGGTTCGTAATTCCTGTAACACCTCGGGGGAGAACCATTTTTTCCACTAATGAAGTGATAGAGACCATCTTCGACCCTCTTCCACCTCCAACTTTGGATGAGGTGGAGACAGAGGAGAGGGCAGTCGATGAATCAAGTCCAGTGGCGAAAAGTCTTAGCGAGGACGGTTGTCATGATGATGAAGATGATGAGATGGAGGATGACGAACTCAAAGATGATGAAGCCAATGCATCCACAAACGACAATTATGTTTCTCTCTTTATTGATTTAGGAGCCATGTGCTTAGAATTGGATGATGCTTCATGTAAGGATCTTTTGGAAGATGATTCATAAAACTTTTGTAGTTATGAATTTTTTTGGTCGTGTAATCCATTCATCTCTCTCTCCCCCCTCTTCCTCTCTCTAGATTTGGGAACATGCTCAATTATGTTAATCAATTGACAGTGATTATTTTAATTGTAACCAAGTGTAATCTTATTATCCCCCCCCCCCCCTCTGTCTCTCTTTCTCTCTATCCCTCTTTCTCTTTTCTTTTCTAAATTTAAAAATTTCATACAATATTCTTTTATTTTTATTGAGAGGAGGGAAATGCCAAAATTTGAAGGGGGGGGGGGGGGGGGGGGGGGGGGGGGGAGATGTTTAAGCTTGAATTTGAAAGTTTAGGTGCTAATTTTTTTTTCGAAAATAAATGCGGTAATAACAACGATATAACAACTGCGGTAAGAAACGGGGTAATAAACTCGGAAAGTCACGGTAATAATTTAAACACAAGAAAACCCCCCCGTCCTCTCCCGTCTTTCTTTAGTTGAGTTTGCACCTTCTCTCTACAAAACACGGTAAAACAGTGCGGTAAACACTTGGAGATTTTCATAGTGTTGTGGTAAAGGACAGAATTGTGAGCTTTATAGATGCCAATGATAATACTTCCCTTTCCTTTGAAAGAAGATTATATGCCTTGTCTTTTCCTGCTTACTTTGCTTCTTTCTTTCTGAGCTCTGATACCACTTGTAGAGCATGTAGGGACAACCAATATATTCTCTTACATACATGCCATCATGGAGAGGAGTGTGCAGGCAAGAGAGAGAGAGAGAGAGGGAGAGGATAAGGTTGCACGATTGAAGCACAAAAAGAGAAGAGAGACTTTTCATTTAGGTTTTAAGATTTTAAAAAATTGCTCACACACAATGGACACCCAAGGTTAGGATGACCCCAACACGATTGAGACCATTCTCACACTAAAACTCAAAGACACTATAATTATTATCTAGAATAATTGGCTAATTATTGAACAAAAACGAGAAAGTAGTCTAAAATTAACTATATTAGACTAGAACAATTGTATTTGTAGTGTGAAGATAATCACCATGTTTGAACAACATCTTCAAAGCCACAAATATCCGTGATATGTTTGGAGTGGGGGAGAAAGCTGTGTTTGGATATAATTACCTGAAGAATCCATCATATTACATTTATTTCTCTTAAGCATCCATCACGAGAGCTAATAAGAATGAACAAGCTATCAACAAAAATTTGAATAGTGCTAACTATAATTTATGCATAACCAACCTTCACCATTCAAAAGAAAGTCCAAGCTCTCTGTAAAAACTCTTTTGGATGTTTGATAAACATTTTTGGGCAAATTTGAGAAGTTCAGGTGTCAAAAAACAAGCTCTTGAAGAATTTCTTAAAAGCGGGTAATTTTTGGTACAAGATGGTCTAAAGACTCTTTGAGGCCTTGCAGACACAACTTTAACCTTGATTTGAGAAGTTCAGGTGTCAAAAAACTAGCTCTTGAAGAATTGCTTAAAAAGCGGGTAATTTTTGGTACAAGATGGTCTAGAGACTCTTTGAGGCCTTGCGGACACAACTATCACCTTAATTTTCAAAAAACAAATCTTATTTTAATAAGAGGAGAAATGTCTTTTAAAAATCCCTCTTGGACACATGTCAACCATTTATCATGCTTCAATGTGTCACAAGTGTTAGTGGAAATCCTTAGAGAACTCCCATCCCATTACATTTCTCGTTAGGCGGTCATGTTATTTACAACACTAGTGGGAGTCCTCTAGTGAATGTAGAAACTCGTAGAGACTACCTTAGCCCAATAACAAATAATTATCTCTAAATTCCATCTTCTTTTAGAAATTCGCTAAATGGTTTGAGGAAGGCCTCTCCCTCCATTTGACCTTAGTTAGTGTACATAATTTCCAGTTTGTAACTTTGAGAATTTTAGATCTCTTATTTTTCTTCATCATGAAGTACAATGATATCTTTCCTCAGGGGGTGCACCTTCCAAAATCCTCTATAGCATGTGATTATAAGGTGGTAAAATGCCCCCCTTTACATTTGTGGATTCGAATAAAACTATCCCTCTTTCTTCATAAACATACAACATTTTTTAAAACTTGAATTAAAATCACTATAAGAGAAAAAAATATAGAACCGTGAGCATTGTTGTGGATTAACAAAGAAAAATACAAAGAGAAAAAATTGCATGAGCAACAATAGATATGGCAAAGAGCATGGTAATGGTCCAATGATAACATACACGGTAATAGGCATGGATATATATCCGCAACTATTACCGCGTCAATTGCCGCCACTATTATTGTATATATTGCTTACATGACTTTTCAAAAATTAAAATGCTCATTTGGGCCATCCAATTTTGGATAGTCCAATGAGCATGTTTATTTTTGACCTGCATAAAGCATATCAAATATCAATTGCATTTTGAAAAGTAAAAAAAAACTTTGAATTACATGTTACACCTTAGTTACATAATTTGAAGCACAAAAAAATAATAAATTTTTAAATTACAAATAAAGAAAAATTTCAAATAAGTTTTATATACAAATCATGATAGTTTGTTATGCCATATTTGCACTTGTAAAACAAGACTACAAAAAAATATCTATTGATCTAAGTCCTCATCCTCATCCACATGTGCATAAGTTTGATCACTTTGGAATCTACAACAACCAAAACCAAATAAAATAAATTAATAACCCCAAAATTCATAATAACCACTATAAGAGTAGAAGTCTATAACCGCTAGTATTGCCACGAGAAAACAAAGAAAAATGGAGAGAGAAAAAATTGCGTACACGGCAATAACCGAGGCTATGAACATGGTAGTGGTTTGAAAGCAGTAAGCACGGTAATATCTGCGGAAATATACTCGTTGATATTACTGTGTCTATTGCCGCTACTATTACCGCGCTTATTATCGCTAAATAACCATTCAAAAATAAAGGTGATCATTTAGGCCACCCAAGATTGGGTGGCCCAAATGAGCACCTTTATTTTTGACTTGCATAAAACAATGAAACGTCAATTGTTTTTTGAAAGAGTATACAAAAAAAATAAAGAATTGAAACTGAATTTACTTTACCTTGACAATTTACAGAAGATCAACTATTTACAAAAGTTACAATAAAATGTAAATAGTTGTATATACATTGTGCCACATTGGGACTTTACAAAAGTTTGGACAAATATTTTCTATCTAATCCTCCTCGATCTCGTCGTCGTCCACCGTTTGATCACCTTGACTCCACATAAGCCCAATCAAATTAGACAATTATCAACAACTCAAAACAATTGATACAAAATTACTTGTTTAAACTACCGTAGCTTGTACTGATCCAATTGCCGCGTCGAATTTCTTGAAGAACCATCACCAAGTATCAAATTGTGTATGTCGCTCCCGATACTTGACCATCTCTCTGGTTGGTCAAGAAAGAGTGATATTTTCCTAAGTTAGCAATAACAATAACAAATCATCAACCAGAATCTTTAACAGTAATTGATCGACGTTATAATTTAATCAATCTTACATATTTGTCCTTCCATGCTGCCTTGCCTCCTGAGCCATAGTACGTGGGAGTTTGTCTGGCACAAGCTTCATGTTGTTGTTTGTAGGATGAGCCCGTCACCGCCTGATCACTCTTTTCTTGCAGTGCCCACTCCCACTCTACGTCTGCCATGTTCCCACCACGATAGCTCCTATCTGGATCTCTAACCTGGTTGGCTGTTGTGCACCGCATATTGGATTGCTTGTTTTCCCTCCCCAAAAAAAATGTAGCCCTCCAATCACTGTTGTGAAAAATGATGATCGGGGGCATTTGGAAAACTAGCTAGCAGCACGTCCTCAATGTAGCGTGCATGATCGAGCAGTTGGTCTCTAAACTTTACGAAATTGTTCCTATACGTTGAATATATCATTAGGAGATTTCGGAGGTCATTCGGAGGGCCTTCTAAGAAATTCTATTTCTCTCTCTAGAAAATGTTCTTAAAATATACTTGCACTTGTTGCGTACGTCCAAAACGACAACTGGACACTCTCAAAAACGAACCTATTGAAAACGGTCACTTTTTCATTCAAGGCGTTTCATTTTCATGAAGTACATGACGCTCATTCAATATAGCTTTCGTCATCATTGAAATTTAAAAAATCACAAAATTATCATTTGGTGTTAGAATCTAAAGTTTTTGACACCGCTCAATGAGTTCAAAATGATCAAAACCTTAAAAAATGTATATCTACTTGCCTCAATCTGACACCCAGAGAGGGAGAAATTATCAAAATACCCCTAAAATGGAGATTTTGCCTCACGGCGCGCGGGGGGGGGGGGGGGGGGGGGGGGCATCTAGAAAATTCCAAATGGCCTTCTGTGCGCTGTGAGGCAAAAAAAAATAAATTTGGATCACGACGCGCAAAGGGTCATCTAGAATTCTCCAAATGGTCCCTCGCGCGCCATGATCCAAAATCCCCCTTTTAGGGGTGTTTGGACGATTTCTCCCTCTCGGGGTGTCAGATTGAGGCAAGTAGATAGGCATTTTTTAGGTTTTTGGATGTTCGGAACACATTGGCGGTGTCAAAAGATTCAAATTCCAACACCAATTGATAGTTTTATGATTTTTTTAAATTTCAATGATGACGAAAGCCATATTAAATGAGTGTGCCTACCTCATGTAAAAGACATTCGCATTGAATGAAAAGGCGACCGTTTTCAAGGACCACTGATACGTTTTTTATATTTTTCTTAATATCGGTCTATTTTTCTACCTAACGTAGGCTCTTCTTTCATTGGATGAGCGCTTTTTCCTCTCTCTTCTAAAAGGCCCTCCAAAAGACCTCTGAAATCTCCTAATAAAAGAATTTGTAGATGGCGTCAAAATGCCCTGCCCTCTGCTGTGCCGAAGTCCACCTCGCCACCATATCTAACCCTGTAGTAGCACCCATGCGTGTCTGGCATGCGTGCGTCAGTATCCTCGTCCTCTACATCAAGGGTGGCATGGGACTCCGTTCCCCCGCCACTACCAAAAACAGGCGAAGCCATAAGATCCGTCGTCGCTTCGTCTCTCACGGTGCTCGTTGCCTTGAGACGAGCGTCGATGCGCACGCTGCTAGAGGAAGTTTGGTGACGGTGTTCTAGCAAAGCAGGAGTGGAATGGAGTGGCGTAGGACCGTGTGATGCGATGGGAGTGGAACCCTGCAATGGAAGGGGAGTAGGACGATAAGAAGGGGCCGTAGACTGAGGTGCTATCGATGCAAGTAGTCCCTCCCTGACTCCCCCATGGTGTGGTCTGCTGAGAAAGACCATAGGACGCAAGCTGTTGCAGAGTGTAGCGGCCAAAAAAATCCTCCGTTGAACGGAGCTATTGCTCTCGTAAAGAGATAGACCACTGTAGGTCTGGATCTAGGATTGATGGAGGACCCTGAGTAGAGTAGGTGTAGGATGGCCATGCCTGCAAAGAAAAAAAAAAAACCTATGACACTCATGGTTTAGGGTTAACTAGCCAAAAACAATCTTTATTTCTTTGCTTATTCTCACTACCTGAAGACTCGGGTCCACTGAAGGCGATGTCCACCCCGGGTGGGAGAGGGTGGGAGCCCACCTGGGACTTGAACCAACCAAAGAAGAGTCAGATGGCTGCTTCCCACCAGGTGGTCTTTCGTCTGACATCTACACTACAAAGAGCAATATGAGATTTAGCTTTCTCCCCTACTCGCTCATCTATAAATACATACACAAGAATATCAACACACAAACACGTAGATACATATACTTACTAGTAGACCTTAGTAGAGGCTAGTAGTGCCAAAGGTCAAGTGCACCTCTTAAGATATCATCACAGTCTCAACTGTGGTAAAACCAAAGGTACATTGCGATAATCCATGCATGAGTGTATCCATGACCGCAATGCCATGATTAAAAAAGGACTGTACTCAAGAGGAAGCGTCTAACCTTCGGGTGCTATGCTCCCGTACTTATTGTCTATATACATGCATAAACAAATATATATGTACACACAAATATATATACAATTACGTAATGTAGCCATCGTTTTGAGTAGAGATAAAGTGTTATGGTTGTAAATGTAGCCATCATTTTGTGTTGTGTGCAGTGTGAGAGTGCTCTTGCTTTTGTAGAGTGCTATGAAGAAGAGCTGCTTGCACAGCATCTCCTTGTTCGAGGGATTACTTTGCACATCACATGTCCACCTGCATTTTGAGGTACTATATCGTTAAAAGCTGTCCAACCTAATGCCTATTTGGTGGGGAGAAAGAGATAGGAAGAAAGATAGAGAAGTTAAGGAGAAGAAAGCAGAAAGTAATTTCCGAGGGTCCATCTACATCACGTAAAGGTCTTTTTGATAGCACTCTACAAAAGTAGGAGCAGACACGCATTACGCACACCACAAATGGTTGCTCCGCCTACAACCATTGCTCATTATCTCCCTATTTCTTTATCTTTCTCTCTCT
This sequence comes from Adiantum capillus-veneris, assembly GCF_014529385.1. Lineage (NCBI taxonomy): Eukaryota > Viridiplantae > Streptophyta > Polypodiopsida > Polypodiales > Pteridaceae > Adiantum > Adiantum capillus-veneris. The sequence goes on from NC_140933.1 coordinate 116,769,822, forward strand.
ACCTATCTCTTTCTCCCGATGGATATCTCTATTTCTCTCTCTCCCTCTTTTCTTCTCCCTCCCTATTTCCTCTCTCTCTCTCTCTCTCTCTCTCTCTCTCTCTCTCTCTCTCTCTCTCTCTCTCTCTCTCTCTATCCCTCTCTTTCCCTCTTATATATCTCCCTCTCTATCCCTATCTCTCTTTCTCTCTCCCCCCCCCCTCTCTCTCCCTCTTTCCCCTCTTTCTCTATCTATCTCTCCCTCTTCCCCTTCTTTTCTCTCTCTATCTACCTCTCTTTCTCTTCCTCTTTCCCATATTTCTCTATCCCTCTCTCCCTCTTTACCCTCTTTCTCTCCCTATTTCCCATCTCTCTCTCTCTCTCTCTCTCTCTCTCTCTCTCTCTCTCTCTCTCTCTCTCTCTCTCTCTCTCTCTCCTCCCTCTTTCCTCTCTCTTTCCCTCTATCTATCTCTCTTTCTCTCCCTCCTTCCTCTCTCTTTCTCTTTCTCTATCTATCTCTCCCTCTTTCCCCTCTTTCCCTCTATCTATCTCTCTTTCTCTCTCTGTCTACCTCTTTTTCTCTCCCTATTTCCTCTCTCTTTCTCTATCTCTCTCCCCCTTTCCCCTCTTTCTCTATATATCTCTCCCTCTCTCCCTCTTTCCCCTCTTTCTCTCTCTATCTACCTCTCTTTCTCTCCCTATTTCCTCTCTCTTTCTCTATCTCTCTCTCCCACTTTCCTCTCTTTCTCTCCCTCTTTCCCTCTCTATCCGTATCTCTCTTTCTCTATCTCTCCCTCTTTCCTCTATCTATCTATCTCTCTTTCTATCTCTACCTCTCTTTGTATTTCTCTCTCTCCTTCTCTCCTTCTCTATCTCTCCCTCCCTCTTTCCTCTCTCTCTCTCTCTCTATCTCTCTCTCTATTTCTCTCCCTCTTTCCTCTATCTCTCTCTCTCCCCCTCTTTCCTCTATCCCTCTATTTCTCTTTCGCTCTCTCTCTCTCTCTCTCTCTCTCTCTCTCTCTCTCTCTCTCTCTCTCTCTCTCTCTCTCTCTCTCTCTCCCTCCCGCTATCGTTCTATTTCTCTGCCTCTTTCCTCTCTCTTTCTCTATCGCTCTCTCCATCTCTCTCTCCCCCTCTCCCCCTCTATCTATCTCTCCCTCCCTCTATCTGTATCTCTCCCTCTTTCCCTGTGTGTGAGTATGTGTGTATGTGTGTGTGTCCCTCCAAATGGGAAGACCCGTCTGAAGCTCACGATGGTAGATTATTGGGCAAGCATTTGGAAAGAGCACCACAACAACAATCCGGCTCTGTTTCCTCCACCAAAAGGTATATCAAAGTATTCTTTATTTTTAAGGCTTCCATATTGGAAGGACTTAAAAATACAACACCTCTTGGATCCCATGCACATATTCAAGAATGTAAACCAAACACTATGGGACCACATTTTTGGCAAGAAGGACTATTTGGGTGTGAGGGAGGATTTGAGGCTTTTGAAACATCTCCCCGCCTCTGCTACTCCATGCCGTGCTCCCAATGGAAAGATTGTGCTTCCTAAAGCACCATGGATGCTAGCCAAAGAAGAATAAAACAAAGTGAAGGATACCATTGCTTCTATTTGCACACCAACATGATACATGAGGTTGCTAAAGGGATCTTTCACAAAAGCGAAGAAGGGTGGAAGCGTTCACTTGTATGGGTTGAAGTCCCATGATTGGCACAACATGCTTTAGGTACTGCCCCTATCCCTATTCTATCTATAGTTTGTGTGTATGACTTTCTCTCACTTTCCCTTCCCCTATTTTACATTGTAGTTCATTCTTTCGGTGAGTATGTGTATATGTTGGGACAAGAAAGTCAAGGACGCTATTTTCAAACTTGGAGAGCTAGTAAGGTACACCAAAAGACTCCACTCAACTACACCTTTCTTATGTATACAATAATTTCAAACAAGCACTTAGTGTATCTTTGTGTGTTTTCTTGTAGATTTGTGAGCTCCAAGTAAATTGAAATAGATGCTATTCCTGCTGCTCAAACACTTGCAACAAAAATTGTGTGTGCCATTGAGGATGCATTTCCTCGATCGGTCCTTCTTGGTCAAATTCACCTCTTGGTTGATGTGGTGGAGGAGATCGCTATATGTGGAGTAGTGTGTGTACCATGGATGTTCTTCTTAGAGAGGTTTTTAAATACTCTCAAATATTTGTGCTGCTACAATCTCAACCAGAGGCATGTATGGCCGAAGGGTGGATCGTGCAAGAGGCATTTGTTTACATATCAGAGTATTTGGCACAAGTTGATCCTTCAATGCCTTGCATGTGGTCAGACAAGGAAGATGCAAGGATGACTTCACACTTGCCAAGTAGAAAGGGAAAACTACTTAACATGGATACGAATCTATCCTGAGTTGTCAATAACTTTTGTATTCTCAATGCAAAGATTATGACCAAGTGGGTGGACTTGTGGATAATGGCAAAGGCAAGGCATTTGCAAGAGAGAGAAGCATGGAAACAAGCACATGGAGGAAGGAGGGCACCCCCAGTGCCTAGACACCCCCAGTGCCTAGACACCTTGCATGTTTCCCAGACCTCATTAGTGCGGAGTGGATTCATGAGAGAATGATCGAAGCAAAAGCGCGCGGAGAAGACATCAACAACAAAGAATGGGAGTATGCATGAGGTTGCGCGCGTTACCAAAGGTAGAGTATTCATATACGTAAACCATATTGTAATTTTTCTGGTGTGTTATCTTTAATTTGTATTTGATAAATTATATTTTTTCATTTTGTAGTGCCTTTCCTTTAACTTTATGTGGTCAAAGTGTCGTCACTTTTGTATGCGCCGCATTGAAGAGCGTAGAACCACCATGGATTGTGCCATCACAGGCAACTTTGACACAGAAAATGACACCCAATTGAAGGGCAGAATTTCCACTTCAATTGGAAATAATGCTTTCTTGCCATAGATCAAGTGGTAAGGAGAAAACCTTGTGCTCATTTTGATAGCAGTTCTATAGGCCCATAATGCACAAGCCAACTCTGAATCCCAAGTTTTCCCATGTGTCTGGGTCATCTTTGTCAAGATTTTCACCAACTCCCCATTGAACCTTTCATTGAGACAATTGCATTTTGTGGATAATAAGGAAAACTATACTTGTGTTCTATATTGAGCTTTTTACACAAGAAATCAACCAGCTCTTCTCTAAATCTCGGTCTTTTATCAAAAAGTAGTTCTAATCGCACACCAAATTTGTAGCATATATGTTCATATACAAACTTTCCCATTTCCTTGCTGGTAATCTGTTTAACAACTTTAGCTTCTGCCCAACGTCACAAAAAATCCACTGCGGTCAAGATGTAAGGATTCCTTTTACTAGTCATGGGTAAGGGTCCAATAGCATCAAGACCCCATTTTTCAAACACATCAAAAGCTAGAATTGTCTTTCCTAATTTGGGCTTCAAAATTATCTTCCCCATTTTTTGATAGGATAAACAAGATTTTTACCAATGGTTAACATCCCACTGGATACTTGGCCACACATAGCCTTCTTGTAGAATCTTATGTAACGTTATCTTCATGGAAAAATGGCCTCCACAGGATTCCTCATGATTTTCTTCCAAAATCTTGTAAATTTCCTCTTTTTAGGACACACGACACAATACTAAATCATTTCCTTTCATGTAAAGTGCATCAGCAAGCATTTTGTACTTTCTAGCTTTTCTTATAAAAGCATAATTTTTGGATGATGGTAGACCCTCAGGTAAAAAACCTTTCAAAAGAAAATCCACCTTCTTTGATAACACATCCCTTCGATGATATAAAGGGGCATTAGCCTTCGGCACAAACACACAAGTGATTATTTCTTGGGCAGCTTCATGAGCTTCTTCACTTTGAGACCTTTCAATATGCTGCAAACTCCATGCTTTGAACTTTTTGAGCAACAATTTCACCTTGAAGCATAAATTTTTCAGTTTAGGATTCTTATTTTTCCATACTCCCAATACTTGCTTCACAACCAACAAGGCATATCCTTTAATCTGCAAGCGTCTAATACCCAACTATAAACAGACGTGCAAGCCACCTTCAAGAGCCATGTACTTTGCTACTCAATGGGGGACCTCTACTTAGGGTATGATCCATTTTCGCTTGCAACTGAAAGCAGAGATTTAACAACCATGAGGACTCCTTTAGGTTTGTTGTCATAATAATCAATATCTAATTCTCCTAAATGATTTTCTCATATTAAACTGATCATTTAATGTGGGGAAGTGCCAAGGGAGAAAAATCTAGAATATTGGTTAAGTTAGCAGACCGGCCACAGTAGGGATCCAAAGGAGGGAAAATAGGGATCCAAAGGGGGGGCCATCTGCAAAAGAGCCATGTGAAACAATGGGCCAAAAAGACCCTAAGGTTCAGCCCATTAAGACTTCCAAAATGCTAAGGTTCCAAAATTCAAAGGTTATGTCCAAAGGTCAACCCTAGGGAAAATTGGATGCTTAGTGTGTGCCCAAAAAGTCTTTCTACATCCCTACATGGGAGGGGCGAGCCCCAAAGCTAGGGGATGAGAGAGAAAGCCACACACACACACACACACAGGCTCCCTTTACACAAAGGGAATGAGGGACACATGTCAGCTCCCTAGGCCAGATGCCCACAAGGTGTGCCCAATTCCTATTGGAAGACCCTTGAAGTGGACCAATGAGAATTAAGCTAGAGTAAATCTAGTTTAATTAATTTAAAAACATTTAATAAAAGAAACCAATGAGAATTAAGTCTCCTAGAAGACTATTGGGCAGTCTCCCAAGGGGTCCAATGAGCATTCAGGAGCCCCATGGCTTGCCTGATTCCTATTGGCCAGGAGGCAAAGGGGTCCAATGAGAGTTTAGTTTAGTTATTTAATTACCTAAAGCTCTCACAAAAGGGGAAAGGGGGACACATGTCTAAAGGCTATCACTTATGCTGCTTAATTCCTATTGGCTTGACCTGGGGAGGTCCAATGAGGCAAAGGCCATACTTATTTAGCAGCTAGGGCTCGCCCAAGAGAGAGGGGGGGCTGATTTTTGCTTGGCATTGACACACACACTCTCACACTTGACCATGTGTGAAGGGAAAATACTCTATCTCCTCCCAAGCTTTAATGGAGAGCTCATCACCTACTCCAAGCTTGTGAGATAGAAGCCTACATCAACACTCTCTTGGCATGTGGATGCAAATCCAACCAAGAGCCAAGCTTCAATGCATGCTCATCTTCTCTACCAAGCTAATTACTAAGCTAAGCTATGCTAATATGAGTGATTATGTGAGGAGATGTACTTCTTTCTCGTAAGATACTTCTTTTTCCTCTCAATCTACTCTCATACCCTGCTAGCTCTCACCATCTTCGAAGGTGTGTGAGGTCTTGGGTCTGAGAACGGGGATAATTCAAGTTGTGTTTGATTAAGTGTTTTGCTTGGTGTATGAAGCTTCCATCTTCATTGCACTAGCTAGTCTTGAAGGAACACAAAGAATTGTATTGTACAATGTCTCTCTTGATGGGAGAAACCATAATACAAAGCCTTTTGGAGGGGGGACCGGCTCCATGCAAATTCGGTCCTCAACTGTTGTCAATAGCTTAATTGCTCTCTCTTTTGAAAGTATTGTCGATGCTATCTAACTAGGTGTTATGCTTTTTGTTGCTCTCTCCACCCAAGCACTCTTGTAATTCTCATTAGGAATCAACTCTAATGAAATGCCCACTATGTTCATGCTAAATTCCGCTACTCAAAAAGATTTTAGGCCATTAATTGTTACATTGGTATCAGAGCTCAAGGTTTCTCTTTTCTTGCTCAAGAAGGGAGGTCCTCAAGCTAGCTACAAATGGTTGGTATTATTAATTGCCTGTGAGTAAGTAGAATAGGGATTTTTCAGCCTTTCAGTGCGCCTGCCTTTGTGCAGTTAACGGGGCATCACCGTCGAGAGCTATGGTCTTAATAGTGGAGTCCTACGGGGCTTGCCTACGGCTTAACCACTATTGAGCTATTAGAAGCTTGACAGGAGCCGGTGCTATTTTGGTGTCGAAAGACCCTCTCTTCTATTCCTTGCAATTAATGGTATTCGAGCCGCGGGTACAGTAGCTTGAGTGCTTTTTCTAAAGGGGTAAAGAGGAGTAGCAACTAGGGCTTGAAGTGCCAAAGTACACCTAAAAAGTTTACACCTAAAAGTTGTTAGAATGGCTGACAATATTAAAGAGAGTGAAATTAATGTTGATAACTTTGATTTTGCTCATGAGCAAGCTACTAATGATGCTTCAATGCTTGTTAATTATCTTGTTTCTAGGCTTCAACAAGCCATGGGCAATCCATCTCTCCAAAGTGAAGTGCAACGGCAGCTCCGTGCTCACGGGATTCTCCAAGCTCATCACCATGATGAGAGAACACCTAGGAAGCCTCCTTGTGAGACTACCAAAAGAGGTCTCTCTCCGATTCGGGAAGAAGAAGAGAATCCATATGAAGGGCTCAAGAACTTACTTCTTGATGATGCATCTCCTTCCCAAAGGAGAACTCAAGAGCCTCCACCAAAGGAACGAGAAAGAAGCGAGTCTCCCGCCACCTCGGCGGAGATGGCTCCACGAAGACGGCGGGCTAAACGCTCTCCATCACCACCAAAGCGGAGAAGACCATCACACTCTTCTCCACGCCATAATTCAAAGAGGGATGATAAAAAGCAAGAGAAGAAAAAGGCGAGAAAGAGGACACCCTCTTCTCCATCTTCTTCATCCTCTTCCTCTTATGAAAGCTATGGTGAAGACGACAAAGATCAAGACAAGAAAAAGGCGAGAAAGAGGTCACCCTCTTCTCCACCTTCTTCAAATTCTTCATCTTCTGAAGAAAGTGATGGTGCAACTTTTGAACCATCAAAAAGAAGAGGCCATAGAAAATCCTATGCCGCATGGAAGAGGTCGTCCAAGCTGAAGAAATTCAAAGAGGGAGGGAAGAGCATCTCTTTCCTTACCTATGATGGCACCTTCGGTGCTACAGACAAAGTTTTGGCCTTTATCCAGCAATTCGATGCGGCGTTTGGAGATGAGGGCTTCACGGAGTCCTCTAAGCTACGCCATGTAGCTATGCACTTTCAAAAGTCCGCCAGACAATGGTGGTCTAGCCTACGAGCCAACGGTGAAGCTCCACGAACATGGAAGGCTTTAAGAGCTTCCATTATGAAGCAATTTTTGGCCACCGATGCCAAAGACAAAGTACTCACCGAATGGCGAAGCTTAAAGCTCTCTCCCAATGAATCCATCCACAAATATGTAGACAAGTTTTGGGACCTACAACTCAAAGCCACTGTCTTCAAAAATTTGGATTTTGGAGAGCAAAAGCAACAATTTTGTGCGGGCTTAACCGAAGAAATGGCGGAGTATGTCAACTCCCAAAGGCCACGTACCATATCGCAATTTGTGATTGTATCTGGTATCGTTTACCCATATTGTGTGAGCTGTTTGCCCCATTGGTGTTGGCCCAAGCTCTATTGAATCTAAACATCAGAAATTATCCTCTTTTGAAATGAGTTTTTGGGTGTGTGTGTGTGTGTGTGTGTGTGTGTGTGTCTCTGTGTGGAGTGGGTAAATGGGTAGTCTCTCTCCTCTCGCTCCATCGGTGTGTTCCCTGTCTCGCCCAGGTGTGTTGTGTAAGCCGAGTGGTGCCCCATAGTGTGTGTGTGTGTGTGTATCTTCCCAAGAGTGTGTGTCGGTCCGTTATAGAGGCGTTCTGTGTGTTTCCATCCCGCTCACACCAACTTGCGTTTCAACTTGTAAACCCACTTTGTACCAATGGCCTTTTTTCCAGGAGGCTAATCACATAAAGTCCATGTGTCATTTTCGATGAGTGCATCATATTCTGATTGCATGGTAGCCATCCAAGTTTTTAAATTATGAGCTTCATCAAAAGATAGAGGCTCCTCAACATCATGTAAGCTAGACACAGCCAAAGCATAACAATCTGATGCATAAGATGCATGGCGAGAGCCTGAACGAGTACGACTAGACAAAGGTGCATCCAATTTATTGTCACGCAAAGTGTGCACCAGCCATTTTGGCATACCTCTAGCCTGCTCATTTTTAGCCCTTTCCTCATCAAGTACATCATGTACATCTTCATCAGTAATAGGCTGATCGAAAACATTTTCAGAAACCCCCATAGGCTGTACATTTTCCTCATTGGAACTTACATTTGTATTTCCACCACTGAAAAGAGGCAACAAAGTGTCATAAATGTCCTGTGAGCTTACATTATTGTCTCTAGTACATGACAGCAAGGGCTAAACAGAATCTTCCGCAAACATTACATCCCGAGAAACCAAAATACGTTTTGTTTGCGGATGATACAACATGTAACCTTTTCTTTCAGCACTATAACCAACAAAAATACATTTGACAACCTTATCATCCAATTTTCAGCGCTACACTTGTGGCACCAAAGCATATGCCAAACAGCCAAAAACATCCATGTGCTCAATAGAAGGCTTTCTATCATGCCATGCTTGATATGGAGTAATAGACTGCAAAGCTTTCGTAGGACACCTGTTAAGTACATAAGTGGCACACATGATGGCCTCAAGCCAAAAACAATGCGACAAAGCTTGACTTTTGAACATACATCGTGCCATTTCCGTCCGTGACCTGTTTTTCCTCTCAGCAATACCATTTTGCTGAGGTGTATAAGGCACTGTACATTGGTGTTTTATCCCACGACTAGCCAGAGATGCATTAAATTCATGAGACATATACTCCCCCCCTCGATCAGAACGGAGGGTGCCCATAGTACATTTCGAGACATTTTGAGCCATAGCCAGAAATTGTTTGAAGCACATAAAAACTTTTGACTTCTCTTTAAGCGGAAATACCCATGCATGCCTGGAGTAATCATCAATGAAAGTCATGAAGTACAGGTAATTGCCCAAGGACGGAGTTTGCATGGACCCACAAACACTATGCACAAGCTGCAACCTGCATGTGGCCCGAATTGAACCATCCTTTGGAAATTTAGAACGCTGCATCTTACCCAAAATACACCCTTCACAAACATGTTTGACAGGTGCTTCAAGAGGCATCAAAGAAGCAACCATATCAGATTTCTGTAAACGCAGTAAACTGGCAAAATTCAGATGACCAAAATGTGCATGCCAAAGTTTTTCATCTGAAATAGCCCTTGAATCTGCAACAGCATTTGCAAAATTTTGTCCACACTTTTCATACAAAGTGAGCTTATACAGCCCACGGCAGAAAAGCCGAGATGCATCAATATCATGGACAGCAGGATTCAAAGTGCACTCTGCGCTAAAAGCCCATTTTGCATCAACATCAGCAACACATTCTTCTTTCATAGAAGACTCAACAATGGCTGCATTTGTAGTGGAACCAGCATTTGCAGTGGAACCACCCTCTTTCTTCTTAGCCTCTTTGGCCTTCAACTTAGGACACGACTTGATCAAGTGATCATTGGATTTACAATAACGGCAACGCATCTTCTTTTTGCCCTTATCACCAGAATTTCCAGACGAATTGCTGCCAGCAGAAGCATTAGGAACAGAATTTTTTCCACTCGCAGCAGAACCATAAGAAGTGGTTGCATTGCTGCTATACCACCCTTTCTTTGAGAAGCAATAAAAGCCTGTTCAACTGCACGCTGCCTAGTCCTGTTTTTTCTGGAAAGTTACTCTTGCAACAGCAATGTGCATAATTCATCAAGCTTGACAACTTCCGGATTTCCTTGGGTCATAAGTCTCCAAGTACTAGCAAAAGTTTGGTAAGAATCTGGTAAGGCATCAAGAACAGTCTGCACTAGGGAACTGTCTGAAATGACTTCACCTGCAGAAATGAGTTGCTCATTGATATCCTTGACACTAGCAAGGAAAGTGTCCATATCATCTTCCTCATGCAAAATCTTAGATTCCAGCTCTTTACGCAGAAAAGCAATTTTAGCCTCATTGTGTCTTGCATAAAGACCTGCTAGAATATCCTAAGCCTGTTTTGCAGATTTTGCTGAACGGATGTGAGGAACAATGGTGCGCTTCACAGACAACGCAATCAATGCATGAGCCTGCGCATCCTTAACATCCCAACGAGCTTGTTCTGTCGTAGGCAAAACAACTCTAACAGCTGCAATCCTTACAGCAAGACCTGCAACATCCTCAACATCGCCTACATCCTCAAGACCAGGACGTACATCAATGCCCTGCACAATGTTCGAGACACCCTTTGACACAAGAACATGTTGCGTCATAGAAGCCCACATAGGGTAGTTGTCCCCATCCAACCTGTCCTCAGCAACAAACATCTTGAACACATGTGTGTTGTTGTTGTCAGCCATGGTAAATGCTGCACCTGATGTGAAAACTACCCAAAAATAGGAGAAATGGAGCGGGAACAACCTATGCTATATAGCAAAAACCGTAGAAGACTATAAGGCACCTATTATATTGAAAATGGCACTGACAGAAATTCTGCACAAAATGACGAAATAGCCTGTGCAGTGCTGCCTGTAGTGGAAACGGAGGCCAAAATGAGCCCAAATCAAAATTCTGAGCAGACCTACGAACGCTCGCCAAAGCTCACTGAACTTGGAGAAAGTGAGCAGGCATGTGCTGGAGCATCTTGCGACTAAGCCCGGGAGGACGAGACCTGCTCTGATACCAATTGTTGGAATTAGGGTTGCAGAGAAACACACACAGCTTGGAGAAGACGAAGGAATCTCAAGACACACAATAGAGAGTGTGTTACTTAGTGTGCAATGGAAAGATAGATAGCCCTAGAGTGATGGGCGTAATACAATGCACGAGGGAAAAAACCTCCTAAAGAGGGAAAAAATGCCCCGGCGGTCCTAGTGTGTTCACACACATCACTACCACATGTATATGGTAACAGGGAGCTCTTTTCCAGATTAGGAATTAAGATTTCACTTACTACAACTTACAACCCTGAAGGCAATGGAGAAAGTGAAAGAGGGCATCCTCCTATCATGAAAGCTTTGACCAAGGCTTGTGAAGGAAGAGTCGGTGAGTGGCTAGAATTGTTTCCATATGCTTTATGGGCTGATTGTTCAACATATAGCTCATTAACTGGCTATATACCTGCAGAGCTGATGTATGGTCAAAAGATAGTGATGCCAATTGAAGATACAATTCCCACATGGAATGTACTATCTTGGCAAGAGGGGCTTAGTAGGGAAGATATCCTTGCATTGCATATAAGGAAACTAGACAGAAGACCGAGAGACATTGAGGTTGTAAAAGAGCACCTGAACAATGCAAGGTTGAAAAACAAGGACTTCTTTGATAAGCGACATCGACTCAGGAGAAAATCAATTGACAATGGGTACTTGGTTTTAGTGTATGACAGTAGCCTTGATAACTAGCACATAGTCTCGTGTAAGTTCTCAAAAACCTGGTTTGGATTATATGTTGTAAAGCATGTGGATGAAAATGCTACTTACCACTTGTCTGAACTAGATGGTACATAAGTAAAGGATCCCATTGCATGGCAAAGGATCAAAGTGTTTAAGAGAAGATAAGACAATGATCTCGAAGATGTTGAGGACGAGGAAGAGCAAAACATAGGTGAAGATCAAAGTGAAGATGAAGCGTTGGAATCTATAAATGAAGATGAAATCATGGAAGATCTACAAGGAAATTGAATTTGCAAAGAATCCAATGTGGCATATACAAGAGGATGTGTAGGTTTAGAGGGGGTGGATGTAATGTTGTGGCACGTAAATAGTGGGAACGCATTCCAAGAGATTTATTTTGTGATGTTTTGAATACATAAGTTTATTAACCATAATGTACATATGCATATCTAAGTATAATAATAAGCTTTCTATTCCATCCTATTATTTATCGCAAGGGTAACATATTCTTACTTTACCGTTAGAAAGTACTATGGGAAAAAGCGTCAATAGCTCCTCCTCTTTAACTTGGGGCAAAAAGCATTGGTTCTTTATTCTCCTATCTCATTATCATCTCACACCTCTAGCTAGATCCTATATCTAGGGTAATTTTCAATATATATTTTTTCTATGTATTCTGTATATTTTTCTCATACTCCTTTTTTATAGCTACTTGGAAGGTATCAAAGCCTAGTGGGACACTACCTTGCATGATTTTCAAAGATACACCTATTATAATGTAGAAAATATATAAAATGGGGGTCGTTGCTTATGAGCTTTCTTTTCCTATTTTCATTTTTTTATCTGGAGCCATGATTGAGGAGATATATCCAAAATGGTGTGCCCAAGTCTTCCCACATCATGTAGAGACAACCCATTGCAAACTTTGTCAGTTCCTATTCACAATGGCTTCTCTCTTTCTTGTGTAACCCTTAGGGGTTCCCTTCACCTATAAAAGGGGACCTATTCTTCCTTGAAAACCATTCATTAGGGAGTGAGAGGATAATGCCTAATTGTACTTAGGGATAAACATAAGACTATGCCTACACTTACCTCTTGAGGAAGTCTATCCAATCTTGTAAGAATTCTTTAGAAGATCAACTCTAATCAAAGGACTTGAACTTGGTGCATCAATCAAGGTTTGAATTATTTCATCTTCTTCTCTCTCCATAAATATGGCGAATAACTCGTGAAGGGTTTGTCAAATAAGACGTGTTTTACTTTGAGATGTTGTTGGTTTCTTATTGTTTTCTTTTACATCTCTAATCCAACCTATATCTCTAACTTTATTTCCTTGTCTAACCAAATATATCTCTCTCTCCCTTACATTTTTTTGTTAATCTATCTCTCCAACTATCTTGCTCCATAATCACCTATCTATATATACATAAGCCTCTACCTCTATCTCTAGCTACCGCCAATAACCAGATCCTTTACTATATGTTTATATTATCTTAAATGAATAACCCACACAATGCCAGCTTTCACCTTTCCATAATGTACAATCTCTTAGGCTTAATGTGTATTTAAGTCAAAAAATTCACTTCCAAAAATGAATTGTATTTCAAACTCATTCGATGAGCACATATTTCTTTTGCTCTAGAAGGTGAGTCTTGATTGATTATGAACCATGGAGACTTACATACATGACTCATACCAATTGCTAGGCAAAATATATAATACATCTTTGTAAGTACAAAATCACAGTTTCAAAGAACAATTTGGGGTTTGTTTGGAAGACACCGCTATAAATGCATCAATAAATCCTTTCATCCTACCCTTGATTAGATATGATCAAAGCTTGGATGTGTACATGAGAGGGCTAGAGAGAGTCTTCTATGGTGTTACTTTAAGTATTCACGACCAAACACCACAATCATAAAGTGAATCTGTTGTTACCTCCTCACAAGCTCTCTCAACCAGAGGTCCGGTACCTTCCTAACAAGCACACCAACTTCTCGACATATGTCCAATGGGTCCATAACTAGCTCCCATAAAATTTTCAACTGACCATATCTTCCCTGTTTGAGCTCCGATTTCAAATCTGAAAGGATCAAAATTCTTCACAGCTTAATCATTACACATCCGTTTGATGAAACTATCTTTGACCACCTGTCTCCACTAGCCCTGTCTGTCGGGAATTCGCAAATCACTTCTACTTTGATTTTCTATATCTTGCACCCCGTAGCTCTGTTTGATGAGCCTTCTGAACCAACTCACTCAACACTTCAAGCTCCACATTTCAATGCAAAAAATTTCACTTCAAACACTCTTTCCTTCCATCCAATATAACCCATTATGGGGCCCTTTTCTTATATAAAACCCCATTAAGTATACATTCCAACTATGACCTACCTGCCTAGTCCTTCCATACCTACTTTAGCACTTTTCTATTCATTTGTTAGCATACCTACCAATCCTTGTTCTTGCTTCCATGGTCAATACACTTTGGTTGCACTATCATTGCCCGATCTCCTTTTGCTGACTACTATTGCCAATCCTCAAGTGGGTTGCCCCACCCCCTATATCATAAAATGACTCCCACTTGGATCAAATGGAAAGCCACTTACTACACCACACAAATAACCACCCACACCTCCTGGGTCAAATAGGAAAACTTGAACCCCTCACCGTTAACTTGCAACAGCTTCCCAGAGGGCTTGACCCAGCCACCAACCCACTTTCTCCAATTTCCTTAACGACATCCTCATCCTGTAAATCAACATATGAAAAATAGTGTCTGGCCCTCTTTTCCATCCATATACTAGAACGATCTTCATGCAAGAGATATCCTCTAAAAATCATTGTGGTTGATTCAAGTACTCCACGGCTACCTCTTCCTCATAGCCATAGTAGCAGACCTTGCTCACCTAGCACAATCTTCACTTTTGAAGGGGCTAACCCTCGTACTACCTGTCACCTGGTCAAAGCTCTGTCAACAACCACCTGCAACTCTTCATCCATAGCAACCACTGGATCATCAAATCCCCAATTAGATTAATCTTTAATGCATACCTCATCCAAAAAACCTATGTCCACAACATCACTATTGCAATCCATGTACAAAAAATATAATTTCTCCCTCTGTTCAGCATCTAGCATCTCATGAGTACAATAAAATGCCCATCCCCCTTGGTTTTCGCTTCATCATCCTCCTCTTGTCGATTTGCAGGCCAACTTGGCTACCCATAGATGCAGCCTCCTCATCCTTTCTTGTAGAGATACAAACCAATTGCACTGTTTTAGCACTTTCTACCGTAATTCTCATCAACATGGCCACCAACATAGCGCCACAAGGAAACCTCAAATCCATATCCTCATTTACTGCTTTAACACTCAACCTGCTCTTCTTTCACGTAGACTACTGTCATATTATCAGATACACATCAAGGAATCTTTACCCTTATCAGCAAAGGCTCATCAAAATCTTTCTGCTTGCCATAGGATGTGGAATCCTCCACTCTATCCTCCTTGCTTTTTTTCCAAAAAACTTGAGCTTTTATATTCATCACCATTAGCACCATGGCCAACTTTGTATTTGCATCCTTATCCTCTTGTGCTCCACAAAAGTTTGACCATCATCTTGGCTCTGCACATACTCTTCATCCACTTCCAGGATCTTGGTATCTCCGACTTGGCTAGATTTTAATACCTTTTCATGCATAACCTCTATGAAAATAGACTCTTTTACCTCTTCATGCTGCCCTTGAAACTTGACATCATCTAACTCTTCTGCACACAGGTTCTCTTTGACAAGAGGCTTATTTTTGTCAACACGCTTGTCTACCAGTGGTGTAGGCACACTACAAATTGGAAACTTCCAAGGAACATAATTGATCACTGGCCTTATCTCAGTAGGTTCTATACTTCAAAAAATTCGCACCACCTTTGATTGAACCGCAGGATACACTGGTGTTGCCACATGCATATAATTTGCAATCTTTAGCAAGCCTTTTGGTTCACCTTCCTGCTCTTCATTTTGTGCAAGTACACCATGTCATATTATTTATCCACATAGAACTCAACCTTGGATGCCTGCACTAAAGAAACTTCCACAAATTTAGGTACTGATTACCTTTAACCCCCTTAGCTGTCTCTCATTATTTCCAATAGGCTTCCAACCACTTTAAAAAAAAAGAGAAATCACCTTTCCAAATCGCTTAAAAAATTGATCTCGTAGCTCTTGCCACGAGCCTCGATTACCACTCTTCATACCATCAAACCATATCTTAGCATGTATATGCATCTACAATGGCACCATCTGCACCTTCTTTGCATCTATTATCATATACATCGATAGCATCTATAGCTCAAAATATACCACCCAATCTTTAGGTTCTTCAATACTTATGAATAAATATTGGCTCCACCATCTCTACCAGTTTCAAATCCAATCCCTGCACACTTCATCACATCATCCACCAGCTATCTGTCGGCTTCAATCACCACTTTCAACTTCAATTAGGAGCATCATCATACTCCTCAATGGGGACACCAAAAGATGGAGAGGGGGAATGGGCACACACCCGAAAACACAACACACATGTCTTTATATAGCCCAGGGTACTCACAACACCCCCATCAACTAGAAATCACAATCCAAATTGCACCTCTTGGCAAGAACAATAGTTTTTGCATGCATACAAATGCAGCATGCTTCACACCATCAATTGACAACATACCACACCAATTTTCCCATTTACAATAGTTTCATTGCACACACCACTCTCTCTTTCTCTCTCACACACATAGATGTCTGAGGCATACCGTACGCTCACACACACCAACACAAAGAACTTTGAGCATACCAAAGACAAGAAGGGGGAAAAGGGGAAGAAGCGGCACACAATTTGGCTATGGTTTGCTTCAACCTTGACAGAAAACAACTTCTACAAACACCATATGGCCTACTACCTCCGACCCCAATGGTACATCAACGAACACAGAAAACTTTGGCAATCCTCGGCTTCACTTCCACGTGGCTCTCCTTGTTGATAGCATGGGAAATAATCCTCTTGATGGTGTCCTTGTTATCCCCAAAATAGTCCAACATATCCTTCTTTGGTGAGAGCCCATCCTTCAACCTCCAAAAGATCCCGTATTGCATGCGAACACCCCTTGTATATCCGACTTTCTTGAGCCCCACACCATGCATGCACAATCCTCGAAGTGGAGCCCCAATGGCGCTGTGCGTGCTCCCAAGTTGCCTCTCAAAATACTTGGCCACCAAAACTCCCTTCCCTACTTTGATTTGCTATATCTTGCACCATGTAGGTGAGCCTTCTAGACCAGCTCACTCAGCACTTCAAGCTCCACATTCCAATGCAAAAAATCTGCACTTCAGACACCCTATCCTTCCATCCAATCTAACCCATTATGGGGCCTATTTGGTCTATAAAACCCCATTAAGTATACATTCAAGCTATCACCTGTCGACCCAGGCTATCCATACCTACTTTAACACTTTTCCATTGATTTCTTACAATACGTACCACTCCTTGTGTTTGCTTACATGTCCAACACACTTTGCTTGCACCAACAAGGTCGGATGATGGCAATTCAAAACTCCCTCAGTTGGTCGTGCCAAATATAGATGACCCCAGTAGACGATGTCTAGGTCGAACAACAAGCAATAATCTTTGTCCAAGATCCTTGATGCTTACAAAATTAATACCTTGGTTCGAAAAACATGTGGCGTGTTTGATCCGGAATCCAAGCTGTAAATGTGCACCTCTTTAATGCTTGCAATGTTGAAAATGGACCACTTATCGATTATATTGAAAATAAATAAGTAAACCTTCTTGGCGTTGGTGCACCCAGTTTGTGTCGACATAGGGAGAAGCCAGCAGCAGTAGGAGCATGACATTAGGCAGGATGATGATATCGGACTTCCGCAGGACTTATATGCATATTGGAGTAGGTATGGTGGGGATGTGTATGCCAAATGCAGCATTGTACAGGTCATTCGTGGTTTTTGCACCTTGTAAGGCGGAAGGTGCTATGATGTATATGCCGAGTTGGACATCAAGGTCAGCTAACTTAAAGGTTTTTATGTGCTCAAAGGGAGGTGCATGGCCGGTTGAGGGTGGAGTATCCTAGCAAGTTTGAAGCGGCACGGTCATGACGTCCATCATTTTTCAGCGGAAATATCCTTGGCCGAGAATCATTTGGGGGGTTGGCTTTTGCTAGGGATGGAATCATGACCATGCACGAGCTTGAAATTTGGGCAAGGGAATGCCAAGCTCGACATGACAGCGATCGATGGAACCTCTTCGTGTGGTAAGCAGACCAAGCTGGCATTTTAAAAAATAAAATAAAATAAGAATCGAAGCTATTGAAGGCGGCACTATAGATTGCATGGGAAAAAATGCCATGTCGAAACTCATCGATGCTTTCTTTCCCTCTCTCTCTCTCTTAGAGAGAGAAAAAGAGAGTGTCGAGTGTCAATGAGAATTTTGGATGGTTGAAACTCATCAATGCTTGCTTTCCCTCACCCTCAATCTCATGTTAGTAGATTAAGCTCCATATATTTTTTTACATGCGGTTAACCATGTGTTTTTTTGGTCCCTCAAACATAGAATATTGATAGATTTTAGACGACACCTCAATGGAACCTGGAAAGAATCAATGGGTTAGCATAGAAATGAGGAGATTTGTGAGAAATATTTTGGGCTATGTTGATATGGCTAAACAAAGTTTGAGTGTAGTATTAATTTGGGGTTGCATTGTGTGTAAGTTTAAGCTACACTTATAGAGCAACTATGGAAACACTCTTATATTTTTGTAAATAGGGAGTGACTAAGAGAGAAAGAATTTGTCCTTTCTTTTCCAAACAATGATAGGTAGAGAAATAAGGCTAGGGCATATCCATGCCATTAACAAAGGCTCATACGATGCACATACATGTTGTGTCAAACATGCACATCACAAATGTGACGAAAGAGTTGGGCAAGGACACATCTTCAAGAACAAGTACTTCAAATTATTGTGAGAGAAAAGTTTCAATGAAACTTTATATAGCTTCATGTCTTCCTTCATAAAAAGAAATGAAGTATGCGAAGTTCCCTTTTGGGAGGGAGGGAGAGAGAGAGAGAGAATTCTCAATGACACTTTATATAGCTTCATGTCTTCCTCCATAAAGAACAATGAATAATGCAAAGATCCCTTCTTATGTGTGTATACATATATATATATATATATATATATATATAGAGAGAGAGAGAGAGAGAGAGAGAGAGAGAGGCACTTATGCATCAACTCCTTAATAATAGCAAAGGCATTTTATTGACAAATTTAAAAAAAACCTTAGAAATTATAATTGGGATATTATGTGATATGAAGGTCTATAAATCCTCATAAATTATAGACCGCATATGCCAGGGTTATACATCCTATCTATATATCCTAAACAGTTGAGCCATGGTACACGTAAAACAAATCACCACCTCTAAGTCTCTTGCCAAGGAATGAACATCAAAGAATAGCGTGTTGATCAATGGAACAATGTAGCAAGTTGAGGCAACCAACAATTAGCTTAAGTTTCAAGAAGATTACAAGGATGAGCACATTGACCTGGGTAGATTTAATTGTATTTTCTCTTGAGAGGTTTTAAAGCCATCTCCTCCATTTTTGGATGTCACTAATGGTAGTAGTTAGCTAGACTTGCTTTATCATAGCTTTGAAGGATGATTTTAGTTGATAATGACGCATCCAACAATATATTTGGCACTACCTTATCGATGCCTAGAGAATTTTTGCATATGTTGCCATCTTGGAGAGAAGGTGAGGGAGGAGAGAATTGTTCGATTCTTCTTCCAAAAACTTGGCAAACATATATTTGAGAAATTTAGAGATAAATTGACTAAATTTGAAGGTTTTTACTCTCATCTTCAAGTTTAATATTTAGAGGTAAATCTCAAAATTTGTAGGTGGGATTACGCTTAGCCTATGTTTCTCTCGAGCACTAGAGGAGAGTGTCACAGAGCTTAGCCTTGTTTCTAGTTAGCCATAGCATTGCATGGGGATCACATACATCTAGGTTCTTTAAGCATCCAAACCATAGCCATGAGATACCAAGGCTTGATGTCAATGGATATTTTAGTTAACATCAAATAAAATGAGCTACAGGAAGAGTGATCTATACAAGATTTCATTGCCATCTCCTTCGACACAAATTAAGACATCGTACATGAACTTATTCCCAAAGAATTTAGCTATCTTCTCCACAATGAACGCAATCGTCACCACATAAGGGAAAGGAGCCACATCCTTAAAAACAAATGCAATGCTAGAAGGTGTCCATGGATAATACAACAATTAAACAAAGAGTAAGTGGGACTCAAGTGCACATACTAAACATCATGCATGCATATGTGCATAGACATAACAAATAACGTCTTATCATCTTCATTTTTCCTCTTTTCTCATGTCTATGTTGCCTAACATTAGAAAAATAGGAGTTGATTGCCTCATTTTGACAAGAAAGAATTTGTTTCAATCACACATGCAAATGAAAGAAAACATATGTATGAACGCACAAGGTTGCCTGACTGCACTTAAACCCATGAGCCTGATCACGGAGGTCGAGTACTCAAACAACCAAACTAGCTCACCTTGTCAATTTCAAGGAGAGAGATATTTACACCTTAATAGATATTAGCGTGCAAAAATGTAAGATTATGTTTATGATTAGTTTCACGAATGTTCTAACAAGTATTGATGCATGAGAGATTAACAAGAAATGCATAAGTCAAGTCCATTTTGAGAAGTCCAATGTTTGTGAGACTTGAAGACCTGCAAGTAAGTATTATGTTTATTACCAAGCTTGTCATCTAACATTCTCGCTTGATGTGATCCTTGAGAAGAGTACTCTTCTCAAGGATGTACGATGCACATCACACACTACGTGTGCCTTGAGGGACAACATTTCAGAAAAGGGGGCTATAAAAAAAGGTTGAGTTGTGTTTAAAATATTCACATATGAGGCTTGGTATAGTTTCATTGAAAAGAATGGAAGCATGTTGCCAACATTGAAGAAGTCATGAATAATGTGAGTGTAAATTCTCGAATAATATGGTGGCTTCTCCATCATAGGATGTGATATATTGACAAGAAAATTAGCACGTGACCATAGTATTCCCAATGATGGACCAATCATTTCCTTTTTTCAAGCCTTTTCAAGGCCATAGGGCCCTCCTATATGTTTGAATTTGCTTGCTTTCTAGTAAAGAAATGTATTAGAAGGCTGGCCATGTTGATTTAAAAGGACAAAGTTGTGCACAAAAGCTCCAAAGTCGCTCCAATCCATGTACAAACAATAGCAACACTTTGATTGAACTCCCTAGGTAGCAATTATTTAAGGATATTTGAGGTATTAAATACTATTAGAGGACGCTTTGGTCCATATTATGGTTGGAAATGCATGTGGCATAGTCATAATCTCTTGCTCGAGGCTATTGCAACCTATTGGAGAATCAATGGAGATGTGTCTTTCAAAGAGTCTAGGCTTGTATTCTTTTAAAGAGTCTAGGCTATTCTTTGAATGAATAGTCAATGCTCAATGAACATTAGATTTGCCTCTCTTTGGATGGAATCTCGATGACTTTAGTATCCAATAGGTGAGTTAGAAAAACTTGATACTTCCTAAAATCAATTAGTGATAGTTATTGACAACCATTTACTCAAATTTGAGCATTATTCGTTCCAATTTCCACAAGTTTGGATATTGATTATCCTATTAGTTATTAAATATTATTACTATTGTCAAGGAGCTAATTATTAATAGCTTTTCATAATTATTAAAGTTCTTGTTGATAATAGTAATGATTATGTTTCAATAAATCAATATTATTTATTATTATTGAAGATAATTTTTCGTGTTTTGGTACGGTAGATATAGACACATGAATAGAACTCTTGGATAGGAACCGTGAAGAGTTTATGAAGATTCAAAGGGCACCTATTGAAGAGTCTACATGACAATCAATATGAAATGCCTAGCATCCTACTATCCTATTGGCTTCAACACCCTCACAAGAATGGTAGAAAATTTGAAATGATAGTTATATCCCCTTCCAACCATTGTTCGGGAAAACTCCTCTTCACAAACATACAAAAATACCTATCTTAACCGGAAATTTTACAATACTAGCCACCATTTTCTCAAAATAACACTATCTTCCATGTATTAAAAGCGGAATTTTCTCCTTCTTGCCCTCCTCTCAACCGTCTACTTTGATTTTGCAACCGGCTCAAGGCTAAGCTGAGGCACACTTTTCCCGAACAGTGCTTCCAACTTGTAGAGAAATTTCTTTAAGGCCTCCAAGATGATAATAGATCCACCCTTCAATTTGAAAGGGAAAAAAAAATGTTTGCCTTGATGGAAACGTTTCTAGGACCTACTATGTATAAAGTTGTTTTATGGATGAAAAGTCCTTTTGAAAGTTCCTTTGAATGAAAAATCCTTTTGGTAAACATGACCATTTTCATGTATAATCATCACTATACGATCTTAGGAGGAAGAGACTTCTTGTGGATAAGGTTCTCGGAGAGTACTTCAAGCATTATTTAAAAAAGTCTTTTTCCCTTGGTAGCCATGTTTCCTCCTTCCAAAGATAACAAGGTGAAGGCACGAAGGCTTGCTAAGGTAAAGGGGGAATCAGATCTATGGAAAGTAAGTTTAAATGAGTGCTTACCAGGGCTGGAAATGGACAAGCACCTTTACCCATCCTAGGGAAGGGAAAATTTTAAGAGTGCCCGTCCCATATGAAGGGCTACCATCCACTTCGGCCTTCGCCGTGAAGGGCAGCTTCTTCCTTGTCCTTCTAAGATTTTTTTTGAAAAAACATTGGTAACATGTAAACCAACATTTAAAGACTACACTACAATAGAAGTGGAGCTCAACACGACTACAAGAGCCTGCAACAATCGACAAGCTTATTTACACCTCGTACTTCAAGTCAAAATAACTGAAACATGACAGAAGACACTTAATTTTACCACAAACATTGCTTGTACTAAGAAAAGAGCTCCAATTGTTAATTCCTGGAGGTCCAAACATTTTGCAAACACACAAACTTCATCAAGCACATATGTCAAAGAGCCATTCTTCGTTATCTCACCTCCCTTGGCTGCTTGCTCCTACGTGTACCAGGAGTTGTATATATACATCTGCAAAACATCGCAAACTAGATTCACTATGATATGCATCCACACACATACACAACGTTCAAGCTAGCACATTACGCACATGAAAATGTATGCCTAGCAATTTCACGATCAAGACATTCTGCAAACACACAAATTGCATCACTCACATATGCCACAAAGATCCATTCTTTGTTATCTCAACTCCCTTGGCTGCTTGCTCATATGCGTACCAGGACTTGTATATGTACATATGCAAAACATCGCAAACTAGACACCACACACATGATCAAGCTAGCACATTACCCACATGAAAATATATGCATGGCAGAGTTTAATTCCAAAGACCTCAAGGCTGCAATTCCTGAATGAGTTAAAGCACAAGATAACAACTACTTCGAGTACCACAGCTAGTAACAAGCCTAGTCAAGTTATGAGTTCCATACTCACAAAATGTTGAGCAGTGCAGTAGTGCTTTTAAAAAACCCCGAACCAGCTGAGGTGAAATTTTCTTCATGAGTAACATTGACACAGGTGGAACCAATATGGAAATATGGTAGGAAAGCTGTTGAAATTCAAATCTCAGTAAAAAAAGCTAAAAGATGAGCATAAAATAAAGGTTAAGACCAGTTGGAGATCATTTATTCGAATGGATGGTGGCACTCAGCAGATTGACAAATAAAGAGCTACCATTCTCCATGTGCATGAGAGATGATGAGATCGTAGAATTCAATCCATGACTCATGAGACACCTACTCAATGGCCCCACCATCATCTCCATTCAATATTGAGAGAAGCAACAAAAGTTTAGATCAATAGTGCACCAAATTTTTTGATGTTTTACAAATAAGGAAACGAATGGCTTCAAGTGATCTCAAGAGCCATAGAAACCAAAACAACATACAAAATACCAAAAATCATGTGAGAAGCTAGAGAAGCTTCATGCATACATGGAATTTTTTGATGTAGCAAATCCAAAACAATGTGACAGCCATCTATGTGGCAAGGTTTATGGATCTATTCTTTTTCTTTCTCCACAAAGAGAAGACATCATCCCAAGGCACATCTGAAGTTGCTGTGGGCCCATTCAAACCAATGAACATGTAGTTCTCAAGTGTTGTCGTACTCATGCTTGTCCTATGGGCTGACTTGATATTGTTCTGCAAGAGAGAAGCAAGAGTTGTGTTTACAGGAACTATTGAGAGAATTTTCCAAAGCTTCATTAAGTTTGGAAAGGAGTCATGCATGGTGACATCATCTTTGCATGCTTCCCATGATTTACGGAAGGTTTTGTGTTTGAAGTTGGTATACAAGACTGTTGTAAAGGAGTCTAGCTCTCCCAAGCAATGATCTGCATCAGATACCAAACATCCATATTGCTTGAGTATCCCCATCAGCCACTTCTTTGTACATGCTTCTTGCACCAACTCCTCACTTGGATAGTGTTTTGGACTAAAAAGTTTGCAAGCCTCCAAGATTGGCATGTCTTCTTGCATTCTAGTTGTCAAATTATCCACAATTTTTCTAGCCAGCTCTTTGCCTAGAAGCATGCAATCTTCAAAAGTTCAGTAAAACCTAATTTGTGAACATGTGTTTCTCCACCTGCATCAACAAAAGTGATTTTGCCACCTTTTGTTTGCTGAACAAACTTCTTCAAGCATCTAGTCCCACGTCCAGCAGAGTCTCTCAAGAACTTCTTCTTCAAGTTTTGTAACACTGCATTAGCAAACCCTGATATATTGGAAATATCCACCAGATTTGATTGAAATTGGCAACTCAAGATATTCAGTTCTGAACACAAATCTTCTAGTAAGTGTATGTAAAATTGATTTGCATAAATGACAAGCTCATCATATATGCTCGGTTTCTCTTTTTTGAACTCCAAAAGTGAGGCTGGCATGACTTTCACCATGCGTTCCATCACCTGTCCACGAGACAACCACCTCATTGAATGTATGCGCAACATGGATAACTCTTGCATGTCTAATGCACCCTCAATAAACTTCAATTCATCCATCCACTTCCCTGGTGCATGCAGCCAAGTATAGATGCTTTTACAAAGTTTATCTAAATGTGTAGGTTCCGAAAAAGAGTCTACAGCTTGACTTGCTGCAAGGTTCTCACAATGTGCAAGACAATGCACAAGGAGAAGATGGGGAATATCTGCTCTCATTCTAGTAATAAGGCCACTTCTATGACCCACCATGACAGAGCATCCATCAGTAGCAAGCGATAAAAGTTTGTGCAAAGGCAATCCCATCTCCTTCATTATCTTGATGAGAGAATCATACTTCGCTTCTGCTCCACCATCGTCTGTCCTAATAAGCTTAACAAAGGTAACATGATTCTCTCCCCTACTCCCATCTTTCAAATAACTAACGTACACAATGAGATGACCCTCTTTCCCCCTATCTGTAATGTCATCGACCATTAGGTAATACGAAGGGCTTGCTTGTATGTCTTTATATAAAGAAACCCATAGAACATCCAGGATTGCTTGTGTAAATTCATAACCTGCAACTCTATTTAGGTAAGTTCCATAATCGACATGGCGTGGCATGTTGGGTAAACCTTGTTCAATTTGATGAAGACAAAGCTTCTCAAACATATCCATAGGTCCCATAGACTTCACAACAAAGTAGGCTTGCCACATGACAGTAATGACATGTACTTTCTCCTTATCATCCAAGGCTGCCACATAATCAGGAAGAGGGATGCACACCTTCTTCTCCTTTTGTGCCCACTGGAAAATAGTGACTTGATGCTCATCTGATTCACTATTCTCAGTCAAGGCTGGCAGTTGGAGTGTAGAAGACCCACTCTTTGCATAAGGAGTCTTTTGTCTTGAATAAGCACACCACTCACACTTTACCCTCACCTTTCCCTCAAAGATCATTGGCTATTCCCATCTGTGTTGAAGCTTCCAAGCCAGTATCCATCTTCTTTGCTTCTTAGCTTTAGAAGATGGTTCTAAGCTTGTAGAAACCTGCACATCTTGGGCATCCTCATCATCATCTTGTCCTAGCTTTGAGCAATCTCCAAATAGTTCTTACATCACATGCTCTCGCTCTTTCTGTAGCTCCCTCTCTCTACTTTTACTTTTACCTTCAACAACTTTATAGAAGCTTGAAAGTTCTATTTTCTTTCACTTCTTATAAGCCTTTTTTATTTCCATATTCATAGAAATCTGCACTGATCATGTCAAGTTTCCAAGGCAGTTCATAAAAAGTGCAAGGTAATATAAAGTATGATGTAAGCTTATATGCAAAATAATAACTCGGAAAAACAGCCCCGCTTACCAAGTTACCAACTTACCAGGAATAATTCTGCAAAGTTTGACTCTATAATTAATTGTGAATACCACTTTGAAGTCAAATCTACACTTAAAACATATGCATGAGACTACATAAGTGATGTCTGTCAAAACCTTGTTTAAATCCTCCAATCATTATAAAGAACAAGTGAATATAATCAACAGTTTCAAAAATTCAAATTTCAAAAATGAACGATCATAAATTGATTGTCCATGAATATAATCAAAACTTTTAAAAACTAGAATTTCAGAAATAAACAAATGACAAATTAATTATGTGAATATTAATCTGAACTTTTGAGAACTGAAATTTTGGAAGAAATGAATAGAACTTCGAAGCCTTCACATTTCAATTTGTCATTTGTTTTGACTATTTGAACTTTCTAAGAGTATTGTACCTTGATAGTAGCGTATATGATCTCTACAAGTGCAAGAACCAATTGCTCCTTAGTTTCCTTTGAGCTTAGCCCCAAATATTCATTCCAGCTTTGTAGTCATTCTCTCCAGTAGGAATCACATACAAGCCACCTCCAATGTACTCACTCAGAGAGAGATATGACTTGTCTACAATGTAGTTAACAACATAGAGAAGTTCAGCCATGCAGTGAAAAAGACTACATTGAAACTCAATAAACTGGTTCATGAATTTAAAGGGAAAAAATGAGCACTACTAGTAGTTCATAAGAAGGGGTCCAAAAGCATGTTAACTACCTTGATAACAATCTATCAGAAATTGTGAGCTTATGATAAATGGATTCACTCTTATGATCCAAATAACTAGATGATTTTTAGTGAAGTGCTAGCAACAGTAAGTGACAGTTTTTTAAGAATCTTGCTATTTGCCTTCAGACATAAACAACCCAAGAGTGAGAGTGGAAGGAGAGACACATATGCATACAAAGAAAAGATTATTGAAATAAAATTCTCTTGTGGGTTGATTTGTCCCCCCACCCGCACCCCAAAAAAAAAGATGACAATGAACAACCTGTGGCATAATTATCGGTGTAAAGGGCCTTCAATTTCTTGAACTAGTTAAGTTGTCGAGCGAGGTGAAAGATAGAAACATTGGGAATTCAGGTTGATCCCCATACAACAAAGTTGGTGCCATGCCTGAAATCGAACCCAATGCCTTCTGCATGGGGGCTTAGTAGGGGGGCGGGGAAACCCATAAGCTTGAGTTACACAAATGTAAAGCATTGCACTAAGTTCATCTACTTGATTAAATAAACAAAATGGTAACAAAGAATCAAAATAGATACTTCTCAAACCAACACCTTAATGGTAATGGACCAAAAGCCAACAACCGTCAAACATTGTTCACATTGTTCACCAACTCATCAAGAAGTTGAGAGGCTCCCTCCCTCATGTTGTGCACTCTCTTGTGAAATTTTGTTGAGAACAAGTACCCTTGGACTCGAGCCTGTGTAAATCCCACTTCTCCTACACTATAGGGCTCTATACAATCTCAATGGTATTTACTGGCATGTAATTAACTAATCATGCTTTCATTGTTTCTTGAAAAATA
This sequence comes from Adiantum capillus-veneris, assembly GCF_014529385.1. NCBI lineage: Eukaryota > Viridiplantae > Streptophyta > Polypodiopsida > Polypodiales > Pteridaceae > Adiantum > Adiantum capillus-veneris. The sequence goes on from NC_140933.1 coordinate 116,797,199, forward strand.
CTCATACAAAAATACACCCTCATGGGTGGAGGCAAGATTGAGGAAGGGTGTGAAACTCAAAGGTGGGTGGCGAGCAAACCTTGGAAATCAATGACGAGGCGTCCATTGCAAAAATAGTCGGAGTGGCAACCGAAGTAGGTGCGACCATATGGGGGGGGGGGGGGACAACTCTCGAGTCTTGAATGGTGAAAGGCCTTCCCTTTGCTTGTGCTTATCTTTGAATCGTTGGAGCTAAGCCAAAAAAGGATGGGAAGTAGCTCTGAGCCAACGTGGAAAGAGGTAGGGAACCTAGGGCGAGAGTCGAAACCGTGAGATGAACACACAACTATGATGGGGGGAGTCGACTTTTGAAATTGCAGACATGAATGAAGCTTCGAAAAAGGAACAGGAAAAGAGTCAAAAGACCCTAAATCCTAGCCTTTTAGAAGCTCATAATTTAAGAAAAAAAACGCTTCAGAGATCTTGAGTTCAAAACATGATATAAGTACATGGACTTATCTAAAATTAATTCAGGAAGGGCATTTTACACCCTTGTCCTTCCTTGGGAAGGCTTTGAGGATAGAAACCCTTCCTTGAGGAAAAGCTCTCTAGCCACTTGGCCTTCCATTGGAAGGCCTCTCCTCCAATTGCCCTTCCTTGGGAAGTCTTTGAGGACAGAAACCCTTCCTTGAGGAAAAGCTCTCTAGCCACTTGGCCTTCCATGGGAAGGCCTCTCCTCCAATTTCCATGCAGTGGCAGAGCTAGAGACCAAAGGAAGGGCTGGCAAGGTTGCAAATTTCAGCCCTGGTGCTTACAAGTACATGGAATTTCTCTTAAGTTGTAATATAAAATTATTTTATTATACATATATAATAAAAAATTGCTTATATGTTAAAAAAGGCCACATAAACAATAAGGTGAAATATGCACATTGCACATTACCATTTGAAAACAAAATAAAAATAAAAAATAAAAAATAAAAATATACATTATATTATTCACTATACGTACATTATGCATACACAAGTTAGCTTCACAAGTGTTAGCAAAAAAAGACCTCGTACTCTTTCTTCCACCTACCCAGCAAAATTTATTATGTACAATCTTGACGTCTAGTGAGTTGTAGTGTAGTGGTAGTGTTGTTGAGTACGTAGATTTTGGATTTAATCGTATCACACCGATCCATGTTTTGTGATGAAAAATCGACGGTAGAATTGCTCTTTCAAGAGAGGAAAGGCTTGCTATTTTTTTTGGGGGGTCTAGAGAAGTGTACTTTCCTTTTATGCCAATGGACACCCTTCATGGTGAAGGCACGTTCCTTTTTGAATGTCTTTCATCGGCTCTTGTGAACCCAACCATAATCTCAAATGGTTTATATATTAGAAAAAGCTCCACTTAAATAATAAGATGAATGAGGTGCACATTACATATTATTACTTGAAAAAAATATATGATGAAAAAAATAAAATAGAAAACACATTAAATATTAAACCAAAAGAATATATTAATGTTTTCACTAAAAAAGATAGATTTAATAAGCTCAAAAAATAATAATTTAATAAAACGAATATTTATGAAGCCTTTAAATAGAATGACTCTTTACAAGTGAGAGTATTTTAAAAAAACTTATTGAATCAATGCTTCCTTAAATCTTTTGTTATAAAAAAGACTATGGATCAAACTCCTATGAATACTCTTTAATCCTTTATTCTTTTTTTTTTTTCAAAACTCACAATTGTGAGTGAATTATATTGAACAACCCAAAAAATTACAAGGTCTTGTCATGCTCTTGTTGAGCCATGACATCATCTAGGGACTATAATTACATTGGCTATCAGGGCAGCCACCCCTACCACCCACCCCTCCTCCTTGACACACAAGGTCCATAATCTTGTCCTTCTAAGATCTTTTATTTATCGATGGTGGCCAAGTTTTTCCCCCGACCTAGGCATTCCATCTGTTGAAAACAGGGCACAAGTAGTCCTATACCAATCCTTCGAGTGTTGCTTACGCTCGAGCGTCCATATTAGCACTTTGCTTTCTCGAATAATTTTTGCAAAGCTTGCCACCTAACAACCTCCTTTAAACACACGATGGTTCCTTGTTTTCCATACATTATGTAAGAATAAGTATCTGACGATTTGAGTGCTGACGAGGAGGGCAAGACTACCTGAATTCTTACCTCCAAGGAATATGTCAATCTTGAAAAAACTAATTTTCCATGTTCTTTGGACCGACTTGCATATTTTCCCTGCAAGGCCTTTGATAGTTGGGCAGTCCATGAATAGGTGGGGCAGATCTTACTAGCCATCCTGCACCCCAAGGATCGATCTGACCCAATCTCTCTCTCTTGAATCTTCACCCCCGTTGGAAGAGCACCCCATTAACCTTCCATAAAAAAACCTTCATGTGTTGCGGAACCTTTGGGTTCCATATGTTCTCCATTGCTTGCTCCCACCTTTCCTCCTAATCCTTTGTTCTTTAAAGTCTCTTTCACTATGCCAAAAAAAAAATGAAAGCATCTTTGGAAAATAGCAGTTGAAAGGAAATGCTTCTTTCTCTTCAAATTTGAAAGGACACATGTCAAGCAAACAAAGTTGAACGACCTTCACCCATACGGATACTAAGGCCTTTAGTAGGCCAAAAACCGAAAGTTAGTACTAGTAAAATTTTACAAATTTGCAAGATTTTTGAGCTATTTCCTTGTTTTTTTGAGCTATTTCTTTATGTTTTTTGTCAAATGTTATTTCCTTTCCTTTGGATTCTAACTAGCTATTCTATAGTTTGAAGTAGCTCTAGGCTAAGCTGAGGCAAACATTTCTTGAACACACTAAATTTAAGAGGCACAAATTGACAATATCTTTTTAAAAGAATACCATCTACATGGTGAATTGTATTAAGAATAGTTTTGTACTTGGTCACAAAAATGTCATGTGGACATTATAATGAGAATACACACACTCTTTTATAGACATAGTGTTAAAGAACCTTTCTTTTAGTATTGGATATTCATGTTCATAGGTAACAGGTTATTTTTTAGGTGCATTATGCACCCAATAGAAGAATACACACACTCTTTTATAGACACTAGTATGTGACCCGTGCGTTGCTGCGGCCAAAGAAACGTCACTTCTATCTTATAGGGATATCTTCTCTTCCAAGTAAAACACTATCAATACTCTATTCCTACATGTATATTCTATTGCATTTCTAAAAGTAATGCATTACACAACCTCTTTAAGATTCTAACAAACATAAATATATGTAAGATTCTATGAAGCATTCTTTTATACCAAGCTTGGGATCTTCTCATAGACATTGTTTTTCATAAGGTGCTAGCCCTTGTTCAAAAAACTTAGGAGTGTTCTACTTCTATTGAGAGAGAGAGAGAGAGAGAGAGAATCTCCTCCTTCTGGTGTATCTTGGTTTAGCAATGCTACCAATGTGGATTATACAGATTAGGTAAGTTAGCATGGTGTGAAGAGATGAAAGACGTCTAAAATCAATGTAAGAATAAATCTTTTTTTGAAAATGGAGTGGGTTCTAGAATTGGTTTCAACAATAGGAACACAATTGAATTCAATGTCTCTACTCCACTCTCTTACTTACTTCTATCTTTGCATCTTTCTTATGAGCAAGACATGGTAGCATTGTACATCATAAGTTCTTATATGGTAACAAAACCATCTTTCCCTTGGTCTACCTAGAGTTAACAAAAGTGATACCAAGTTGAGAAGTACAAACTGGGTAAGCCAACAAGTTTTTAAAAGATGAAGGCCATAATTGCTATAGTGTGTAATTATAAAATTTATCATGTCTAAGAGTAGAGTTGTGGAAATATAAGCGCTCATAGTTTCCAACGTACCAGAAAAGCTTCGAGTTTTAAAGAGATAAGATGACGTTCTTTTAATATTAAGAATGTGATTACATCTATGCTACTCTCTAGATACTTCTCTTAAACCTCTATCTATGTTCACAAGCATGGTAATGGTTTATGTCATCACCCAATCACAACAATGCATAAGCAGCCTAGTAGCTTAGTATGATAAGGTGCATACTATTTGTTCATGTACACTTTCACATCATTTGCAACTTAAAATGTGATAGAAATGAAAGAAAAGTAAGGTTGCTCAATTGTTTACTTTTGTAGGAGTTTTGGCCATTATGCTAAACTGAAGGATGTGGTGTAAAATTGAGGTTGTGACTAAAACCATGCATGCCATTTAAATCTATCTATATTTATCCTCTAATTACAAAACCATATTCCTCTTTGAGAGAGCAGATTGTATTCAACCAGCTTGAGCCTATTTCGACCTTGCGCACAATCTATACTATACCAACCATTTGGCTTATTGTTGCTCTGTTAAATATGCGATTGGACATTGACACAATGTAGAACAGCCTCTTTTTGTGTATACATTAGGTTCCTTGAAAATTTGAGAATATGAGTATCATACCCTACTTGAGTACACACACACACACACACACACACACATACACACTACATATATGTATAAAGATATGTACATACATATATAGACACATGTGTGTGTGCGCACGCGGGTGCGTGTGTGTGTGTGTATATATATATTGATTTATTTATTTATTTATACACACACACATATGTGTGTGTGTGTGTGTGTGTGTATGTGTGTGTGTGTGTGTATATATATATCTATATGTGTGTGTGTGTGTGTGTGTGTGTGTGTGTGTGTGTGTATATGTATATGTATACATACATACATATATATATATGTGTGTGTGTGTATGTATGTGTATACATAAATGTATATGTATGTATAAATATATATATATATGTGTGTGTGTGTGTGTGTGTATATATATATATTCCTATATTGAAGATTTGTCACATAGGTCTTGAAGCCTTTTGTTGTTGTTATAGTACAATAACTATGACATTCAAAACTTATTTGCTCCCTTAGTGCCCCCCCCCCCCCTCCCCCCCCCCTCTCGTGCAACTCTCTCTCTCTCTCTCTCTCTCTCTCTCACACACACACACACACACACACATGTTTAGATGGATAGTTGTTTGCATGGAGTAGTTGAGAAATTGGCACTGCGGTTGAAGTGATGACCTCAAGTCATGATGCATGAAAAGGATGAGCAAACTCCTTTTTCTCAATCTCTCTAAAGAAAGGTATAGATGGCTATGATTGCTCTCTCTCTCTCTCTCTCTCTCTCTCTCTCTCTCTCTCTAAGGTCTTGAACTTGAGACCATCGAATAGATCTTTGAGATCTCATTGGATCGTTCCTACAACATTTTAAATTCTTCTTTTTTCAAGACGCGTGTGTGTGTGTGTGTGTGTGTGTGTGTGTGTGTGTGTGTGTGTGTGTGTGTGTGTGTGTGAGAGAGAGAGAGAGAGAGAGAGAGAGAGAGAGTTAGACGATGAAACAAAAACAATTTTATCCTCACCCAAGTTGCCATATATATCTTTTGGGATTGTTCCTATGGGATTAAAAATTTTATCATCATTATTATTATTACTATTCTTCTTCTTCTTCTCCTCCTCTCTCTCCCTCCCTCTCTCTCTCTCTCTCTCCTCTTCCTTCCCATAGATATTCAAGTGTTCAGGACTTGTTGTGTAAGTTTAACTTCTTTTTAGATTGCCGTTACGTCCTTAAACATTTTATTCTCTCTTTCTCCTCTTCTCTCTTCTGCTGCTTGCTGCATCATTTGTTGGATGCTAAAACATTTTCCTCTATGTGTGTGTGGGGTTAATTTTTGATAGGCACATTTGCCTATCAAAATTTAGAGAATTGATTGATATTTAAGAATTTCCCACGGTTTAACTCTTAAAAACAAAACAGGACAAAATATCCAAGAATGGGTAAAAGGTACGTTAACTGGGAAATCTGGCCCTATTTGGGGTGCCAATGTGAGGTTTGATTTTTGTCGGGCATTTTATTTATTTTCTATGGGTGAAAAATGTTAGCTACCCTTTTGAAAATACGTGAACTGGGCAATCTCTCTCTCTATTTGGGGTGCCAACGTGAGGGTTGATTTTTGTCGAGCATTTATTTATTTTCTATGGGTGAAAAATGTTAGCTACCCTTTTGAAAATACACTATTACTCTAAGAAAACCATATTATCTTGGATATTTAAGTTGGTGTGTCACTAAATATAAATTTTGTATATCACGTGCCTTCAAGGACTTGAAACTCTTTGTCTGTGATTTTTTTTTAAATAATTTAGTCTGAAAAAAATCCAATAACATTTTATAGTACCTTTTTGTATGTGAAAATGTGAGAAGCAAAATTAATAACCCCTTCTATTGTACTCACGTGATAGTCCCATAAATATTAAGTGACACCCTCCCCCCCCCCCCCCCCCCCCCTAGATTTGAAGGGCTTGAAGGGTGTCCTTGGTGAGACGGAGCCCTATGAGCTAGAAAGGAAAATCTCTCTCTCTCTCTCTCTCTCTCTCTCTCTCTCACACACACACACACACACACACACACACACACACACACACATGGTCAATAACATGGATAACTACTCCTTCATTTCCATGTATTTTCTCAAAGTGAAAATACCCCAAGTCGACACCACACGAGGTGTTTTTTTTTTCAATCTCTTTATAGAAATAAAAACACTAAAAAAATTAAATCAATATTGGTCTTGAAAAAACCATTTTGAAAAGAAAAAATCAAATATATCTTCAAAAATTAAATTCTTATTAATTAATAAAATTTCCACTAAACTTATCTCCTTTTTGTTATCTGCATTTAAACCAATACATTTATTCCATGTAGAGGAGAAATTCTTTGACTTTCTATAACTAATCAGTGAATTTTTTACATATAATTCAGTCTAAAAATAAATAAATTTCAATTACATTTTATGGTACCTTTTTGTATGTGAAACTGTTATAAAAAAAACCCCTTCTGATGTACTCACGTGATAGTCGCATAAATATTGAGTAACCCCCCTAAGAGATTTGAAGGGCTTGAAGGGTGTCCTTGGTGAGACGGAGCCCTATGAGCTCAAAAGAAAAGTCTCTCTCTCTCTCTCTCTCTCTCTCTCTCTCTCTCTCTCTCTCTCGCACGCGTGTGCACGTGCACGTACACGGACACACATGCAATGTGTGTGTCTCTCTCTCTCTCTATCTCTCTCTCTCTCTCTCTCTCTCTCTCTCTCTCTCTCATGGTCAATAACATGGATAACTACTCCTTCATTCACATGCATTTCTTAAAGTGAAACTACCCCAAGTCGACACCACCACACGAGCTTTTTTTTTTTCAATCTCTTTAAAGAAATAAAAACTCTTTTTTGTTGTTATATTGGTCTTGAAAAAAACCTCTTGAAAAGAATAAACCAAATATATCTTCAAAAGCTAAATTCTCATTAAATAATAAAATCTTCACTAAACTTATCTCCTTTTTGTGATGTGCATTTATTCTATGTAAAGGAGAAAGTCTTTGACTTTCTATGACTAAAGCACTTTCTACTAAGTAAGAAAAAAAATTCTTTTGATTTTACATGCTGACAAAATTTGAAAAGTTGCTTGTTGTTTCTTACAATCTTACTCTCCCTTTTGCATTTTAGAGAGGTTTTCTCTTTAGTGAAGCCGTGAGTGACATATGGAGGGTCTCTCCTTCCTTGAAAAATTTAAGCTACGTTATAAAGAGTATAGATAGTGTTAAAGAACCTTTCTTTTAGTGCAATATTGATTCTCAAAACAAATTTGTAGTGTTTTCTTTATGTAATATACTTATGGGTAAAGTCACACACTATGTAACTTAGTAGAAATAAATTATGATTTTGCTTTGGTATTTTCTACAAAATGATCCAAAAAGGACAATGCAATGTCCATTTGTGGTACCAAATTAGTGTTAAACTAGGATACTAAGCTAGTAGAGAGAGTGGTTGTTCATTATGTGTCCCTCAAAATCCACGATTAGTTTCTAGTGGCACTTGGCAAGTTGAGGTATAATCAAAGGTAGAATAGAAGCAAGACAAATTAATGGTCTTACAACTAACTAGTGTGCCAAGATTAATAAGTAGTAAATGGTCTAATTCAATTTTCAACTACTCATGGAGTGCAAATAATGGTATTAAATGAAAACAATAGTATATGGTTTTATTGTGTGGATTGATCCAAGCAATTGTACATTTTCAAACATACAAACCTTACAAGATTGGAGAAACTAAGAGTTAGCAAATTTTGATCACAATAAAACTCTCTAGAAGTGAAAAGTTCATGATAAATACATTATGTGCACAAGATGCTTATAACCTCCAAAAAAGAAAACCATACATGAGTATCGTAGGGACGTGGCATCGTCCTCATCCAATTATTATAAACTTTAGGGAATGTGCCCTTCCCCGTGTTTACTCCAGTGTTAAGCGGTCATAAAGTGCTTTCCCTCATTTGATGTAGAGTAACACTATTCTTCTCCTCCAAGTGAATCTTCACTTTGGTTTAGGATCTTAGTGATTGACAATTGAATAAGAAGTTGTTAGCTGTAAGGTTTCCAGTTTCTGAAACCTTAAAGATTGTATAAATTTTAGTTCAATTGATATGATTATTGAAAAAAGCAATGTAGAATTGTCCGACCGTGGCAAATATTGGTATTTTTGAAATCTTAACCACGGAAAACCTTGGGCTAGAAATTTTTAGAATCAGATTCCGATAAAATCTGGTAGAGTTACGGGCCCTGAAAGGTTACACTAGGAATTCAATTAGTTAAGTAAAATTGGATGGTTTCAGTAATTATTATTAACAAAGACTTTCTTATCCTAATGTTCTAGAATTTACTGATATTTCCAATTTTCATCATTAAAAGTCAGTGAAAATAGTCAAAATCAATTCTAGAAGCTGAGGGGATAGTAAGGAGCTATGATGAACCTGCTCGGGGCAGATTTAGCAGCAGAGGGCGCCATCTTGAGCCTTGGGGCAGCTTGAACTGCAAGCAACTGCCTTTTACAACCCGTGAGAGCTTACACTACAAGAGGCTCTTCATATTAGCGACGCTCACACAGCGACGCTCAAAAAAAAATTTCCTGGCGTCGCTATGAGCGTCGCTATAAGCGTCGCTATGAGCGTCGTTATGAGCGTCGCTATGAGCGTCGTTATGAGCGTCGCAAATTTACAAAGAAATTTGCGACGCTCATAGCGACGCCGGCTGGGGTAAAAAAATAACCGAGCGCGCCCAAAAACTCAGATCTCAGATCTGAGTTTTTCGACGCCCTCAAGCAAGGAGCAGGTAACGCTCTCCCTCACTCTCTCTCTCTCTCTCTCTCTTTTTCTTCTCCACACACACACACACACACACACACACACACACACACACGAGGAGAGGAAGGAGAGCCAGGTATGCTCCTTCCCTCTCCTCATTCTCATGTTCCCTTCCCCTCTTTCTCTCTCCCTCTCTCTCTCTCTCTCTCTCACACACACATACACACACACACACATAGTGTTTTTGAGAGAGAGAGAGAGAGAGAGAGAGAGAGAGAGAGAGAGAGTACAAACAAAAACAAAAACGCACACACACATACATAAACAAAGAATGCACACACACATTGAGAGAGGAAAAGAGAGAGAGAGCATGCATAAACAAAAAACGCACGCATTGAGAGAGGAAAAGAGAGAGAGAACATGCATAAACAAAAAACGCACACATTGAGAGAGGAAAAGAGAGAGAAAACATGCATACGATCCAAAAAAATGCACACACATTGAGAGAGAAAGAGAGAGAAACTAATTTAACGTCGTAGGAAACTAATTAAAATTAAAAGACCTAAAGATCTAGCCGACGAGGAGTTGAACTGAAGACCTATTATTCAAGAGGGAAATGGCATAATCAATCTATCATACTTGGCATGGGTGATAGAAAGGTTATACCATTTATCTCTTTTTATTGGCACACACATCCACACACGCGCACACACACAAGAAGAAGAGAGTTATAACGTCGTAGGAAACTATCTTAAAAGACGTTAAAGATTAGGTTATATGTAGACTTACATTAAATTAGATTTAGGTTTATTTTTAACTAGATTTACGTTTATTTAAGCTAGATTTAGATTTACGTTATATTAGATTAGATTTAGGTCTCCATAGACTGCGATGCCTGCATGAAGCGGGTGAAGAAAGCCCTTAATGGAATATAGGGTATTGCTGCCTTCACTCATGCTGGGCTCCGTCGATCCAAAAGTACTGGTGAAATGTCTTCAAAAGATAGGGAAGAAGGTGGATCCTCAGGGCGGCAAGAGTCACTACATCCCCGACACAATGACCATCTAGACAACCTCTAGTCATTAGACTTACGTTAAATTAGATTTAGCTTTATTTTTAGTTAGATTTACGTTTATTTAGATTTACGCTTATTTACGTTAGATCGAGTCCACGCAAGAATTACTTACGGTTTAGGGTTTAGAGTTAGACGAACAGTGAAAAGATCTACTATGAAAAGATGTTAAGATGAAGTGAAGTGCTACAGCTAGAGAAGAGGCAAAGGGATTTTGTCCACTACATGCAGTATCATGTAGACATGGGTGTGTAGATTTCTTGTACCCACAAATATAGGTATTGACCAATAAAGACGAGATTATAACCCGGTGGTTCTGATCTCCGTGCACCTCTAGACCGAGGTGTGCAGGGATTGGACATGACTAGAGAATGTGAGGTAAAGAGAGAGAGAGAGAGAGAGAGAGAGAGAGAGAGATAAGACGAAGAATGCCAATAGAATATTAAATTTGTTATCCAGGTTATAAGTTTTTTATCCTCATTATGAGTAGCGACGAGGATGTGGGACCGTCCAACCGAAACACCTATCTCTCAACGAGGGTCTTATGTCCTTGTAATCAATGCAAGCATGTTGTGCGACGGACAAGACGTGTTTCTTTGCAGCACGTTCGCGAATTTGTCGAGTTCGATCCATCTATTATAGATCAAGTTGTTGCCAATTATAACTCGTCGGACTCTGACGCTGGCCAACAAGCAGCAATCTTGCAACCCAATAGACGTGTTCGCAGGCGCTTTGGTCAAGCAGCATATGTGAGGCCACAAGATGTAGCCTCTGACAGCTCGGGGGATGATCATGCAGAGCACATTCCCAACGAGGCAATGTTTGAGCCCGAGATTGATGAAATGATCGAGACAATCATAGATTTAGAAAGGCTTATCTATGATGATATGAAAAGTGAAGCCGATACGTCATTGTATAATGGAGCACGTATGTCTAGATTGAAAGCACTCCTGGTTCTTCTCAACATGCAGGCAAAGTTTGGATGGAGTGACACTAGCGTCACAACGCTTTTCAGGTGATCTATTACAGTTAGTTTACTTTAATAGAACTCTAAATGTATAATGATCTGATAGATTTTTACACGACTGTATCATATTTTTATGTTGTGTAGATTGCTGAAAGAGCACATACTACCAGCTGACAATGTGATGCCAGATTCCCGAGATGAAGCAAGAAAGATTTTGCGAAACTTGGGGATGGATTACAATTCTATCCACGCTTGTCCTAATGACTGCATTCTTTTCAGAGGGGAATACACAGACATGGAGAAGTGTCCGAAATGTGATTCCGAAAGATATCGAGTAGATCTCCACGGGACAAAAATTCCACAAAAGGTTTTGCGACATTTTCCTTTGCTTCCTCGCATCAAGCATTTCTTCGAATGTAAGTCCATGGCTGCCCTAGCATCATGGCATGAGGAGAATAAATCTTCGGATGGTGTGCTACGAATTCCTGCAGATTGTGCAGCCTGGAAACATATAGATGGAACATGGTCGGATTTTGCCAGGGAAGCTCGAAATTTGCGCTTAGGCCAGGCTATGGATGGCGTAAATCCATTTGGTCAAAGATCAACATCTTACAGTGTATGGCCCGTTGTCATCGTCAACTACAACATTCCCCCGTGGTTGACTACGAAGAAGGGGCACCTATGGCTAAGCTTGATTGTGCTAGGGCGATATAAAGTGGGGAATATGGATGTGTATCTTCGTCCACTATTGGAAGAGCTACAACAATTGTGGATTGGCATAGAGGTGGTGGATATGAGCCGACACACAGGACGACGGAATGCTTTGATCAGAGGCATTCTAATGTGGACCATGCATGACTATCCCGGGCTAACAGAATGCTCAGGTGATCTATTGACACTCCTCACTCAGACACTGTAAATATTGTTTTTTCCCATAGTTGATCTATTATCATGTGTATACATGCAGGGCTTCAAACAAGCGGATATAGAGCATGTGTCACATGTGGACCTAGACTGAATGCACGTAGGGCACCCTCACTGAAGAAGCAAATCTATGAAGGTCATCAAGCGTATCTTCCAGAGAATCATGTGTTACGCGACGGCTTTTTGGGAAGAGAGCCACCAAGGATGTCTGCACAAGCATGGTTAGAGCAGAAGGAGATGTGCGATGACGGATTGCCTCCAGGGATGAAGAGACTATCTCTATGGTACGAGTTACCATACTGGCCCCGACTCATGATCAATCACTTGCTCGATCCAATGCACATATTCAAGAATGTGGGTAATCTACTATGGGACCATTTGACCGGCAAGAAAGATACTTTGGGAGCCAGAGTTGACCTTAGAAATGTGGATCGTATGGAGCAATATTGGCCGCAAACAGCGTCTGATGGATCGATAAAACTCCCTAAAGCACCATGGATTTTCACAGGAGCCCAAGAACGCAAAGTAAAAGAGGCCATTCGATCTTTGCGGACCCCCACTGGCGTAATGCACTCGCTCCGAACGTGTTTTACTAAAGCAGGAAAGCTTACCGGTTTGAAGTCACACGATTGGCATAAAATGTGTCAGGTACGTTCATAGTGGACTTTAATATCATTGCATAAAATGTGGACTTTAATATCATTGCTGCACATACTTTACAGTTTATTTTACCGGTTGCCATTGAGGGATGTTTGTCTCTCGACATCCGTAACACAATCTACAAACTTGCAAAGCTGGTGCAATGGATCTCACAAAAGGAGATCAACGTAGACTCCATACCATTCGCCAAACTAAATGCTGCGGAGCTTGTGTGCATGTTTGAGAAACATTTTCCTACTACAATGCTAACCATTCAGGTGCATCTTCTTGTTCACATAGTTGATGAGGTGCAAATAGCTGGCACAGTTCATTCCAGATGGATGTTCTTCTTAGAGCGTTTCATGAAAACGCTTAAGGGATATGTGCGTCAAAAGGCACGTCCGGAGGGTAGCATGGCAGAAGGTTGGTTGGTATTAGAGTCCCTAGTGTACATTGGAGAGTGGCTAGACGGATTTGATAAATCCCGGGACACGCTATGGCGAACCATAGATGATGAGCGCATATCTGGGATTGTCATGTGCAATCTCGGTGTTGAGAAGAAGATGACGGAAGATCTAGAGGCTAAAATCAACCGATTTTGCATGCTTCACAATCCAGTGATGCAAAAGTGGATTTCACAATATGAGGATGCAAAGCAAGAGCGACAAAGGGCACGAATCGAGTGGAGACGGGGAAGACGACCACCGATGCACTATCCAGCGGTTCTGGAGAGCCTACCAACCTTCATGAGCTTAAGATGGTTGCACAACCAATTGAAAAGTGCACAACAATGCGGTGATGAAGTGACTGAAGAAGAGTGGGAGTACTCTCGGGGTTGCGCGACCAAGGTAAGTTTGCAATGTACGACTAGCAAGTGACTTTATTTATAAACATTTGAATGGCCACTCATAATCTTTGTTCGTTGTAGTATAAGTCATACACAGCAGCATGGTGTAAAGGTCGACATTTTAGGGTGGAACGAATCGACAAAAAGAGTTTTACTCAAGATTGTGGAATCATGGCAAAATTTGAACAGTCTAGTCGACGACGTTCCTCTGATGCAGATCCTGTGGTGGCGGAACTCACTTATTTCGGCACGCTGCAAGAGATTTTGAGGATCGATTACAGAGGATTTTTTGTCGACTTGTTCGACGTGCAATGGTTCAAGATAATCATGGAGGGTCGCAACGCTACTGTGCGTAGAGGAGAGTCTGGTTTTCTTGAGGTGGATTCTACTAAGAAATGGACTGACCTAAGAGACACTTTCGTACTACCCGAGCATTGTGAACAAGTAAGTATGTAAATAGTTAACATCCCCCTTTTACAAGTTATGTGCTTGAAAGCTCTCATGTAAGTTATGTGGCTCTGGCAGGTAGTATTTCATCCTACAAAGTCTACATCAAACTGGTGGTACGTCATAGAGGTAGCCCCTCGTAGTGCAAGGACGTATGAAGGCTACCATGTGCCAATCACAACGACATCAATGGAGGAGATCAGAGAAGATGCTCAATTAGAAGCCGCTGCGGTGGTGCCAGACGAGCATCAAGATGCTACTACTCTATATGGGGTGCATGCAGAGGAGCTACAAAATGAAACAGAGGATATGTGTTTAAACGGAGAGCTCTATATAGATATAGGAAGTTATGCTGAGTTATGCGAGGATGAGAGAGAGATCTCTTAAAGCCACAAATATTGTATTTGAACAATTTTGCTCCGTGTTGTAAAAGCTCTGGCTCTCTAAGTACCTTCCATGGTGTATAACGCTCTTTTCTACTCGCGCTCACATCTTTTGATTGAAAATTCTGAGTTTTCGACTTGCCTCTTCTATCACTCGATTCATTGCGTCATTGTATTTATATGTGTCATTACGTCATTGTATTTAATGGTCTTTGCGTCATTGTCTACTCTATTCATTCAATATTAAGTTTAAATATTCGTGTGTTTAATGCAGGTATGGATGATGAGGAGTTTCTTTCTTCTTTGTCACCGCAGCAGAGACAGTGGTACGTGGAGCGTCATCGCTCTGGCGCATCATCGCGCGTTCCTACACCATCCGCATCTCCCTCTCTTTCGGAGCATTCGACGTGCTCCGAAGCTTCGGCGTCGACGAGACGAGCTTCACACTCGTCTAGACATTGGCGCTCTAGTGGTGGCGGTGGCGGTTGTTGTGGGGATTCCGCCACCGATGCCTCCACACCGCCTCGTGTTCGACGAGGCTCTTTACCCTCCCCTTCTTTTCTCGCCCCCACACCAGCCACAGCATCGCCATCTACGCCAGGTTTTGCACGGCTGACTGTTCCTAAAAGCTACACACCTCTACCTACTCCGCCAGGAGCCACCCCACTCGACACTCCTCGCTTCGGGGCCCAGACGCCGGTGGAGACACCTGACATCCGTACCCCCATCGACACGCCGCTAGAGACCCCTGCCGGGACACCCAGGTTCACGCGTCACCGGCCAGAGGGCTTGCCTTACTCCGTCGACATCAGCGGCGGCATCATCATGGATGATGACGGCAAGAAGGTGATCTCGCGCATGCGTGGTCTTTGCTCTCAGCTGTTTAGACACTATATACTAAACAAATGGAGTGAAGTACCAAGTGATTTAAAAAACAGAGTCATTAGCATACTTCATGATGAGTTTCCCGTTCCAACACGGGATCAGCGCTTCAATGAAGACCTGATGAAGATTTGAATGCGCGAATACTGCAAACACAAGCGTTCCGAAGTGCAAAAAGCAATCAAGAATGGGTGGAATAGGCCAGATTGGCTGGCCAAAGAAGATTGGAAGAATGCGATGAAAGCAGCGCGCGAGAATCCCGACAAGTGGAAGCAACAAAAGGATGCAGCCAGAGCGCGAGTGAGACAGGGAGCTCGCACCACTTGGGGAGCGGTGGATGGGCATCATTTGAGGCCGATTTTGTAAGTCTTTTCACATTGCTCTTTATGCATGTTCAATAGTTTAGGGTTTATGAGTTTTTTAGTTCTAACATAATGAAATCTTTGTATGTTTTGACAGTGGTCGATGACAGGACGTGATCCCACACCGTACGAGCGCGAGTACGCAGGCAGGAAGGGCTTAAACGCCCTGATGGACATTCTCAGTTCTCGCGGCGGCATGGTTAGTATTAGGGTTTACTCTTTTTTATTTTTTGTATTGTTTTATAAATGTCGTTATATGTTTATACTTACTGAAAGCTGTCTTATTGTCTTTTTTTGCAGAATCCGACAGATACGCCGCTTGGACGCGATGAGACGTCTGACTAGACGTCAGTTTAGCCGTAGCTAGATAGCATTAGTTTAGGGTTTCTCATAGCTTATGTATCATGAGACGGATTTTATACGTTTTTTTGAACCATGTATATTATTACATTTGTCACCGCAGTTCCTTTTGCCAATCAATTCTTTATGCCTATAATGTTGTACAATTGTCATTATTACATTTGCCAATCAATTCATTTTGCCTATGATGTGTACAATTGTCAATTTTGCAAACAATGCGTCTTGTGGGTGACTATTTTGGGTCTATTATCTACCTTTGCACTTTTTTTAAAAAGTGAATCAAGTACAATATGGTTGATGGGTGGCAGGGCATTCAATGCCCTGCCACCAAAAAAATATTCTCTCGGGCGTCTCTATAAGCGTCGCTATTTATGGCTCTGTAGCGTCGCTATGAGCGTCGCTATAGTCTTCTGTGTAAACGTCGCTATAAGCGTCGCTATAGGCGTCGCTATGAGCGTCGCTATATAGCGACGCATATAGCGACGCCTATAGCGACGCTCTCGTAGCGACGGTTTTAGCGACGCCGGGGGTTATAAAAACCCAATGTATTTCCGTCGCTAACAGCGTCACAAGAGCACACAACCTCTTGTAGTGTTATGAGTGCTAGAAAACTATAAATAGGACCTCTTGCTTCACAACTTGGGATAGACTCAGAGCTTTGACACACTCTCTCTCATCTAGAGAGACCGCTACACACAACTAGAGATCAAGCTCTAGTTGGTTAAATTAAACGGTAATTAGCCTAATCCTTCTTAATTAGCAAAGCTAGGTTAGCCTATTTTCTTAATAAATAAAAGACTAATCATATGTATACTCAAAAATCCTCTCTTAATTAAATATTCTATGCTGATTGTTGCAATTAATCTTGGGGATATTAAGCT
This sequence comes from Adiantum capillus-veneris, assembly GCF_014529385.1. Lineage (NCBI taxonomy): Eukaryota > Viridiplantae > Streptophyta > Polypodiopsida > Polypodiales > Pteridaceae > Adiantum > Adiantum capillus-veneris. The sequence continues at coordinate 116,814,142 of NC_140933.1, forward strand.
AATTAATTACTATATCATATTAAGACTGAAATTATCCAAATTAACCATAAATTAATGGAAAATATATTAATTAAGTTTAGATTAAATTAAGATAATTAAAAGAGTTGCATTAGATAGTCATTAAGCTAGGAAAATTATCTTATAATTTTTTGAGTAATTTTCATAATTAATTAAACAAAACTACAATGTTTTTTAGAGAAAAATAAAGGAAAAAATAATCAAACCGATTCAAAATTCTTTGAGTTATTTAGTAGATGTTAATTACATGTTAGAAAACCCGTGATAATTATGTTAAGCTCAAATAGTTAATTTACCTAGTTATTTGAGCAGAACTACTCTGTTTTTAGGACAAATTAAAAGGGGGAAATTAGCAAATTGATTCAAAATGCTTTGAGTTATTTATCAGAGGTTAATTACATGTTCGGAACCCATGATGACTATGTTAAACTCAGATAATTAATTTACCTAATTACTTTAGTAGAATTACTCTGTTTTTTGGACAAATTAAAAGGGGAAAATTAGAAAATTTATTATAAATGATTTGAGTTATTTATCAGAGATTAATTACATGTTAGGGAACTCGTGATAATTATGTTAAGCTCAGATAATTAATTTACCTAATTACTTTAGCATAATTACTCTGTTTTTTAGACAAATTAAAAGGGGGAAATTAGCAAATTGATTGTATATTTTTTAGGACAAATCAAAAGGGAAAAATTAGCAAATTGATTCAAAATGTTTTCAGTTATTTATTAGAGGTTAATTACAAGTAAGAAAACTTGTGATAATTATGTTAACCTCAGATAATTAATTTACCTAATTACTTTAGCAAAATTACTCTTTTTTGGAAGAAATTAAAAGGGGGAAATTAGAAAATTAATTCAAAATGCTTTGAGTTATTTATCGGAGGTTAACTACATCTCAGTAAAATTACATTATTTTTAGGGGAAAATGAAAGGGCAAAAATAGTAAATTCATCCAAACACCTTTGATATAAATATTAGAGGTAGAACACACCTTGAGGAATCTGTGATAAATATTCCAACTTTAGATAAATAGTTTAAATATTTATCTTCATTAAAAGTAGTTGATTTTGTGTATAAAATAGAGAAAGAAAATTAGTCAATGAATTTATCTAATTATCAAATAAATACCTGAGATTCAAAATCACTATTGAAGGTTAGGAAAATTACCTCAGCATAAATGGTTAGTATAACAAATTACTGTCAGCAAAAGTTTGCCTAAATTAGACCATACGTATAGGAGGGAAAGGTTATAAATTAAATTTATGAAAATTCATAAAGATAGAACATATCAAATTAAAATTAGGATGAGTAATCCATTAGCTGATAAGAATTATAATTTCCTAAGGTTAAATATAAAATATTCATGGAATATAGACTAAGGAGAAACCTAGTTAAATAGCTTCCCTAATTAAAAGGTAATTATGGGAATTTACTTATAGTATAAGGAAGTTATGGGAGGAATATCTTATCCAATTAACTATCAAGGATACCTACTTACTCCAAAAATCCTTATTTTTGGGTAAAAAAAGGGAAGAAAGAGATTATTCAATTAAACTTCTAATCGTTAAGTCTTTTTATAAGGCTGCCGATATGACTCCAAAGAGAACCAAGGGAATCCTCTTACCGAGGAAGAGGACGTTAGCAACAAAAGAAATAAAGCCACTAATGACCATGAGGCGAAGCCTAGTCATAGGCCGATGGAGGAAATTCTACGGGCTCCCGCCCAAGAGCACATGGACGAGCAGTCCCAGGTGGATTTCCCATTATTAAATTAAGACTTTAAACAGTTTAAGTTCTTTTATAAGTTAGCATTGCATACGTAAGGTGTCAAAGAATTAGAAAAGGTATAATTCACCAAAAATGGAAGGTAACTTCCAACGTACATTTGTTTATAATGTAAGAAAGAATTGTTTGGGTTAAAACTGGTTGAATTAAGAAAGATATGATTGATCATCCTTAAGACAGCTTGTCTTAAGACCCCTCTAACTCCTTGGTATAAATTGATGATAATGATGGCTTTCTAGCGATGGATACGTCGGTTACCCCCATGAACGATGAGTTTCTACTCCGTGTCATGTCTTGATGTTTGTACATAAGTTAGGATACCGTTTTTTATCCTAGGGGAGCCGCCCGGTTGTATGGGCAATTGGTTTGGTGTATGGACACCCGAAACCTTGGGTGGGGGTTTATCCACTCCGGATTGTGAATAAGGAATGGGTGTCATTTTTGCACTCTTAGGTGGTCTTGAGACAAGAAGAGTACTGTTCATGGTTATTGTAGACGGCTAGATAATCACCATGTGGGAACGTGTTCTTAAAAGATGGGCAGCGAATTACTTAGTAATTACTAGAGTAATTACTACAGTAAATCCAAAGTGTATAAATAGGGCCCATTACATCATTATCGGGTTGGCAATTGTTATCACTTGTATTAGCGCTTTGAGCTATAATTGTAATTGAGCATCAGTGGTAGTGGTGTCGGCTATACTTTCTCTGTGTAATCATATTCGCTGTAATCTTGATGTGTAATCTCAATCATGGTATATATTTCAGTGATACTTACTTCTCGACCAGTCTTCTGAATCTGAATGTGAATCTGAACCTTATTCTAGTCTATAAGTCTGATTCTTATTTCAGTATCCACATTTTAGTCTAGTCTCTGATTTCTATCTAGTCTGCTGTCTGAAATCTTCCCACACTAGTAGCTGAAATCCTTCAACAATGGAATTAGCTGTCTCAAGAGATCAGCTCCAATTCCATTTTGGCGATCACGGTGGCTCGAGTTGAAGCTTGTTGTGACTGAAAGACTCTTCTCCCAGTTGAAATTTTTAGCAATGGCACCAAAGTCCAATCGTGGCCGGAAATCTACCAATTGTGTGGACCCCATTCCTGAGGAGTCAGGAAGAGAGTCTGACCCCAAGCAAGAGAAAATGACTGACACTAAGGCTCAGGAGGAGCATAGTCAGGCTGAGGAGGCGCATGACTCACAACACTCCATTCATTCTCGACGCCAACGGGCAGAACGGGAAGCACGAAAGGAAAAGAGTTCCAAGAGTTCTCAATCTCGCCAGAGAGATGAGCATACCAAGGGCAGAAAGGGAAGTCATCATACTTCTAGCAGAAAAAATAGAGAAGATATTGATACTGAGAGAGAGACAGAGATTGATTGGAATGCTGACACTGACAATTGCAAGAAGGCTCACAAGTGCCATTCTCAAGCCAAGAAGAGAAGTGGTGGGATCAGCACTAATTGAAATGATTACACAGCTTCCCTGAAGATTTTCTTTCCCATATTCAAAGGAGGGAAAAAGGATGATCCAGATGTTCACATACAAGCTTTTGAGCAGTATGCTAAACTAAAGAACATTGATGAAGATGATTGGGGGGAATATTTTCCACAAACCTTGAAGGAAGCAGCGAGGAAATGGTATTACCATTACCCTACATGCCAGCTGAGATCATATAACAAATTACTTAAGGCCTTCAGGTTGGAATATTCCGACAATCGAGGGGACGAGGATATTCTCTGTGAATTGGATCAGATCAAACAGAGGAATTTGACAGTTTGCAACTATGTAGAAATGATAAAAGAACTGACCAGGCAGTTGCAAGAACCACCGTCTGAGAAGAGATTAAGGGCATGGTTTCTGCATGGGTTCAGAAGCAAGAATCTTAGGGAACAAGAAGTACCAGCCCCTACAAAAAAATTCAATGATCTGGTCCAAAGGGCATTAAAGCTAGAACAGTAGGCTAAGAAAGAAAAGAGCCACAAGAAGCGAAGGACCAGTAGCAGTAGTTCGGATACTGAAGCTTCTGATTCCAGTGCAACGTCTAGCAGCTCCGAGAGCAGCTCCAATGAACGAACAAAGGAGAAATCAAAGAAGGGATCATGGACCAAGAAAATTGAAGAAATGGCTAGGCAGATTGTAGAAATTAGCCACACAAGACAGCCGGTCCAAAATATGGAGACTTGGTGTTCAAGATGTAAATCCAAGGACCACATCTCCAGTGAATGTCCACAATGTACCTACTGCAAGGCCTTTGGTCACCTATGGAATAATTGTGGCATCCGAATTCACCATTTTAAGAAAGGAAAGGATCTATCAGTGGTTGCCTACAGTGAACCAGTGCAAGTAGAACCAATCAAAGTGGCTCAAGACGAAAGACCAGGTATCAATGGTACTTGTCAAGGACGTGGCAGATACCAACCAGGAATGGGCAGAGGAAGAGGAAGAGGCAACTTCCAGACCAGTAGTATGAATTGCTATACCTGTGGGAAGTATGGTCATTTTGCAGCCCAATGTCCAGATGCACCGGTAACGACTGCTACTGAGGCTAAGGCACTAGAGCCAGTCTTAGTCAGGGTGGTTACCAGGAGCAAGGGAGTAATCATTGAAGAAATTCCAGACATTTCAGAAGTACCAGTCAATCCTAGCAGTAGTAAGTGGGCTCAACAAAGAGAAGTTTGGAAGGCCAAAGGGAAAGAGAAGGTGGTAGATGAGTGGCAAGAGCAACGGGAACTAGCAGCTAAAATCACAGAGGATTTAGCTAAGAAGTTGTCAGAGCAGCCAAAAAGTTCCGAAGCTAGAGTCATTCAGAAGATACCAGCCCAATCGACTGATAAAGATCAGTCGGTACCGTCCATGACAGAGACCATGCTGGCTGTAGTACATGGACTAGCTGATGAAATGGGAGTGGATGGAAAGGGTAGAAGTAGTGCTAAATAATGGCAGTGTGAAGACACCAGCTCTTCAAGCTCTGACAATCAGTCTGACCAAGAGCAAGAGGAAATTCATGTGAAAATTTGTGATAGAATCTAGAAGCTGACTGTAGAGCTGGAGGATATAAGAAAGACCTTGCCTGAGGTGGCCAACTTTATCAGACAATGAAGGAAGACTGAGGCAGAGGCCAGAACAGTGGACCTGACGGCTATCAGGGATGATGAAGTTCCACTTATTCAGGTAGACTAAAAGGTCCGGAAGCAGTGGGAACCTCTCTCAAGCGTCATACTGGATGGAGGAGCAGGAGTCAACATAATGGGAGCCCATCTTCAGCAAAGAATGGGTATCACTAACATGAAACCAACACCATTCAAAGTAAGAATGGTAGATCATCGAGTCGTACAGGCGACGGGTATGATTGAAAACATGGAGATAAGAGTTGGGAGGGAGAAATTCAAAACCAGTTTCCTAGTCTTGGATGTGCAGGGAGCATATGGAATGCTACTAGGCCGCCCATGGTTAAGAACAACACATGTTGTTCATGACTATGCAAACCAAACTTTAACCATAGAAGGGGCCAGCGGGCAGAATCAAAATGCAGACTAACAACACCAGGAGCTGGAAAAAGGAACTGAGGCCGAAGGAGTTGTGTCAGAAATACAGAACCAAGAAAATTGAGCGAATGCTAGCAGCTATGAACATATTTCCTTTGGTAGAAATCGATTTGAATGCAGTCCTGCTGAACAAAGAGCAAGCTGACAAGTAGAAGAGACAATTCCCTGATCAGTTTACTGAAGTCATTGCAGGGAAAAGAACAGTTTAGCTAACTAGAAGAATGGAGGAATTAGCTGATACTGGTATAATGGAAGAACCAGTATGTTCTGAAGAGTACCCACTGGATCAGAATGATGATTCAGAAATGAATGGACCTTCTTGGGATTACGCTAAAGAATCGACCAAACGAAAAGGAGGCGGACCAAACTGGTTGCTTCCAGATGATCAAGAAGTAGAGGAGTGGAACCTAGGATCAGAGGAAAATCCTAGAATGATCAAAGTCAACAAGCACCTGAAAGCGGCAATGAAGGAAAAGGCACGGAAAATGTTCCAGAACTATTATGATGTGTTTTGCTGGGAACATACAGATTCGAAGGGAGTAGATCTTGAAGTCTGTCAGCACCGAATACCACCGAAACCGGATGCTAGGCCAGTAAGATTGCAAAGATACCGCATGAACCCCAACTATGCAAAGAAGGTTAAGGAGGAGATTGATAATCTTCTCAAGGCTGGGTTCATTACGGAAGTAGCAAGCAATGATTGGTTATTTCCCATAGTCATCGTTCCTAAAAAGAATGGGAAATTAAGAGTTTGTGTTGACTATAGGAAACTAAATGCCCAGACCATTAAGGATCCATTTCCCTTACCTTTTACTGATATGTTGCTTGCTGAGATCGCAGGATATGAGATGTATAGCTTCATGGATGGTTATAGCGGCTATAACCAGTTAAAGATTTCTCCTGAAGATAGGACTAAGACCACTTTCATCACTGAGTGTGGAGCATTCATGTATCTGGTGATGCCTTTTGGCCTGTGCAATGCACCAACTACTTTTCAGCGGTGTATGATGGAGATGTTTAATGAATTTATTCATCGGTTACTCGCCATTTTCATGGATGACTTTACTGTCTATTCAGATGAGGACCAACACCTTTTATTCCTAGAAATGGTTTTTAAACGCTGTCAAGAGAAGAGGATTTGTTTGAATCCATTCAACTCTGTGTTTCTAGTATGGAAGGGACAGCTACTGGGACATGTGGTTTCCCGCAATGGAATAGAGATGGCCAATGACAAAATACAGTGTGTCCATCAAGCTAAAGCACGCAGAAATGCTTCAGAGTTGAGTTCTTTCTTGGGTTATGTGAATTTCTATAGAAGATTTGTACACAAGTTTGCTTCTCAAGCAGTACCACAATATGAGCTTACAAAGAAGACTAGTAAGTTCAACTGGACTGCTGAGTGTGAGGAAAGTTTTCAGAAATTGAAAAAAGCCATTACCAATAAACCAGTCCTTAGGCAGCCGAATTGGGATATTATTTTTCATGTACATGTAGATGCTTCAGGATTGGCAATGGGGGCAATATTAGCTCAACTAGATGGCAGAACAGACTATCCGGTCTATTTTGCTAGTCACAGATTCAGTCAGGCTGAACAAGTCTATACGACTACTGAAAGAGAAGCTCTTGGAATGGTTTTTAGTGCTACAAAGTTCAGGCATTACTTGTTAGAAAAATTATTCCATTTTTATGTGGATCATCAAGCTCTTCCGTTTCTGATTAACAAAGTCATTATTCAAGGCAAGCTGATCAGATGGATGATGTTCCTTATGGAATTTGAATTCAGAATTTTCCATAAACCTGGCCGAAACCACTGTGGAGCTGACTTTCTTTCCAAAAGTACGGAGGGATATTCAGAATCACCTCTGAGAGATGAGCCAGTGGATGCTGAGTTATTTCAGTTAGAAGCAGAAGAATCAGTGGATCCTGAATGGTATGATAATTATCAATTCCTTTCCCAAGGTACCTTTCCAGGATTGCACGACAGCAACGATGCACACAAGTCTAGGAGTGGGGAGTGGTGGAGCTTTTATGGAATGAACACGTATAACAGTCAGGAGAGTTAGCATTTTTCCTCATAAATCTCCTGCGCGATGCTTTCCTCCTTTCAACCATTCGCCATCTCCGAGCTCCGAGGTTTCTTCACTATAGCTGCAAACTTCGACCTCTAACGATACAGCTGATTGTCAGACAGTCTTACCAGCGACACCACGAAACGGCTTCGACACAAGTAAGTCATCTTCTCCTTCGCCTGTTTCATCGTCATCGACCTCACAGTGTATGGGTAGAAGGAAACGCTCAGAAAAGATGCAGGAAACTCTTGAGGAAACCCAGGCTATAGTTCCTGAGGCAAAGGCAAGACTTTCCGTTCTTCCATAAAGTAAAATCCAACGATATGTATTTACTGATCACGAAATGACTTTGCTACAACTCTAGGATCTACGAGTTGTGTTGCAAGCTACGATTGCTTTTGATTCAGATATCATCAAGCAAGTTCTTGACTCCTTTGATGCTGAAACTAGCAGTGCTATGGTAAATAGCAGGAAGGTGTCAATAACACTAGAAGCCATTGCATTTGCATTTCGGATGCCTAATAAGCCCAAACCGTCTGCGGAAACTGTGTAGCAAATCAGTATCGCTCTGAAGGAGGATGAAACGGCTAGAAAGAAGCGCAAGGCAAGTGCTCAAGGAGTTCCAGTAGTAGCAGGACTGGAAGCCTCAGCTGCTTACAGGTTTGTAGCCGAAGCAATAAGCCTTAAGAACAACCCAACATATGTGTCAGAAACATTGTTTGCTATGTTGTAGGCCAACATGCTAGATCCACAAGTCCATATCAACCTTCGTCAAATACTCTCGCATAATGTACTCCAACAGACTGCCAAGCTGAAATCTCAAACTGTTTTCAAGGCATGGTATGTCTGGAAAATCCTGTATTGGGCTACTGCTGCAGATGTTAATGAGCAGGTAGAGCAGGCTTGGAGTGAGCAGCCCATTTCTAAACCAAAGAAAATTGAATTGTCCTCAGATGACGAGGAAACAGATAGTCAAACGATTTCCACTAACGTGGAAAGGAAAGCCACTGCAGAAGGAGCTATTGGCTTTCCCTGTGTGCTCAAAAATCGATCGTTTGAAGACACTTTTTTTTGGTCAGCTTGTATGTTTTTTGCTTTAGTCATGACCTTCATGCATAAAGCTCCCTTTGCAAACATTTTGAAAACTAGGACAAAGTCGCATAGACAATTGTAAGAGTGAATGGTGACTAAGACGATGGTTGTTTTTGTGGTGTTTGGATAAACTATGTTGGTGCCCATAGGCTTAGTTGATTTGGCCCTTTGTGTATTGAACGTGACATGTTAGTTCATTCTTAGCTATGGTAAGTTTATCTACTGTGAAAACTTGATATTGTAGGTTTCTTTTTTATGGGCACTTTACATTTTTTGTAGTATTATGTCCGGTTTTAATGGGTGAAAATTTGAGCTACCCTTCAAAAAATGCATTAAGATGCCAAAAATCCTTTAAATCTTGCAAATTTGAAGGGAGGGTGCATGTCAAGATTCAACCTTAGGTGTTATTAACAACCACCAATTGTTGTAGCTTATTCTTGTTGAGTATTCATCAAAATAGTATAGATATAAGGATTTGGGACATCAATCATGCATCATATTTTCAAAGTCAACAACGTGGCAAATTGCCTTGCCAACAAGGAGTTGCACATGTGTTTGTATTAAGAAGGGAGGTGAGACAAACTAGAAAGTGGAATGGTACAATCCAAGCAGAACGAAGACTAGACTCCATCAAATATTGTTAGAGATGGATGGATAGATAGCATATGGTTCTCATAAGTAAAGAATCTTATGTTAGGGTTCGTAAAGAAGCTTCTTATGTGGAACAAAATTTCACTATTGGCTACAAAAAAAAAGGGGCAATTCTCAATCTTGAGTTGAGAGAAAGCTAACTTAATAGCCAAATTTCGTAAGTAAATTATTCCTAAGGTGTGCCACATTAAGCACAAGAAGCTTTGGACAGATTCTCACAATAATTCCCGCATTATGACTTACCTCAACATCATGAGCTTCTGTGAGGGAGGCACGGCATACCTAGCTAGGTACGATTGGGGGTAGGGGACCGCCGGCCCGGTGGGGGGCCGGTGGCCAGTTCCTTCTTAGGTGCAGTTGCCACCGCAATAAAACTCTTGCATGTGCTGGCCATTGATGTTGTAAAGGAGGAGGACATTGGATTTTCAGATCTTCTTGACTCTGTTATGGGGGAAAGCCCGCACAAGGCTAGGGAACTTGTACAGGCTGTGACTATGGGAACCAAGGCCAAAGTTGTTTGAAATAAATAAGCAGGAAACGGGTCTGTTGATGAAGCTTAAAGAATTAGGCAGGGTTTGCAAGGAAACGAAAGAGGCAAGGAAAAGCCAGGCGTCGTTCTGCACAAGCTTGTGACATGGGAGGGTCAGGCATCGTTCTGCATTGTTGGCAATGGCGTGGCCGTGAGTAGGAAGCATGCTAACTGTGTTTTCTCCTACTTTCAATGGGATGTTTTCTCCTACAGGTGAGGCATTGCTGAGAGGCACTAACCCCCCCCCCCCCCCCCCCCCCCCCCAGGGCTGCCCCTCGCCCCAAGGGAGAATGTGTAGAGGTTTAGCTAGGCAGGCAAGCAAAGCAAAGGCTAGGGTGAGAGAGAGAGAGAGAGAGAGAGAGAGAGAGAGAGAGAGAGAGAGAGAGATAGATTCCATTATCATCCTCGGAGGTCAAATATGACCTATGGGACCAATAAAACGTGTACAATAAAGGCTCCTCTATTTAAGAGGGTAAAATGGCTGCAATAACCCATGTAGATGTGTGTGTGTGTGTGGGGGGGGGGGGGGGGGGGGGATACAACAAAATTGCAACAAATGTTGCTTAGGGGGATAGGGATGGTTAAGGGGGAGGAGATGGCTGTCGGGTGGGTTTTTGTGTGCGAAACTCCTCGATTATGGCTCTACAACCACGATAGACGACATACTTACCTGCGGCCCATGCATCTCGTACCTTCTACAACTCTTGCTTCTTTATCTTGATTTGGGCAGGGGTTAGAGCCTCGCTAATCCATATGGTTGTGCACTTGAGAAGATGTGTTTGCTTCAAGAGTGCCGTGCGGTCCTCTTTGGTCTTGAAAACAAGGCTCCCTTGGTTAATGCAGGGATCCCGATCAACGAAATCGATGGTGGAAATGTCAAACTTGACTGGTTGGATAGCACTATTGAGCTTGGTTGAGGTAGTAGGAAAATCATCAGTCTCCTCCCACCAAGAGGAGGGTAAGCCACCGGTGCGTAGAGTCAAAGCAAGGCCTTCCCTACGACGACGTTCTCGTAGGCACTCCTCCACTTTGAAGGGGATGGTAGCAACATTTGCTTGAATTTGGGTGTCTAATGAAGCCACATTCTGAGTGAATGTGTGCTCTGCTTCTTTGGCCTGTGTTAGGATAGAGAGAGAGAGAGAGAGAGAGAGAGAGAGAGAGAGAGAGAGAGAGAGAGAGAGAGAAGTGGGAAAGAGAGGGATAGAGGAAAGAGAGGGAGCGAAAGAGAAAAAGAGAGATAGAGAGAGAGAGAGAGAGAGAGAGAGAGAGAGAGAGAGAGAGAGGGAGAAGAGAGAAAGAGGGAGAGGAGAGAGAGGGAGAAGAGGAAAGAGAGAGAGAGAGAGAGAGAGAGAGAGAGAGAGAGAGAGAGAGGGAGAAGAGAGAAAGAGGGAGAGGAGAGAGAGGGAGAAGAGAGAGAGAGAGAGAGAGAGAGAGAGAGAGAGAGAGAAAGAGGGAGGGAGAGGGGAAGAGAGAAATAGAGATATTCGTGGGGAGAAAAAGGGAAAGAGGGAGAGAGAGAAATAGAGATATCCATCAGGAGAAAGAGAGAGGAAGATAAAGAAATAGGAATATAAAGAGATATGGTTGTAGGAGGAGCAACCATTTTGTAGTGTGCCTAGTGTGGGTATGCTTGTCCTTCTGTAGAGTGCTATGAAAAAGACCTTCTTTACGTGACGTCGATGGACCCTCAGAAATTTAACTTCTCTCTAACTCTCTTCCTATCTCTTTCTCCCCACCAAATAGGCATTAGGTTGGACAACTTTTAACAATACCGTACCTCAAAATGGAGGCAAACATGCGATGTGTAAAGTAATCCCTCGAACAAGGAGCTGTTGTGAAGAGATGCTGTGCAAGAAGCACAATAAAGAATCTCTTCTTCATAGCACTCTACAGAAGCAGGAGCACTCTCGCACTGCGCACAACACAAAATGATGGCTACATTTACAACCATAACTCTTTATCTCTACTCAAAACGATGGCTACATTACGTATATGTATATATATTTGTATATACATATATTTTTTTTTATGTATGTACGTAGACACACTACGGGAGCATAGCACCCGAAGGTTAGACGCTTTCTCTTGGGTATTGTCCCTTTTTAATCGTGGCGTTGCGGTCATTGGTCCACTCCTACATGGATTACCGCAATGTACCTTTGGTTTTACCACGGTTGAGACTTTGATGATATCTAAAGAGGTGTCACTTGACCTTTGGCACTACTAGCCTCTACTTAGGTCTACTAGTATGTATATATATCTACGTGTTTGTGTGCTTAATATACTTGTGTACGTATTTATAATGAGTGAGTAGGGGCAAAAGCTAAATCTTATATTTCTCTTTGTAATGTAGATGTCAGACGAGAGACCACTTGGTGGGGAGCAACCAGCTGGCTCGTCTTTTGGTTGGTTCCCATCGCTTACAGTGGACCCAAGTCTTGAGACGGTGAGAACAAGCAAAGAAATAAACAATGTTTCTGGCTAGTTAATCCTAAACCATGAGTGTCATAGATTTATTTTTCTTATTTGCAAGCATGGCCATCCTACAACTACCCTTCTCAGGTTCCTCCACCGGTCGTAGATCCAGACCTACAGCGGGCTCTCTCTTTACGAGATCGGTACCTCCATTCGAGAGAGGAATTTTTTGGTCGCTACACTCCACAGTAGCTTGCGACCTAGGGTCTTTCTCCGCAGACTAATCCATGGGGGAGTCAGGGAGGGACTCCTTACCTACAGAGCCTTGCACCAACGGCATCTCAGTCTATGGCCCCATCTGATCGTCCTACTCGCCTTACATCCCAGGGTCCCACTCCCATCGCATCAGAGGGACCTACGCCACTCCATTCCACTCTTTCTTGGCCAGAACACCGTCGACAAACTTCTTCTAGTAGCACGCGTCGACGCTCGTCTCAGGGCAACGAGCATCGTGAGAGACGAAGCGGTGGTGGATCTTGTGGTTTTGCCTGTTTTGGTAGTGACAGGGGAACACAGTCTCCACTTTCAGAGCGTGCCGCCCCTCACGCAGAGAACGAGGATACCGACGCACACATGGGTGCTACTACAGGGCTAAATATGGCAGGGAGGTGGACTTCGGCACATCATAGGGTAGGGCATTTCAACGCCATCTACAAATTCTTATACATTCAACGTATAAGAACTGTTTTGTAATGTTTACAGACCAACTGCTCGATCATGCATGGTACATTGAGGACGCGCTGTTAGCTAGATTTTCAAATGCCGTCGATCAACGTTGTCTACAACAATTCTTGGAGGGCTACATAAAGACATTTCTGAAAAACAAGCAGTCCAATGTGCGGCGCGCAGTAGCAAACCAAGTTAGAGATCCAGATAGGAGCTTCCACGGTGCCAACATGACAGATGCGGAGTGGGAATGGGCAATGCAAAAAAAGAGCGATCAAGCTGCGAGACAAGCTCATCATACAGACAACAACGCGAGGCTCGCGCCAGACAAACTCCCATGCACTATGGCTTAGGAGGCAAGGGAGCCTGAAAGGACAAAGATGAAAGATTGATTAAATTATAACATCGATCGGTGATTATAAAGATTGTAGTTGATGATTTGTTATTGTTATTGCTAACTTAGTAAAATATCACTCTTTCTCGACCAACCAGAGAGATGTTCAAGTATTGGGAGCGACATACAGAATTTGATAATTGGCGATGGTTGTTCAAAAACAACCACATCTCTCGCGAACAATTCGACGCGGTGGTTGGATCACTACAAGAGGTAAGTTTAAACAAGTAATTTTGTATCAAATATTGTTTTGAGTTAATGATAATTGTTTAATTTGGTTTGGGTTTATGTAGAGTCAAAGTGATCAAATGTACGTGCCTCTGGACGATGATGAGATAGAGGAGGATTAAATAGAAAAATATTTTGTTCAAACTTTCGTAAAGTCCCAATGTGACACAATGTATATACAACTATTTATATTTTATTGTAACTTTTTTAAATAGTTGATCTTCTGCATATTAAATTCTCAAGGTAAAGTAAATTCAATTCAATTCTTGGGTATTTTTTATACTCTTCCAAAAAACAATTGATGTTTCATTGTTTTATGCAGGTCAAAAATAAAGGTGCTCATTTGGACCACCCAATTTTGGGTGGCCCAAATGAACACCTTTATTTTTGAATTAATTGTCGTTTAGCGGCAAAATTCACGGCAATAGCAGCAGGTATATTGTTGCCACTATTACCGCGCTTATTGCTTCCAAACCACTACCGCAATCATAGCCGCCGTTATTGTCGTCCCTGCAATTTTTTCTCTCTTTATTTTCCTTTGTTTTTCTGCGGCAATCCTAGCGGTTATAGACAAGTCCTCTTATAGTGCAATGTATACCCTAATATATTCCAACCTTTGCCACAAGAGATACCCTACTATATATGGACACCATTTTCACTGTGGCCGCACATGTGACTCCTCCCATGATGTTGCAGGTGTGCCACTACCTACATAGACTTGCCCTCCAATGAGGACAATGCATGTAGAGAGGATCGTGGCCTACTGAGAAGCGGCAACACACAACTTCTCTCTAGTAAGTGGCTGCATAGGCCTGCTTTTCAATGCCACTAGGACGAAAGGGTGTCTTGACATGCTCAGAGGCAACGGAGAGCTAGCGAGCCTTCAGAAACACTCTCTCAGGTAGGCAAGCATAAAACTTTAGCATGTTGGAAATTGGAACGTAGAGCGACTTTACACCAATTGCGATGCTCATCAACGAACAAGACTATTGTCCATCTCAATTGGCCCCACCATGGCAACGCTTCCTCAAGCACATTGAGACTTGTACATAGACACCAAACTACAATTCACTTTTGATTTTTTTGGTTTTAAGTTTTTAAAACCCATTCCCACCAATAACACATTATGTAGTTCCATACTTTGGATCTCTTTTGATTGGCAAAGTATTGTGTTGCAATAGATCTATTTTGGTCCAAGAGTCTAGAAAAATCTTTTGACAAGGTGTTATTATGCACCAAGGGATTTTACACAAGTTTTACTATGTGATGTATGTCAAATGAGACTCACACCAAACCCCGTATTTGCCCACTTTATCACCTTAACCAATAATATTGTTGTGTTTTTATAAAGGCCTCGGCAAAAGAGAATGAAGTCCGGAGGTAAGATCTTCCCTCCACTCATCTGTCTACTTGTATGTGTGATGGATGCATCCAAGAGAACCGTGTGTGTTGAATCCTCTGAGAATCTCCATGATGTATCCTATGGAACCGTGATGTGTTAAATCTAGAGAGAACCACCATGATGTATCCAAGAGATCCCATCAAGTCAAAATATAGAACATATAGGTGACATGTCAAGTGTCCCAAGTTTAGCTAAAACGGGTGATTGTTGGGGGTCATCTAACCTTGGGCATTTGTGAACAATTTCTAATGCCTACTTAAAGGCCAGAAACGGAAATGAAAGGTCTCCCTTCTCTTTTTGTGCTTCAATTGTGTAGCCTTATCCTCTCTCTCTCTCTCTCTCTCTCTCTCTCTCTCTCTCATGCAAACTTCTCTCCATGCCATGTTTGTGAGAGAAGCTATTGGCTTTCCCTATGTGTTCAAAAAATCGATCGTTTGAAGACACTTTTTTTGGTCTTGTATGTTTTCTGCTCTGGTCGTGACCTTCATGCATAAAGCTCCCTTTGCAAACATTTTGAAAACTAGGACAAAGTCACATAGACAATTGTAAGAGTGAATGGTGACCTTAGTCTTGAAGTCTCTAATCATGGAAGGACTCTTTCGATGCAAGTGGATAGAGTTGAATCTTTATACACAAAGTCGCTTTGCCTAATTCCAGGTTTCAAAGTACTAAGAAGATGACTGTTTTTGTGGTGTTTGGATAAACTATGTTGGTGCCCATAGGATTAGTTGATTTGTCCCTTTGTGTATTGAACGTGACATGTTAGTTCATTCTTAGCTACCGTAAGTTTATCTACTGTGAAAACTCGATATTATAGGTTTCTTTTTTACATTTTTTGTAGTATTATGTCCGGTTTTAATGGGTGAAAATTTGAGCTACCCTTCAAAAAATGCATTAAGATGCCAAAAATCCTTTAAATCTTGTAAATTTGAAGGGAGGGTGCATGTCAAGATTCAACCCTAGGAGGTATGAACAACCATCAACTGTT
This sequence comes from Adiantum capillus-veneris, assembly GCF_014529385.1. Taxonomy (NCBI): domain Eukaryota; kingdom Viridiplantae; phylum Streptophyta; class Polypodiopsida; order Polypodiales; family Pteridaceae; genus Adiantum; species Adiantum capillus-veneris. The sequence continues at coordinate 116,829,996 of NC_140933.1, forward strand.
GTAGCTTGTTCTTGTTGAGTATTTATCACTATAGTATAGATATAAGGATTTGGGACATCAATCATGCATCATATTTTCAAAGTCAAGAACGTGGCAAATTCCCTTGCCAACAAGGAGTTGCACATGTGTTTGTATTAAGGGAGGTGAGACAAACTAGAAAGTGGAATGGTACAATCCAAGAGGAAGAAGACTAGACTCCATCGAATATTGTTAGAGATGGATGGATAGATAGCGTACTATGGTTCTCATAAGTGAGGAATCTTATGTTAGGGTTCGTAAAGAAGCTTCTTATTGGAACAAAATTTCACTTTTGGATACAAAAAAGGGCAACTCTCAATCTTGAGTTCAGAGAAAGCTAACTTAATAGCCAAATTTTCTAAGTAAATTATTCCTAAGATGTTTTGGACAGATTCTCACAATAATTCCCGCATTATGACTTACCTCAACATCATGAGCTTCTGTGAGGGAGGCACAGCATACCTAGCTAGGTACGATTTGGGGTAGGGGACCGCCGGCCAAGTGGGGGGCCGGTAGTCCCCTGCCCCCAATCGTACCTAGCTAGGTATGCGGTGCCTCCCGAACAGAAGCTCACGATGTTATGTATTGTATGAAAAACACTGAAAAAGGCTCCCTTTTCCTACATGAGAAATTTTATAAATCTTCTTGTGAAGGTAAGTCCAGATGTGATAAATTGGTTAAAATCCACCTTCTTCTATAAGGGGGCATTGATCCTTTTTCAAGAATTATGTCACCACCAATGGAAATGGGTCACTAATTTAGGTGAGGGGAATGGAACTTGGAAGCATTAAAACGGGTAGAACGAGAAGATTCAAAATCCTTTTCACCAAATCTAATCCAATGGGAGCAATTCAAGGCCGTGGGAGAAAATGACGTTCAGAACTTCAGTCACAACGACAAATAGACGAAGAAGCTTCCGCGTGTTCATGCAGTGCACCTACAGCTCTCTGCCTCTCTCTCTCTCTCTCTCTCTCTCTCTCATCACAGACAGAGCAAAACAATTGCCTGTTGGTCTACCCCGTGCCCACAATCTGCGCCTCTGGTTTATGTATTGCAAATTTGCAGCGAATTGAGGAGTCTGCCGACCGCACATGCACTCTCTCTCTCTCTCTGGTTTTGACTTCCTCGTCTCTCTTTATCCCACCGAATAGTGTTGACACCTTGCACCCATCGCTCTCCAGACTCCAAAGTCCAGACTACTCTCTCTCTCTCTCTCTCTCTCTCTCTCACACACACACACACACACACAAACGTGACCAGTGACCACCTCTTTCACGCATCGAATTCCCCCCCCCCCCCCCCTTCTCTCTCTCTCTCTCTCTCTCTCTCTCTCTCACACACGGTCTTCAGAATATCGTGTCTGTGCCTGCGTGTGTCCCCGTGTGCGCACAATGAGAGAGAGACTAGAGTGTAGCTGTAGAGAGAGAATGTGAGAGAGCGCTGAGGTGAGGTGAGAGCAGCTGATGATCAATCATCGCCGCCTTTTTTTCTCACCCACCCAGTGACCCACCATTTTCATGTGTCGAGAAGGCCAATGCATCGCAATTTGCAAAGACTTGAGAGCCCAACCTCCAGACGTTTTTGTTGCGTTTTGCGTGTGAGCGCGTCAGCCCCCCCTTTCCAGACGTACCAGTGTACCACCACCACCGGCCCCCACCTACAAAAACCTCTCTCACATAAATTCCCAATTCCCATTTGCAAACGAGTAATATTTCTCCATGCAGGAAATCTATTATTTTCCACATAACATTCTTAGAAAATGTAGCACCCAACAAGGCTTGCCCAAAAAGAGTTCTCCTAACCCAAAAGAATTAGACCAAATTACCAATCTTTCCATATTTTTCAATGCAAAATTTGAGGCTTTTGCCGCTATTCATGCTAAAAGTTATAAAATCTTGCCGGATTTTTCCAAGGCGAGCTCGGATTCTAGTCGGGATTTTGCACTTTTTGGAGTCTAAATTACACTATACCTCGGTTTTTTATTATGACATTGGTAGATATAGTAATTTGTAACATACAACGATGAAAGAGTAGAAATTTGTTCATAAAACCCACTTATAATGCAAACAATTTAAAAAAGCTATGATTTTCCATATTACATTTGCATTAGAAAATGTACTTTTCACATAGCAAAGTTGTAACATAAAATGAGAATAATTAATTAAAATGCTACATATTTTTTTGCATTGTTAATAAAAGGAGTGATGTTTCTCTTGATATAGTGAAGTACAATATCTTAAATGGGAGCAATTTGTTCCTTGTGGGATTCAGCACTAATTATAGAAAGGCAATGATTTTGCTGACATGTACACATGAACCCCTTGGAATTCTTTAAGACATTCCCATTGTCCACACCCATTGTTTATTCAAATTATTAATCAGTGAAAAGCTCAATTGTTTCTTGTCAACAAACAAAGCACCCACCTTGCGATTGCATAATGTAAACTTGTTTCCTGTAGAAAATGTCACCTCTCTACAAGAAAACTACAAAAATTAGAATATAAAATTATCTTTTTCTCTTCAATTTTCTCATGGCTAGAAACATGAGGAATCATGATCCATTTGTTCAACAATGGGTGCATCCGCATAGGCATCGTTTAGTTCGAGTTGTCCGCTCATCACATCAGCAAAACGCTGCCTCCATTTCCCAACTCTACCGATTTTTCCAAAGTTGGAAATCCCGTCTTTTGAAATGCAATTGGGTTCATGTATGACGAGTGCAACTTGGTATTAATCATATCCAATGCCCACGATTACTAACGAGAGATGGGAGTAGAACCCCCTCCGTTGCAAATCTGCTCAGTTTTCAAATGAGATTTCTGGGGTTTGAACCAGGGCCTCAAATTGACACCTGTTTTTCCTATCAAGGGCTATTTTGCCTGTCAGGACAGGTACTTCAAAGAAACCTCCTGTCATTTGACATACTAGAATCTCAAAATTGTCTGACATTTTTTGTGTTTATACCCTTAAATTTACGTTATATATTGCAAATTATGTAAGTTGATCGCATTACACAAACCATATGAAAAGGGGGCTTGGATAATTGCCTATCAAAAGGAATTTAAACTATGTGTGTCAATTTTAGGCCTTGGTTTGAACCCATGATTCCTCACTAATAAAGTCATGGTTAGAATAAATAAAGTCATGGTTAGAATAAAAATTGAAAAATATATATCCACATCAAAACGGTTATTTTTTTTCCATTTTAGCTCTATTAAAGTTCTCCTTATAACTTTCTAGTTGATCTTGCCAACAGAATAATCAGAGACAATTCTCATTCCAATGGAATAATTATCTAGAGACAACTTTAATTCCAATAAGCAATGCAAATCAAAATCCCTAATTTGATGAAAATTGTGTCAATATTTAAACTGATTAATTGTTCCAATGGAATACATAATTTAATTCCAATAAGCAATGCAAGTCAATTTCCCTTTTGATGTAAATTTTGTCAATAAAATGGAAAATTCGAAATTAGTCAATCTATCTATACTATTATAAAAGGGGAAGGGATTCTGGCTCCCTCCCCGGACACGTGTCGCTCCCTCCTCAGTCCGGCCAGTGTGCTCTGAAACCAGCACGCTGTAAAAGAGAGAGAGAGAGAGAGAGAGAGAGAGCACGCAGATAGAGAAAGAGAGGTGGCCTTCGGCAGCAGGCAATACTAGTAGAGATAAAATGTCAAGGTAAGGATAAAAAATGTATAGTAGTGTATGTATATACCTATAAATACAAAAAGATGAAAATGCACTAAATTTTAATAAATTTAATAAAAAAATGTATACAATTTACAAGGTATTAATAAATTAATGAAAAAGAGATAAATATATACTTACCACATGCTACTCTCATTTCCAACATGCCCCTCCAAAATCAGCACAGATTAAAGAAAGAAAAATCAATCTCTGTCTTTTCCCAGAAAACCCAGGAAATTCAAAGCGCATGGATAATTGATCAGGTGGAGTCAATCACACGCTTCTCTCATCAGACAGCAGAACAAAAAGGAAATAATATTTGAATTGGCCTACTACACCACCAGCTCCGCTAGAAACGTTCCACTCTCTCATAAATTCAGTATTAATAAAGCTGGAGGTTTCTCTTGCTACATCAAACCTTTGGCCGCTTGTCCATAATTATTGATCCCTTCAATTATCCATTAATCTCACTAACCATTATATGCTGCTTTTCATGCATTGGTTAATGACCATTGATGACCCTCCATAGTTTGTCATTAATATATGCAGCTCCTTAATTTCTTCATTAGTGACACATCCACATAAAGATTCACCTTTCAATATATACCAAATCTCAACCTTGTGCATGTATCTCAATGCTTATCAAGCCATAATCCTAGTGCCTTTTGCCCTTAATCCTCACTTCAGTAATCCTTAAACACAGCTACCTTATTGATTTTTCAGGCAGATCAGTCTCCCTTAAATTATATATTCTGTACCTGCGATCAACAACTTTCGGGTGATTCGTAATTCGATCATCGGGGTCTCCACAGATTGAATAACCATATATGGGCTCTGGCAATCCTACCAGGAAATTAGCAGAGATGGATGGCAGTGAGGCTCAGTACGGGCTGCAGAGAACCAGGCAATATGTGCGATCCACGATCCCACGACTCCGATGGACCGCTGATTTGCATCAGCGCTTTCTACACTCTTTACATCTGCTTGGCGGGCAAGAAAGTAAAAATTCCACCACCTATTAATTATCTCCTCTGCTTCATTCTCTTTAAACTCCTTAATTCTGGATTTATTATAGGTCAGGGATGTATTTGCAAAAATTCTCACAGATAGTTCGATATTCTCAGTTTTAAGTGTTGCGTCAGAGGCACTCAAATAGTGTGAAATTAGCGTTGTGGAGGGCTTTCCATCTAATACAAAATCAGCATACAGGAACGAGCTCCAAATAGGAACGAGTTATAATTGTTTAAGTAGATTTTGGTGTAATGGAAGAAATAATAAACATGCAATACATACGTTTTAGAATTGTTATATTATAATTATTGCTAGTTAGACTTGCTAATTATTTCGTAGAATCGTAATCATTTGCCAATTCTGCTTAATATACTTGAGCAGGAGCTACACCCAAGGCAGTGTTGCAACTCATGAATGTGAAAGGACTTACCATTGCCCATGTCAAGAGCCACTTGCAGGTTTTGTCTGCACTAATTATCTCGTGCTGACTACTAATCTATCTGCGGTCTTTGCGCCGGGATGTACTGACTTTGAACATATTTTGCAGATGTACAGGAGTATGAAGAGTGATGAAAATGCACAATTTGTACAAGTCTTTGAGAGAGGTACAAGTTGGGTCATTCATGCAGCTACAAATCACATTAGCATGCAATAGCTTTCTCATTTAATTTAGCATTACACATAATATTGTGGGCGCTAATTGATCAGTTTTGGGGCAGTTGTCACAGTTCAAGAATTGTGTTAATTGCAATTCAATGCCTAATTACTACTCTGATATTGTTCAATGTTTGTAATTGATGTATGTAGCTGCTTCTGCATCTCTCAAAATTGGCAAGCAGGGAAGTTCACATCAGATTGACATCAGCAAATATACTGGGACACGAAGAGTGGTCCGCAACTGGCTTGATGATGGTGTTGAAACAGCCAGCTCTACCTCCCGGTAATCATCGTCACTTGAAGAATACTGTTGCAGGGATTTGGATAACTGAGAAAAAGTTTATGTCATGAATAAATTTGTTTTTGCATGCATCGTCTTCTCTGGGCATAAAAGGCAGCTTATAGTTTTTCTTTCATCGATTCAAGGTTCAACTTCTCCGAGCCTGATACAGATTCCTTCAACAGAAGGATTGAAAGAAACAGCAATGACATGATGGGCCAATCAGAGAAAGCGTTAATGACTGGGTCGGAGCTACCCCGATCAGCATTGCAAGTGCCATGGCTACCAGAGATAAGTAGAGCCTGCAACATGGTACCCAATATACCTGATCACTGGCACTCGGCACCGGATGTGGAGGACTCTGACAGTTATACCCAGCTTTGCGATGATGGAAGCGAGTGCTCTAGACTGACAGTGCCGCAAGGCCTTTGTGCACTGCAGGAGCTGCCACTTTTAGGGCGACTCTTGAAGAGTGACCATGCAGATGTAATCACAAGCCACCAAGATTGTAGCAAAGGCTGTCCCTTGCAATCCAAACAGGGTTTCCTTAGTGGGGAACTACTAGAGTGTGCGCGCATCGATAACAATGGGGATAATGGGAAGATAAATTGTGACCAAAGGCAGCTGATCAGCCTTGACCTCTTGAACTATGGGAGACAGGCAGATGCAAGCAAGGTCAGATTAACTGATTCTGACACAAACATAAAGTATATGACCAATTGTAAGGCGGCTGCGACGCACTATGATTACCAAGCCCCAATGTTGTCCCCTGCTAGCTCTACCATCACCAATATAAGCACTGCTAATTTTAGTGACCAGTGCCTTCCTTCTTTCTCACCTGCAATCCCTTATCCTTGTAACAAACCGTTGTTCACTAATTTTCCATTGGCTGCTAATGAGACCAGCTGCACCTCTTCACACTCTTACACTAGAAGCCCACAATATCAATGTTGCTGCCCAAATGCAAGTCAAAGCATTCTTGCTAATCTGCTAATTAGCAAGGATGATGCCCATCATTGTAAGAGCAGCAGTAGTAGTACTAATCGGTGTCACGAGGGGTCATTGTCTCTTGACCTTACCATCTCTCTAAATGGATCATTTTGTGCATAATATATAATACACTCTTGGTACCCTTCATTAATTCTCTTAATGGGTTTTATGTTGCCATGCAGTCTAATCATTGCTGCATACCAACGTGATGGAATCCGCATCCACAAGTATAGCAATATCAGTATTAGGCTATGGTCACAAGATGCATTGTTATCAGTTACATTTTAGAAAAAATTGTCTCTCTTGGATGGTCACAGGTGCACCAGTAATTTTTGTCTGTCACAAAAAAATTCTAACATTTTCACATGTACTGAGAATAGAGATCTCTTCCAATTATTTTCCCTTGTAGATCTCAACATCATGAGCTGCTACAATGTAGGGACTGCATGCCTAGCTAGGTGCGGTTGGGGACAAGGGAGTGCCAGCCCGGGCAGTAGTAGTCCTAATGTGGGAATTTGTCTCAAGCTTCTTGTGTGTACATATATGCAACTATGCAAGTCGTCTTGTAACTATGCTGATCTTGGCATATATAGTCGCACCTGCAGTTGGGCATTACAGATAAATCTTTGCTCCCGTCGGATACAGGAGACATACAGTTGCATCTTGCCATTTATATCTGCAAGAACCAACATATAACACTTATAAAGCTATATATGGCTGGCCTTGTATTCGGAAAGAGAAGAAGTTCCAGATTTGATGAAGACTAATGCAAGCTGAAAGAGAGGTCGGCCATGCAGAGATCTAGCTCAAAATGTCATATCAAGTTCCTTCCTGCAATATTCTCTGAGAGAACATCATGTCTCCCATAGCCCTCAGAGTATCTCCTCCCCAGCTGCACAAATTACACTTCTGTGGACGCAGCATCCCCACCATATTGCATCCTCTGCAAGAGAGCAAATTCCCTGCAGCTGCTTCAAAATCAGAACAATCGGCGCCATTCTCAACGAATTCCAAGATCTTTTCCATAAGGTATGCCCCTGCAGCGTACTCCTTTCTGTATCCAAAACGAAAAGAGAACCCTAATTAGTCTGTGATGTCCTCCCCTCCGCCCCCGGCGGGGCTCTCGATTCCTTAGAACTTGGTTTAGAGATAACTGGCTCACTAATTAAAGACCCAAGCTCTAATTTGCCTTAGAACTTCTGCTTTATCCTCGTTAATGAAGGAGGATAATGCAGAAGAAGGGATGGGGGTGGGAGCAAGCTCATCTTCTCTCAATTCGGCCTGGGTGGACAAGAGGTTCTATCAGAACTCTTGAGAGTTACAAAAAGGATCCAATTATCTTAAAAAGAAGCCACATGTCAAAATATATGTAGAGGGTGTTTTTATTAACCTCTCATTGACTTTCCTGACTTGCTTTGTTTGCGGGAGCTCAAAGTTGGTGGAAATAACCTCCTAACTAATCTTAGAAGATTGGGAACCAAATATAAATGGTTTTTCACTAATCATACACAAGGCAGAGGGAGTGTTACCATTGGAGTTATCTGCAAGCATTCTTCCCTAATTGACACGGTTAAGCATGGACTTGAAGGTAACTAGGTGGTTGTCTCCTTTAAAGAGCCTACCAATTACACTCTGGTCGGCTTGTATGCATCTAACTCCACGATAGAGAGGTCTGAAATTTGGAAAGAGTTGGTAGGATTGATCAATCCCATTTTGATTGCACGAGATTACAATATGGTGGTTGATATGAAGGACATATGTAACAAATTGAGCGAGGTTATCTCTGGGAAGGAAAGAGAAGATTGGGAAGCTTTGATAGTCTATAGATTCCCATAACCTAGTAGATATCTAGGGTTCACATGGTCAAACAAGCAAAAAGGCAGGTGCTACAGAGTAGCAAGGTTGGATACACTCTATATGTCAGTGGACTTGCTTCATGAACACTCGCACGTGAGCAGCAGAATAGACTCTACTTTATTAAGTTTCTGATCACTCTCCTTTATGCTTTGAACTATATAAGTGTGACTGCAGTTCTAAGCAAGGTGGATCCATATAGATCAATCTATACTTAAGCTTAATTGTGTCATTGAAGAGAAAGCTAGAAGCATTTCTTATCATGCATTTTTATATGCTCATTTGCCTTTCAAAGCTCGGGATATTGTTGTAAAGGAAAGACAAACCAATTTAAAAAAAGAGCTAGGGAAATTAGAGTCACAAGAAGGATGATAATAAAAGTAAGGACTATCATAAAATCTAATATCTAACTATCCCATATGATTTTCTCATATTGAACTGATCATTTAATGTGGGAAAATATTGAATGGGAACAAGAGTTAGAATATAGATATGTGCTTTTAGATCTATCTCAGCACTGGACCAAAGGGGAGAGAAGGCTACCTCTCATTAAGGGTCCAAAAGGGAGATGGTCTACCAAAGGGCAATGAGCAGGTAATGGAGCTTAAAAGAATTTAGGATTAGCTTCATTAAAGACCTCCAAAGGTTAGAGTTATACCTAGAATCTTTAGGTACTTTAGACCTTAAGCAAGCTAAGCATGTGCTTGAGGTGCTTGTCGTGCTTGAGGTGCTTGTCATGCTTCATGACTAAGGTGCTTGAGGTGCTTGATGACTAAGATGCTTGAAGAGCTTGAGGTGCTTGAAGCTAAAAAGGTGCCTACAAAGGAGGGGGCGAGCCCAAGAAGTAGGGGAGGAGAGAGAACACACATGCACCCTCTCAAGGGTCACCCCATTAGGAAATTTTGGAGGTCATTTGGAGGGCCATATGAAGAGAGAGAAAAATAGAGCGCGTCCAATGAGCATGAAGGCTACGTTACGTAGAAAAGTACCTGGAAAAACTCAAAAAATAGGAAAATAGCATAAAACTTTCACGAAACTAGGATTGTAGCATAGTAATTTCTTTACTTTTACCGAGCTTTTAGGTGCTTGCGTGTGGTCCCACTTCTGATATTCTCTCATGGTCATTAACGTACTGGAGGGTGACCATTAAGCCCGCACAAGATATTGGAATTTTGAAACACTTTCCCTCCATTAGAATGCTTTCAAAGTGAATCTCCCTCCACTAAAGCTTTTCTCTGAGAGTTATGGCATCCACGTCTTCTCGCCCAAGAGCCTCAAGGTGTTTACTGTCTCTCACACCAACAAACAACAACGGCACTTTGCCTAGAAGGCCAAGTAGTAGCATATCCTCAATTACAATACCAGCTTCAATAAGTGCAGACAACCAATGGGTTGGACAAAGGATAAACAAAGGTTCATGGGTCCTCATCCAACCAAGAAGACCCAAGAGGTTTAGTGGTATCAACGTTTACCGCTCAGCATGGAAAGCCAGGGTGTTGGATTTCAAAGTTGAGATCGGCAAAAGATCTATAAAGGAAGTTCTTGTTCAGCATGTGTTTACCCATCCAGAGGTGATAGCAAACGGTGGAAATGTATCAAATATACATCAACCACGTTGCAATTGTAAGTACTCTTGACATGTGAACTTACTGATACTCTCATTATAACTTTTCTTATATATTTTGCAATGTTTCTCCCGCTTGTTATGAGTAATGTCTCTACTCTTCACAACTCAATTACATTAGATTTGTCATTTGTACTTATTGATACTCTTAGTTTAACTCTTCTTTTATATATTGCAGATGTTTATCCCTCTTCTTATGAGCAATGGGAGCCTGTGGAGTGCATAATAGGCCTCTTCCATGTTGTACATGCCCATATATATTGGTTCTCTACAGTATTCAGAGAGGAGCACCAAAAGATTGGCTGATGAGGGAATCTTTTTTTATGACCACTTTTACCAACTCAGCTCAGGCAATAAGAATGGCATGTTGGTGAAACTACCTCTACCGACTGATTGGAACACTGTGGACTGGCCAGTTCCCGAGGAAACAATGGTGGAGGCAATGCGAAGTAAGCTCTACAAGGATATACAAAGGTCTCTGCGTAGCTCTGTTCCTACCAAACTGGTTCGAATTGCAAACTTTTGTCCTGTTGCACTCTTCATAGAGCTGTTTCATAGCTACAACATCAGAGTTACAAAAACTATGTTCATGTGCAAGTCATTTCAGCAGTCATCCTGTGACAAACTTCTTGACAAAGGATGGTATGCAAAGGAAGAGATTGGTTTACGGTGCGAGGTCGCGCTTGATACTCTAGTTGTCAAGTACATGATTGCAAGCCAATCACTATTACTCTCATTTTGGTATATGCGATCACAAATGCTAAACGGTAAGTACATTCCTATGGACCAAGTTTCTGCAGGTTTGGAAGATAATCCTACTGTGGATGTGGAAGTGATTGATAAAGAGAATGGCCTACTATTGGTGGTTACAATAAGGCAGCTATGCAGTCTTCAGCATTTGCGAAATGACATCATTGAAGAGTCAATGGACAAGGAACTATCAGATTTTTCCTTTTTCTTAGCTGGCCGTAAGGTGATGCGGCGAAGAGAAAAAGATATTTTGTGCAAAGAGTTGGATGGTCGGGTTGAAGTAGTGTCAATGTAACAGATATTCTTGTAAACCCAAGTGTATACAAATGACTTTCAAGACATGAAGTTTATTGATCTCATTTTTCAATTGTGCCCTGTGAAAAAGTGTGCTTGAAATACATTTGTTTACCACGTCAAATCTCTCTCTCTCTCTCTCTCTCTCTCTCTCTCTCTCTCTCTCTCTCTCTCTCTCTCTCTGTCTATATATTAGAAAAACACAGATAGAAGAATCATCTTAATTCATTAGAAAGTACAAACTCGTCCGTGAACAATGGACTGAGATACAATTTCTGTAAGTATGGAATCAGAATATCTTCAAGGTAAAAATCGAAGGAATGCCCCTCGAAAGAAGGTGGTGAGATGGTTGTTCCCGGCGGATTTAGTTCTCCCTTTTCGGGAGTATCGTCAATTAGTAGTGTATTAGTTGCATCAAAGGGTACACCGATTTGGCTAAACGGTTTGTACAAAAGAGGTAATCCTGGTTTTTTAGGGTGGTAGTGGCCCTCAACAGTAACGCATTTTCTTTGATCATACAAAAAGGCAAAATCTGACGTGTGAGCTTGGCATACACTGCAAACTATTGCAACTAGTGGCGATAAGTTTTGCCTTTGCATTGAAGACCATATGCCAACTCTGAAGCGCGGAAGAAGAAACTCAATAAACTCCTTGGTTCCTGGACGAACCACGACTCGACAAGTTCCCATCCGAAACGTTTGCAAATCATCAAAGGGTCCTCTGTCACCGAGAGGCACCCGCATCAGCAGCAATCCATTGACGTCCAAGATAATCAACCTCTGTAAAAGTTGACAAGTACATATAAGTAGTTAGAAGCTGAACATATTTTGCCATACTTGAATAGACATTACCGGAACAACCGTATCTACAGGTAGCAAGGGTCCATACTGGGTCTCTGTAGTGTTCATGTCATTGTTGCTCTCCTCCGCTTTATCTTCATAGTCATCATTCAAAGCTTCATCAGGGGTCTCCCCCATGGCCCTTTCTGCCTGATTCAAGGTTGATCGGCTTGCCTCATACATCCTTTCCTGATCCATATCATTTTGCTCGTCCCGAGGCCTGCTTTCCTCATCCATAACCTTTTGCTCATCTATAGGCCTGCTTTCCTCATCTTCGGTTTCAGCCATAGGCTCTTTTGGCTGTTCCACGGGCTGACTTGCCTCTTTTATTGTCTCCTCCGGTTGAACCTTAGCTGCTTCCATATGCTCATTTGTCCTTTCCTCATCCTCGACTCTTTGATCTTCTGCTGATATGACACCCTCGGCCCGATGCGATTCCACTGTATCGGATGTAGGGGTTTGTCGTGGTGGCACGTCATGTTTTGTAAGATCAATAGTGCGCTCATCCAAGCCGCTATCTTCAAGCTCTCTAGGGCTAGACATAGTAAGCAGGTGTTGTATTAAACTTACCCGGTATCTTTGCAAATAATCATATGTGTAGTTTTTTAAAGCACTCTGCAAAATTGAAAGACCACATGATGAGAATTCTTTTATAGACTAAACCAAAACTAACTGAATGCATTGCAAAATGGGTACCTTAGTCATGAAAGGTTTTAATGCAAAGTAGCTTTGAAGGACATATTCTGCATGGAGAAGACATCTCCAGCCGCAAGAATTCCCATCGGTTTGATTTGGGACAGGTACTTCTTTGATTGTGGCCTTGTATAGTTCATACCTTCCACATAGCTTGCCATAGGCAAGCAACAACCTCTTTATACAACTGCATTAGGCAATGTCAAGATGTTAGCATGAGGCTTCAAATTTACATGGATATCTATAATAAACACTTTCTGACACAAAACACTTACAGCCTAATTTCAGGGTGGGTTCCTTTTATTGAATTGAACACCCACACTGCTGGTTGGTCAACATCAAGGCATATGAGACTCCAGTGATGGTTGTTCTCATATGGGAAGATGATCACAGTAACTTCCAGCATAGCACAGTGGCGGAACCAGCTCTCAAATGTCCCAGATGGACTATTCTTTTGTCTAATAATTACAGACATTTGTGGATCAAGGAGAAACACCTCTGTGTGAGTGTGCAGTGGGAGTTGACTTTTGATCAGGCTGCAGAGACCTTACCTGAGTTAGCAAAACTATTATCTGAGTTTTCAAAGCTAGCAAGATAGTAACACTTACTTAAGACAAG